>NC_143422.1:8445000-8762500 GCF_059467195.1 Physcomitrium patens | reverse complement strand
TTTGTAGTGATACACGGAGAAAATCAGTACCTCCAGGTCCACCTTCGTTACCGTGGGATGTAAATCCTTGGAATGTGTTGGTGTTTCAAATTTTGCATTCTGCGATACCGTGATACTACAGTGGGACTTGTAGAAAACGACGCCTTCGATCTTTTCAATGTTACCCGAAACCCTAGCTCCCTCAAAGGGGTTGTCATGTGGAAGAGGCTACTCAGGAGGCTTCTAAAGTCTTCGATAACGGGTTATTGATTTTCTTACAAAACATGACGGACGATAATTCTAGAATTGCACGCAGAAGAAACCTTGCCAATTGATAAACTTTTTCGTGTTTTTTTTTTTTTTTTTTTTTTTTTTCGAGATGAGTAATGAGTCGTGCAAACTGGAATCTGTCTATCAATTCATTCGTTAGGACTTATGAAAGAGACCTATTTCGAGAAATTCTGAGTTTCCTGGTTGCTTTGTGTCATTTCCGAGTTCATGTGCCTTGGTTTCAGTTTTCCAGGTCTTTACAGCTGTGTATGTGGTGGGCACAAGCAATATCCGACATTGCACTTCGTCAAGAACTTCCTTCTAAAAGGTTTTTATCTGCATCTAGACCATGCACTCTTTTTTGGTTATTAAATTGTAGTCACAACCCTCTGCTTTTAACTGGCAATAAGATGTTGTGAAACAGAAAGGTCTTGTGACAATGTCCGACTCGCCAGCAGTCCCAAAGTTGAAGCATGGAAAAGTCCGAAATCTTTTACCCCCAGAGGAATCTGAGATGAAACCTGATAATGAACCTGAGGTCGAGGGGATCAAGAAATCGACTGATATTGCCACTTCAGAGCCAACAGATATCGAAACCAAATGGGTTCATAATGACACCCACGACGGATAGATCAAACAGTGTAGAATTGATTCGTGGGAATTCCTAATTGATGTTAGTTCCCGCAGGATCCAGGTTTGTTTGTACAGATAGGGCAGCAGAACTAATGTGGTAATTTTTTGAGTGCTGGTTGTTCTTCAGCATTTCCTTTGCAGGAAGCAAGGACTGACCGTACACTCGACATTCTCGATTGTGAAGTATATTATTTGTTTTGCGCATTCACATGTTTGTCACTAGTTTCACAATGAAGACGCCATAGTTAGAGTTGAAATGTATTTTTCTCGTTCAATCTGTAAGATCGTCTTCATTTCATTGTCCGACACATTGTACTCTCCGTATTCAATGGGGAGGTGATCAAAACCTGGGTTAAAGGGTTCCAATCAAAATGAACTTTTAATGAAAACCTGGTACGAAACAATACATCATAATGACTCGGACTAAAAAAATCTCTGACTTCGCCTCACGTCTTTTGCTGCTTCGAATCTTGTTTCGTAATCGTTCTAATTCTCATGCTCGAGTTTTCAGAGCATTTTTAATGTGGATCGTTATTTATGCTTTCAGATGCATGTCTCGGGAACAGAAATTTTCTTTTGGCTGTGCAGGTGCAAATGTACGCCTGTTTTTGAAGCAGGATGATTGGTTCGATTGTAATGGTCTTAGTTGCTTGTTGAACTTTGTGCATGTCTCGTGGTGATAGTTACTAGTTAAAGGTGTTACTACCATTGTTGGGTAAAGGTATCTGCCCAGCTGTTGCCGTACGGCACACAAATAATGCATGATCGAAAGAAGTTCGGTTTGAAAGTTTGCAACAGAAGAAGTTCCCAATATAGCGTGTGCACATTGTAATAATATTTTCACTGTGTGTGTACACATTTAGCATCACTCAAGGTGGTCGTTAACTGGTCCAGTCTTTCATATTGTATGGATTATTAGGCAAAGTAAGATTCTTATCGTTGTTGAAAGTACAATTCCTACAGCGGGACAACAATGAATCTCAGTTGAAGTTTTAATAGTGTTCAACTGTTATTTGTACATCACTGTCGATATTATCATCTTTCTCAACAGTCAACTTGTAGGTGAGACAAACCACTTTGCACTACTCTACTTTGTTAAGTCGTGGATGGGTAACTAGTTTTTCCATTTTCGTTTAGCTCTAAGAATCACGCGACCTGCTGGACAGATGACAACAACGTTTCAAATATAGATCAATATTGATGTAGTTGTATTTCCTTAAATTTTACACTTAAATAGATGAAAAGAGGAGAGTTCCAGTCTTGGTTGGCACCATCACAAACTAAGCATACCATCACAAACTAAGCTCATGTTCACAACTGCACAGAGAAACGGAAGACATTAAGCCAGCTTTTACTAATACTCGTTTGCTCGTACGCTGGTATTTGTGTACAAAAAACTCCCCATAACTAATTTAATGCATCGTGTAAATTATTCAACTTAATTAATCTCTTCGGAACTTCGACATATCATGCCACGCAATGAATCATGTTCCTCCCTCTTGCTGGAACGAAACCCAAAGCCCCAGCCACCAGGCAAGAGATATGCTGGAAGTCAACCACGTGATGCTGATCAGAACCAATGGATTGAGCACTAGGACATATCCTTATCAATTCTTCCCCTTTGTAGTATTCTTCTTCATCTGTACAAATAAGACCACGAGTCAGTAATGATGTGCAAAAGAATACACATGCACTGCACGACGCTCAGACCCTCGTATTGACGCAGCTGGTGGAAAAAAGGACTTCTCTGTGCCGCTGACCTTTCCTTCAGGAAGTGGAGCTCCTCTTAGATTTACAATGCCACTGGAGTTATTGGACCCTGATCCGCTCATACCGCTCTGGCTGGCGGGCGCCAATGCAGGGGTGGCTGGTTTGCGGACGAACATGGAATTGGCTCTTTCTTTCTCCGTGAACCGGCCTACGGAGGGTTGGGTGGTCATTCCGTCTTGGGCCGGTTGTGATTCATTGAATGCTCCGGAATACTGCGGCCGATGCCCGCCTTGCCCGTAATCATCCTTAATGTTGCTGCTCGAGTAGCTTCCATGAGAAGACATCGTCTACTGTTTTTCGTCTCACATGGAACAGGCAAGCCGATGTTTAGTAGAAGATGAAAGATTAGCACAGAATTCAAGTCTGGAAATGAGGGGAAGAAGTGATCTGTCACTGAAAGTACTCTTGTAAAGCTAAAGATTGATCTCATCTTTAGTGCCGAATTTGCTCATGTTTCACCTTCTGACCCCTGGAGTCGACACCATGGTTTTAGTCCTTAAGCTTAACCCACACGCAGGGTCACAACAAACTGCGGCTTTTTTAATTTTTCGATCGAAAAAACAAGCATTTCGGTAGAAAGATTCTCCGCTACGTTGATATTGTGTGTTCAGCGAAAAACCTCTACCTCCCAATGTGAACCAAGCAATTTAAGAGCGAACATTGAGCAAACTGTCATCAGCATGATGCTAGATAAACTGATGATTGCTTCTGGCAGTATGCTTACGAATTTGAGTTACACATGTTACAGTTCCGTGCTATTGATATTTACAATATGGTCTACATTGCCTATTTTCTCTGCACAAAATAATCACTCAATTTCGAGATTGTCAAAGATGATAAGTCTAGAAAGAGGATTGTTTAAAGACTCGCACATGTGTGTATATTCTAAACAACACTCTAATGATTTAATCCTCAGTCTTTAAGAAGCAATGGAGCCTTAATTCAATCTAAGTCAACCATAACACCATAATTACAAAAATCAGCATTAATGAAGGTGACCTGGTTTTCCTCAAACACGGTCTGTATGGTTCTAAACTCAGGTTCAAATTTTTATGAGTAGGTAGTTGCAGACCCTCCCACAAGTACGTACTGAATATTTCTAAGAACTCATGGAAGCTTTAAAGAGTCGTACACTTCCAAAAAAGAAGAACTCCTAGTGTTAGTCAATGGCACAGCAGTCGAAGAGCGCGCAGGCTCCATCTCAAGGGCATACGTGAAAAAAAAAATTACTAGTTTTACCCTACGTATTAAAGTTCAACTTCCTGAATGACTGATCAAAGCAGTGACAACTTCGCCTTACCTTCAAAAATGAAGAGGAACCAGACCTGTATAGTTTAATTTTTAAAATTCTCAATAAAGTCACCTTTTAAAATAAAAATAACGGAGAAAGGAGGGTGGTGGGAGACAAAACCCAAAAAAGACTAAAAGTGATAAAAGGAAGAAGAAAACAATCTTGAGTTGGACACGACTGATTTTTATTTCGTCAGTTATCCAACTCCATATTCCAAGTTGATGAACTCGTGCGATATCAGTACTAGATCTACATTATCTTGAAGTCATGGTTAGAAGTTGACGCAACAACAGGATTTTGGGCATGTCTAGAATGCACTGCGCATGAGCCCGATTTATCATAGATATGAAAGAAACTCACCGACCTTAAACAGCCGACCCACTTCAGGGGAAGTGCTGAGACATCATGACGACATGCAACAAGCGAGGCACATAAAAGTTGGGAGCAGCACCCGTTTGCACAGCGTGGAATGCATTCCATGCTGTATGCTCTCTTCACATCAATTGACCACGTTCAAGACAAACTATCTCGTTAGAGAACCTTACTATAAGTGCGAGTGATTTCCAAACTGAGTTTGAGAGACAATGATGGAGCAGCCGATCGAAGAGGCAATCGTTGGGTCTTCTAATGCACGGGAGGAGTGATACGATTAAAATCCTCGACAGAACTGGATGTCGTAAGATTTGCAGCACGCAGACACTAACGAGATAGTCACTCATGCAGATGCATCTAGACCAGCAGGCAGGCTTTCTTCAGAGAGGTGGATCTGATGAAGAACGGCACTCAAAGGGGCTGCGCAATCGCAGCTCTCTACTCTCGCCACTGCAAACTTGGGACTAGAAGTAGTACCCAACCGAGGATGACACGCCTCTGATCACCAATTGTGCCCCTTACATATAAACTCATGCCGATCCTCGGCCCTACACTAGCATCTGCCTAGACTCTACGACTCTTGAACTGCCATGTAATCCCCGGGTCAAGTATATTGCAGTTAATGGCCAGCCACTCATTAACATCCTCTGCCAACCCCAAACATGCCGGCCATCACAGCCACAATTTTGATATTTCCATATCCCTTTCCCTTTCCTTTTTCTCTTTTCTCGCCTTACTAACTCCTCCCTCAGAGCTGCCCTAATTCCTCCCTGCCAGTCCCATTTTTCCCGCTCTGACAACCATCTCTGAAATCCAGTTAGCCTACTCCCACCACGCCCTTAAGGCTTTGCTATGCCAAGCCGCCGGAGCCTGACTACCATCATCAGCATCATACAAATCCCATCAGTAGCTAAGTTACTCGACCCCAATAATCTTCTCCAGCTTTTTCACCAGCATCACACAAAGACAGTACTGCCCCGGTGATCTCAAATCACGTTACTCTCAGCACTCCCGGGGTCATGTTCCAGGCTCCAGCAGCCACCACACCCCCACCCGAATCCCTGCCTGCTGCTACTTTCCACTTAATCAAATTCCCTCCACCGGGCAGTTGCGCAAGCCCTGTTTCCCACCCTCGATGCACAGTGGATTATTCCTTTTCTACCTCGATCGAAACACACTTGTGGCTCAGATTGGTCACGGAGCCTACGCGACTGTGGCCAACACTTTCACTCGCCTAACCGCCTACCTCTAAGGGCAGCAGCGCCCCGCTTGCAGGGTCCTCATGGATCAGTCGTACGTCTAGATCCCGCCCACTGCGCCCGTCTCACCACATCACCAAAACCAAAAGACCACAAAATAATCCCCAAATCCACCTGATAAAATTCACCGTCATCAGCAGCCCAAGGCCATCACTTCATTGGGGGGGGGGGGGCTCACCCAAAAATAAGATGGGTTCCACTCAATTTCGGATCCCAATCGCTATGCTGGGGATGGCATTCGACGACAGTTCAACTAATCTTCAGCGGGGCATGCACCAGTACAGACCGATTCAGGTAAGTATACGACGCGGCCGAGCGATTGGCTGTAGTAAAATTTTCAAGCCCTGGTGTAGTGTGTCATGGTGTAGTGTGGTGTGGTGTCAAGGCGGGATCTATACCGGCCACCACCACCAAGGCTCTCTCTCTCTCGCACCGTCGCGACCGATGCCGGCATCGCCGCGTCGTTTGCACCTCCTGGCGCGGCCACGTCGGTCTGACGCAGCGCCATTTGCATTCGATCACGTTAAGCGGGGAACCCGCTGCTGGCGTCAAAGCGACTCCCACGCGCCCTCGGCGCTTGTAAGCCTCTAATTCTCTGGGCCGATTTGAGCCACAAGTTCGCATCCTACACGGCGGTACTTTTCTCTCATCCGCTTTGTCACCACTAGATACCTTTCCCTCCATTTAATATCTTGGTTCAGTTCCTCGCAAGTTAGTGGCCCATATGAGCTCTGGGGAAGTAGTGGCTGCAAATGGCTTTCCACTGCTTTCCCCCTTCCACGTCACCCTGAACTCCAAGGGGTCAGTCCTTTTGCTCATGCAGACGTATGTAATTCTCTTGTTGTGCCAAAGCAGGGAGAGAGTGAGAGATAGAGTCGGATATACACAGAGAGAGAGAGAGGGTAGGCAGGCAGGCAGTTCTTCACCGCTTTGACAGGACACCTGGGGGCCTCTTTGTACTTGGTGGCTGCTCTTGCTCTGTTGCTGCTGCTGCTCATGAACCTCCCTCCCCCCCCCCCCCCTTTCATTTCCTTTCTCTTCCTGTGACTGCATCTGCGCCGACAGGGTACTGCTGGTTCTACGCACATCCTCATTACTTACATCATTCCTGCATACAAATTACCTTAACCCCCGCCCCCCTCCTTGCCACCCTATTTCTCACTTTCCAATTCCCTCTACCACACCCACTGTGTGATTGTAGAGTGATGAATCACCATCTTCTGGCATTGTCTGTGTTGAAACCAAAACTTACTCTTTGTCTTTGGTAATTCGATATTTGAACTTTTGTGAATTTTGTCTGTGAGTTGATCTATAATCTTTTTCTTTTAAATGAAAGAAGGAATGAAAGAAATAGTAGATGAAAACAATATCCTATCATGGGTTAACAATCTGAAAATGTTTACAAATGTGCATGTTGTAGGGAGTCACAATTTATGTTTCCAGAAAACATTATTGTTATTTTTTATTTTGGTAAGTAATATAAGTAATCAGGTCACCTTTTGAAATCTCCAAAGATACCTTTGATTTTTTTACAACAAATCCCCCAGGATCATGCCACAACACCCTTTTAAAGCATTGAACAAATCTCCCACAACCCATCCCCAAGACTGCACAAAGGAGTCATTTCAAGCCTCTCCAATCATACTCTTTGTTGGGAATATTGTTTCCTCCATTTAAGCTTCCAAGGTTTCTGTGGCCACTCTAATTATCTTGCACAGTTGACGAAGATATTTTGACACTCCATGTGACCTCATCATTTTGGGGTGTCGGTTCATCTTTGAAGGGGTTTAAAATGTGGCCCACTATTGCACATGCAAGATATTTCGCTCAGGTTGGATCTTTGCTGTGTGTGCTCTTTTTTTTTCTTTGTGATTAGGACAAACAAAACTCACGCCCACAAAACCATAATGAATGAATAAATGTATCGAGGACGAATGAGAACTAGTCTGGGCCCTACTTGTGTCAGGAATGGAAAAAAATATAGGGAGAATTATGCCACCAGCTTGGTACAGATCTGGATACCAGTTTCCCAAAACTGGAAAAAAGGAGAAAGGGAGGGAGAGGGAAAGATATTTGTGTGGACCCAAAGCTAATTCTGACCTTCTTCTGTGTCTAGATGCTACACACCAGGCTTTCAATCTCTGCCACAATGCTCCGGATGTTGTCCACCTGGCATCAATGAATAATTCACCCTAGCTTACGTGGAATCCACGTGTTTGCTGTGTGTTGATTGAGGTTCCTTCGTGATAAAAAATTTTCTAGGGGTAGGGGGGATGTTCACTGTTAAACATGCCTTGCTATTGGGCCCACATAAAACCCCCAAAAAACATTGGCATCCATTGCAATATGATGTCCAAATCTGCATGGAATGGAAGTTCCAATCAGTTTTTATTGCTTTTATTTGTTTACTTTACCCCCTACTCCTTATCCTTCTTACATTAGCATGAAATCCTAATCCAATGATGATGGATATTATGTCCTCAAGGGATCATGGGATGCCATGAAAATTGGGTTGGTGGCATTGTTTAAAAACTATACATAATCTGATTTACTTCCATAGTTTACAAAAAAAAAAAAAAAAAAAAAAAAAGAAAGAAAATGATTGTAGTTGAGTTCGACAATAGTTGATATTAAACAAAGACTTGCATTGTAAGATTAATTATTTATCTTTACAATAAACTCAGTTATTGGGCTTTTTAATTATATGTATTAACAATTAATCAATATTACACTCAACCTGTGCTTTGTATTGTAAATTTATTTCTGGTTGCGATTTTATTTATTGCTAAAATGAAAGTAATCATTTGATGTATTTTGCAATTAAATAATCATCTTCCAATTATGGAACTAAAAACATTGTTGTGTACTGAAACGGTTTTTTTTTAAATAAAGTAAAATGGGTTTTAAAGTATTGAATACAGAATACTCTGGGAGTAATTTTAAAAATAAATAAAAATTCTACTAACAAGTATTGTAAAATGTTTTTTTAGAGCATCTTCATTGGACCATGTCAAAGTCATACCTTGGGATTTGGTGCAACATGGTTTAGAATTTCCCTACAATGGTTGCATCAAGGCCATCTACATTTTGGATTTATCACAGAAAACTTGGGTACACTTGGTAGGGCTTGGTACTGCACAACAAACTTTTTCACATGCATGTACTAGTCATGTGGAGAGCAGAAAGCAAATGTAAACTGCTCTTGTGTGGGAATGAAGTATTAATGTGGAATATGAGAATGTAGTAGAGTACCAGGTGGAGTGGATAACCCTTTGACGAGCCATAATTCCAACTACAGTGAAAGCAGCATTGCTTACAAAATGAGACCTGTCAAGTGATTTCCTGCAAGGCCTTAGGCTTGGATTTTGGTGTCCCTGCATGGTGTAGCTCACTTTTAGATACTCTCATAGCAACAAAGCCTCCACAACTCTTTTCTACAAAGAAACAATTGTGTCCGAGATCTTTCTATCTCTTCTCCATGATTGCATTTCTCTTGATCTATGAACATAAGCTAATTTCACACTGAATTTTGTAAAAAGGATGAGGAAAAAGAAGGATTAAAAATGGAATTATATCTGATATCTATTTGGCACAGCTGAGCACACAGCAAACATCCAGAATATAATTGTATTCCTGGGTTCACAAAAGAGTGATGATTGATAAGTTCCAAAAAAATGAAAACTCAAAATTAGATTTCTTACAAAATATATTATAATACAGAGGAATCAAATAATACAGGGGAAGTCACCAACTCATGCTCAATCACCAAGAGTGTACCATCCATAAGAACTGTCCCCTGTTGACAGTTGATTGCTGTCCTCTGCACCAATCTCTTGGGGTCATGCCACCTGTCCCTCAAAAAAATTAAAAAAAATTAAATTAAATTAAATCTTGGAAAAGTAAAACTTTCACCTTTGTTGAATCAGATTGGTGAAACTGCAAAATGCTCCATTGGGAAGGGAATCAAATAAAAAGAAACAGACGATTTTTGGAATGAAGAGTCCATACCTGCCACCGGTTTGGTTGTCGGCCATGGAATTGAATAGATGTCAAATCCAACCAAATACTAGAGCTCACAGGAGCGATGTGCCTCGAATCAGACTGAAGCCTAAGTTGAAACAACAAAATCGGAATATATCCTTTACAAGAATACGTTAGGTATCAATTGTGTGGGTCGCTTTTCCATTAAAAACAGAATACTGCCAGACTCAGGGAAGTGTGGTTTGAACATGTGATTGTTACACTCTGCAGATTAATTTCAATCGCAATAAGCATAGTTTGACATTGAATGCATGCAATAGAATCTGGATTTCCTGATTCTTCATAGAGATACAGGTAGAATAAAAGTCCGATTTACCTGAACTCTCGACCACCGTCTGATAGTGTCAGTGCTTTACCCTGACCTGTTGCAAATGCTCGTGCTCTGGATCATGTCAATGAAACCCTTGCTGTGGAACTCTTGCTGGATTTCAGCATGTTTTGTTGCAATAGTAAGCATGATCATGGCCTCTATCTGCTTCACTGATATGTAGATCTTCAAATAATTATCAACAATTGAGCTCCATGCCACAGCAAAATCAGTAGGCATGTTCCTGGAGTCCAAGAGCGTGTCAACAAGGCCAAAGCCAGGACACTGAGAACAAAATGAAGCCAAAGAGAAACGAGGTTTCGGTTTGCTTCAATTTTAGGGCTTACGTTACCTTTGACTCGAGAATCGCCTCCCCGGAGAATGTTGTTGTGCTACTTTCTTCGCGTTGATGGTTCGGTCCCTGCACAAATACTGAATGAAAGGTAAGCAACCACCCGTTAAAACAAGCCGAGTTGGAAATTAATGAGATGCGTGACAACATGTAGATAAGCTTCTACGAACATGTTCAAGGTCATCAAGTTTCGTTACTTGTCCCGAAGTCGCGATGGTTTTCCCTCTGGAAAGTTTATTGGCTTCTGTATAAAGTAATCCAGAGCAAGGCACTTAGACTTCTAAAACCACAGGGCTGGGATCAGCGCCACCACGCCCATCAAAGAAATGCACTAAAATCAGCAATCCGCTCCAATAAAACCCTTCAAATTACTGTTTACCTCATTTAGGTTACACCACAAACTAAAAATGTACAATGCGGCGAAAGTACGAAATGTGCATGAAAGGGGCACGGGGAGGTTTGAAGTTGTCCTTCAGCCACTTTCTCAAAAGACGTGTATTTTAGCTCATTTAAAGCAGCAAGCAGGTTCATACCGAAGAGAAATTCTGAATCCATCCGGAACAGGGATGTGTTTCTCGACCGGTAAAGTCCGACTGAGAGAAACCGAAGCAATCCAATAACTTAAAAGAGCACTATTGTTCTAAATGCAGTTCAGAATTCTAATACATGGATGTATTTCATGTCTGGCACGATAAATGAGAAGCAAACGTGAGACTCTGGTGGATTCAATGAGGAATATTAAGAAAAGAAATTGTCGTTAATGTGGCAAACAATCCTTTCTAACGACGCGAATGTAGTGCATCAATAGGTTTGCCTACAAGATTGAGTGCATTGAAAGTGGCCGTGGTTGTTCCAAAGTTTTTAAATGCAAGTGGCGAAGGCGATTGCATCCCGCTCCCAATGATTTAAGGCAAAAACAATTGACGTTAAATAGTCTACAACTCATGTGCAGACAGGTATAAGGTCAAGCACCTGAAAACTGAACAAACAATTACATCAATTCCTGTTAAGGACAAGTATCGTGTACCCAGAAACTTAATGCCACGAAATTATTTAGTTGACAAATAGACAATATTCAATAACAACGAACCACTGCAAGCACACATGTTGGAAAAATGAACCTCTGAGATTCTCTTGTACTCCACCATGTTTTACCAATACAATCTATTGACACTAATCTATTGAATACTTCCACCTCATTGAGTAACACTTGATTGATTCGGAGTTCTCAAACAACTAATCGATCTGTAGAAAGAACAAACAGACAAATACAGTAAAGCAACGAAACCGCATTAGCTGAGCGAACCATTCATGCGTCAATGCTGACGTACCACATGAGATGAAGGGACCAGGGTAACGTGAAAAAATGAGAATCTAAGGAAGCATTCTTGATTGCGTCGAAGTTTTCAAAACGCTGTGAACATAACAAAAGTATAACACAACTGGGCTCTGACAACAAGGAAGGCGAGGAGGCCCACAAATTCAATAGAAGCAAGCCAAAGTTAGTTCAATTCTTGGGAAAAAATTCGCAACCGAAACAATACTCTCCTCTTCCGAATCTCATGATTATTATTATCACCCTGTTGTACCAGAATTACAGCGATAACGCACCAGTGTAAGAATCTGTGTCGATGATGACTTGCTTCTTCGGCACGGCCCACTGTGAGTTACAGCTTAATTGCAAAGTAGGGTTAAGGATTCCTCCTCCTCCTCCCTGCTTCGCCCGCATCCCTCACACCTCGCCTCGACCTCTCACCAAAAACGGCACTGATGCTGTCCATCTCACCTCGACAAAACTCTCTTTTGCCACTTTTCGACTTGAATACAAATAACAATCCAGTGCGGCGCTCGATTCCCACAGCTGCGACTGCGCTCATGCTCAATGCCGCATTTCTCATCCATCTCCGTAGATATATTCATCCATCCATCCTTGCAATGAAGCCTTCCGTCCGACTTTCATCCGCCATGGATGAGGAACTATGGTGACCTTCCTTCATCCATTGTTCCACATACTTACATTGACATTATCGTTTTGCATTGTAGTTCTATCTAACTTTTTCTATCTTATTAAAGTAAGTTTGTATTAGTGATAAATGTTAATCTAATTACTTCCTATAATTTTTTACCATATTGAGTTGTTAGTAGTCAAAGGATATAAAAGATAGAACAACCATGGCAAGTGATGACAAGAGTTTGTAATAAAGTTGGTGGTTCTTAAGTTTTGAAAATAACAACTTAAAAAGTATCCCATGGTCAAAGATGTTTTGTTTCATTTTTTTTGGATGAGCTTTATTCATATAAATATACATTATTTTGAAGTAATACTTAATCTATAAATTTTATTGATGTCAAAAAAATTTATACATTTATAAATCAAAAGTATTAAAAGTTAAATTTAATATTATTATATACTTTTATAATATATATTTAATGATATTCTTGTATTTATTTATTTTTATTAGATTTTTATTTTAAATAAATATTATAAATAAAAAAACATGAATTTAAAAAAAAAAACTTCGAAATAGATAATACAACAATGTATAATTAAATAAAAATCAAGAAGATAAAAATAAATAAATAAAATATACTGATAAAATTAAATATTATTAGTATATCAATTTTGATAAGGACTTTGTCATTCTAATCCAAGTTATATGCAAGGTTTTGGAATTCGATAGCATATATGGTGACAAAATGTAATTATTATTGTAATAATAGAAGTTTAGTTTCTATTACTATTTCTCTATTTCTTTTTCTAAATGTGGCCATAAATATTTTTAAGAATGAATTCAAATTATGTAAGAGTTGAAAATCTTTTTTCATCGAAAGAACAAATTAAAAGAGTACTTTTAAATAGAAGTGCACCTATGAATTCAACTAAAATAAATCCATTAAGGTATTAAAAAAGATACAACCTTAGATAGAGCTTATTTTGTTTTAAAATTTTGAGAAATTTTAATCTTCTTCTCTTAAACTTCTCTATTATACTTATCCTTGCTTCTTTCATATTTGTAGTAGTAAGACTTTGCAGATTCAATTATAAGGTTGATCTACTTGGTTCTTTCAACTGCATAATTTTTTGGCCTTGAAATTTAATCTTATTATTGATTTTTTTTCTATAGGTGTAGAAATAGTATATTCATGGCTAATATTGATAATACGTGAAATTTTTATTTTAAAATATTAACAAGCTACCAAAGATATGAATTTTAAAGGACCAAATGGTCAATATATTCTTTTATCATTTGATAAGAATAGATAATTATTGATACATGGTATAATATTGAACTAGAATAGCTATTGTTAAAGACAAGAAAACTAGAGAGTCTTAAAATAAGAATAGAGACAAGAAAGACATTCATAAGAGTAAAGAAGGCTTTACTCTTATTTTTATATATATTATCTAATTAAAAGCTATACAATGATATTTTATAAGATCTTTGATAGATATCTAGCTTGTAAGACAAATTTCCTATATATGTATCATATGGCCAAATTGTGCATCAAGTTATCAACATGTATAACATGTGGCTAATTTATTGGTCAAATTTTCAACCTACCAATCAACTATAAATACATATAAAGTCAAATTTGTATCTATAAAATTTTTAAGAAGCTTTTCTATAATATATTATTAAATATATCTACATTTATCTTCTACTTCATATTTTTCATCTAAGTAAATATGTATGTCCATGATATTATCTTCCTTTCTAAGAACAAGTTTTAAAAGGAGCAATAATCACATGTTGAAGAAGTTCAAGATGCAACAAATTATATTTGCTACATACTTTGATCTTTGTTTTGTTTGAAGGTAGTTAATAGGTCATTGCAACCATCAATAGTATTCTATATCAAGGCAAGAAAATCACCTTAATATTTGATTATTTTTTAGGATTTCATAACTTTTTTCAAATAAAATATTTGGAATATTATTAGAAATGGTTTTTATCTCCAATAATATTACTAAACATTGGAAGTCTCTTTCATAATTGTGATACTAAGTATATCATATTTTACCATTTACTTGAAAAAAAACATGTTGTTCTTGAGGATTTTTATTTCTATTATATTGTCTTGAAGATTGTGACAATCACAATATCTTGTTTGATAAGTCAAATGATATCTCATAAGTTGTATCTACTAGCTGTAGATTCTTTAACTCTTTAGAATCATAAATATACAAAAAGTTCAATAAAAAATAGATGATAGAATATAATCTTCAATGAACCTTATTTCTTTTTTAATATAGAATTATCGAACTCTTAATCTTCATTTTGATGGATTTTGTTAATGAAAAATATCAAACTCCTTTGTTGTATTTTTAAGTTTCTTGATTGGCTTTGATGTACATTCACTAATATCATATCTATGTTAATGTACAAGATATTTCAACGTATTTTGGCGTCGCCTTAAATCTAAGACTTCTTCAACCTCAAATTCTTGATTATTGTTTACTTCTATGAGATGAAATGACATTTATCTTCTTTTCAATATATCTATTGTCTTATATGGCTTGAGAAGAGATTCATAGAATATGAGATGGATCTCCATAGACTCCAATAGGGGTAAACAATATGCAACTAGTTTTATGCCCACTTTCAAAATCTTAAAAAGAATTTGCTAAAATTTTGATACAAATTGAGTCTTTCTATCTAATATAATATTTTTTGGTAATCCATAATAGAAATAAATATTGTTAAGAAAAAATTTAGTTTTTTCTTTAATTATGAAAGATCTTATATTTGATACAAAATATGCTTTTTTGATGAAATTATCTACTATTACAAATATAAAGTCAAAAACTAACAACTTAAAATTTAAAAATTTGTGATAAAATCTATAGAAACAAAAGACCATAGTTTTTTTGATATGGATAATGGCTAAAGAAGTCTATAAGGTCAATAATAAGGAATTTTTAACCTTGAATAAATATCACATAATTGTGCTAAGACTTTAACCATCTTGAGGGCATAATTGCATGTTTTACCTTTCATTTTATAAGATAGTAATTTTGGTAACAAGTTGGACCAATACTCATTTTTAACCTTATTTGTATAAGCAATGATTTATATTTATAATTGACCATCAACAGTTAAAGTGTTTCATAGAGTCACACAAACTTACTAACAAGCTTGCTAGATGAGCATTGTTGCCTTAAAAATATGACTTTAAGGTTGTACATTAGACAAATATTATCAATTTGGATGCAGATGTGATTTCTTGTAATCCAAGTCTTTTGAATGAAAACTTAACTAGAGCCCAATAGCATAGAAATTATAATAGAGAGATAATTTTTAGATAGCATGCAGCTGTATATTTGACTTTGATATTTGACTCTACAATTATATTATCTAATTGAAGTCCAAATAAGTAATTTGATAGAATCTAAGTTGTTAGCAATATATAAAAGACCTTGAAATTGTGGACAAGCTTCAATAAAAGATTTTTTTTTAAGTTATTCTTTTAAAAGAAAAAAATAAAATGAATCACTAAAATTACAAGGTTCTATTGAAAAAATAATTTATTTTTTTTCTATGTGATATAATCAAATTAGATATATAATTTATAGGCCAAATCAAAGAACTTCCTTGATGTGATAAGTATACAAAGAAATTGGACATCTTGGAATATTTAAGATATATTTTATATTCTAAAATCAATATTAATAGACTAGCATATATTAAAAAGTTTCTACATATGTTTTTCAATGTAAAATATATAATCAAATTAGGTCAAGTTATAACACTTTATAACTTCAATTGAGGCTTTTAATTATTATAAATTTAAACTATCAATATTCTTTAGACTTAACTAGGCTACTTATTCTCATCCTATATAGAATTAAATATATATTGGTAATGGTAGAGCATTTTTGCAATTAAATTGAATTTATGGCTTTGCCATAAAATTCTTCAAAATTGGTAGCCATGGCTTTTTTTTATTATATTTTGACATGATTTGGAGTATCTATTGAAGTCTTAACAAACTAAAGAAAGAAGTTTCTTAAAGCTTTTGATGCTTTGTATATCAAAGCATTGATAGATCATTGTACCACCTCTAGAAATTATCTTAAGATAGATGATTTTGTTGAATAAGTTTTTCAAACTTTTAAGAATGGTTTATAATAATATAGGTTATTTCATAGGAATTATTATAATTGAGACTTGATGTTGTTTTAGATTATAATAGATTATTACTTTAATAAATAGATAACTTTGATATCTTACAATCCTTTCTATTTTTTTTATAAATGAAAGTCAATCCTACTAAGTTAAATATATAAGAAATTATTTCTAATGGTAGATCTAAATGATCCTTACATTTGGACTTAATATCTAGGAAATCAAATAGAATTTTTTAAAAAGACCATGCTTATGGTCATGGAAAATTTATCTATGTTTTAATATTTAAATACTTTATAATATACTTGTATTTCTAGTGGAGCTTATTAATATCAATTATAAAAATTATTTAAAAATATTTATGAATATTTTAGACTTAAGATACTTATAATATTTGATGTTCAATAAATGTATAGATTTCTTCATATCAAAGATGTATTGGCCATCAATATTTTGTTACTTAAAGACAATGATGGATAAGAATGTCGGAAGCATTTAAATATTTTTACTCCTTGTTATCTTCCTATTGATCGTCATGTATATCTTATATTAATACTTATGCCAAATGATCTTCTTTATTTGATATATGGTTAAAAAAAACAACTACTACCATGTTCTTATGTGATTAGTGTCAATATAGATGGCATTTGATATGCTTGACACTACCTCTTTTAATTTTTTTTTTAAAAGATAGTATTTATTCTTATTTTAAAAAATATTTTAACTATGTCTCATTTATTAATGAGAATTTAAGGTTCAATCTTTCATATTTTTTTAATACATTTTGGTGGTCTAAGGTCATCAACATGCATATTTATTCCAATTATTATCTATATGATTAAGTAAAAGTAGGTAAAAATAAATTAATTTCATAATAATTTTTAAAAAACTTTCTAAAAGTTTCATAGATTCTACTTTGACTTTACATGTATTTGTAGTTAATTGATAGGCTAGAAACTTGATCAACAAGTTAGCCACGTATTACACTTATTAGTAGCTTTTGGAATAAGTTAACTATGTGGCTCACATATAGATAACTTGTCTTGTAAATTAAGATATGTGTCTTACAAAGTTAATATGTGTTAGAGGTCTAATAGCATATTGTCATATAGCTATTAGTTAGAGAGTATATATGGAGGCAAGAGTGAAGCCTTCTTCACTCTTATTAATATCATTTTAGTCTGTACTCTTATTTCAAGACTTTTTAGTCTTCTTATCTTTAGCAATAGTCATTCTAATTCAATATATTATCATCTTTGTATGATTTTTTAGTATTTTTGAATGATATAAGAGTGTATTGAAATTTTTATTTATTTATTTATTTATTTTTAAATTCATATCCTTGATAGTTTGACAAAAGTACTAATTCATTATTCTTATCTTTTTTTAGAAGTAAATAAATTATCTCACTTCTATTATTATATTTTGAAGGTTACAAATTATCTACCTTTAAAAAAAATATTTATTTTTCTAACATTGATTTTTTCTTTAAAAAGAATGGATTATTTCTCTTTATAAATTTTTTTATTTGACATTAAAAATTGGAAATCATCCTCCTCTAATTTGTCTTATTAATTTATTAAGTTATTTGAAATGGAAGAAAAAATCATAGATGCTACATTTGATAGAAGTGAGAATTAATTTGAATTTATATTTAGAATTATTTACAGCTATATTTGAAAAAAATAATAAAAAAGAGTAATTTATATCAAGTTTTTATCTTTATGATAAAGATCATGGTCAGCCACCATATATACTACTAAATTTTAAAATCTTACTTGTGACATGGATTGGAATGACAAAGCCTTTATCAATCAATTTTGATATAGGTTGAAGAATAACATCGAAGATTTGTTATTAATAATGCCAAAAGCAAAATCTTTAGAACAATTTATTGCTTAAGCCATTGTATGCAATAATCAATTATTTGAAAGATATGAAGAATAAAGATTTGGTTAAAGAAAAAAAAAACAAGTAATAACAATAACTCTTAAGTTTTCAAAAATTTATTCATCAAGGCCAAAACCAATGCAAATTGATATGATATATTTGAAATATCTCATAAAGCATGAAAAGAATTGCCATTTTTAAGAAGATTTATGCTTATATTATAGAAAAGCTAAGTACATTGCTCAATATTATTCAAAAAAGAAACACAATCAAAAAATGAGAAGCACAATTGCCAAAAAAAACAATGTGTTAGAAAACAAGATATTTCAACTATAATAGAGATTGTGTCACTAAAATTATGTGTAATACCTAATAAAGGTCCTATTTTTCCTGAGATTTTTTACCTTGTTTTATAATAGATGTGTATTTAAGTTTATTTCTTTAAATGTATTAATTAAAAATCACAATAGCATAGTAATATTTAATATGATGAAATCTCCTTCAAATCCAATTATTTTAAAATTATCATAGATAAAAAAAATATAATCCTCAAATATAGATAATTTCTTGTAATTTTTTTTTTTTTAATAATTTAATCCAAAATCTTGTTAGTCAAGTAGAAATATATAAGTTTAGTACATTTAAATCCTTAATGATAGATGCAAGAGCTTTCATGCATGTTACAAAATAAGAGTCATCTTTTGATATATATGCCACTTTCATTTTTGATAGTAGAAAGATGTCAAGTAGTATTTTTAACTAGTATCAAGATTTATAGGACATTTTTTTTTAAAAAAAAATGTAGATATTCTTTCAAAGTATCCACCTTATGATTTTTCAATTAATCTTCAAGAAAGGGCTCAACCACCATTTGGACCAATCTATAGCTTATTACAAAATAAGTTGGCTGCATCAAAGAAATATATTTATGAAAACTTAGCTAGAAACTTCATACACTATTTGAAATTTCCAACAAGAACTTTATTTGTGAAGAAAAATGATGGGTCTCTATAAATGTATGTAGATTATTGAGGGTTCAATAAGATCACTATTAAGAATAAGTATTCTCTATCTCTAATTTTAAAACTTTTTCATCAACTCAATCAAATAAAAATTTATACAAAAATAGACCTATGACAAGCATATAATCTAATTCACTTCAAAAAAAGAGATGAATGAAAGAAATAATTTTAAACTAAGTATGGACATTTTGAATATAATATCATGCCATTTGGACTCACAAATGGATTAGCTGCTTTTCAATATCTTTTGAATGATATTTTTTTTGAGTTTCTTGATGATTTTGTTGTATATTATTTAAATGACATCTAATCTACTCTAAGAACATAAAAGAATATAAACTTCATATTTTTTATGTGTTACAAAAACTTATAGATACAAAATTATATGCTAAAATAAAAAAGTGTGTATTTTACACTATTCAAGTTAACTTCTTAGGATACATCATTTCTAAAAAATATTTAATGATAAATCCAAAGAAGGTCCAGAATATCATAGATTAAAAAATTCTAAGAATAGTAAAAAATATGTAATATTTTTTGAGCTTTGCTAATTACTACTAGATTTTTATTAAGAGTTTTTTTCAAGTTGTAGTTCCACTTACATATTTGACTTATAAAGACAAACTTGAGTAGAATAAAGAAGCCAAAGTATTGTTTGATATTTTGAAGAAGAAATTTATTTTTGCATCAATCTTATATTGTGTCGATTTTCTAAGAAATTCTTCATAGAAACAAATGCATCAAACTTTGCTTTGAATGCTATATTGTCATAAATGGGAGTAGATGAAAAACTCCATCCAATAGTCTTCTATTCTAAGAAATTTTTAGCAACAAAGATCAACTACAAAATTCACAATAAATTTTTTTTTGTAATTATGGATTCTTTTTAAGAATGGCATTATTATCCAAAATATGCCTTGAGTTTAGTCACCATATATACAAATCACAAGAAACTCGAATACTTCATATCGATACATATTTTGAATCCCTATTAAGCTCATTGGAGCATGTCTATATTAAGATTTGATTTCAAAATCACTTATTGACTCAAAAAATAATAAGGTTTATCAGACGTCCTTTCTAGATATTCTTATCTTATATAAAAAAAAAGATATATCTTTGGATCAAAAAAGAATAATTTCCTTGAATCTAGAATTTTTTTACTTTTAAGCAATAAAATCAAAATTGACTATTGACTCAATCTTTCTCAAGTAAGTTCAATTGAGTATGTCATTTAATCTTCTAATTTATGATATTAAGAATAATTTGTCTAAGTCTTATGATACTTTTAACTTTGAGTTCAAGAATAATCTATTTTATTTTGAAGAATGATTATACATTCCAAAAGGTAAAAGATAACTATATGTTTTTCAAACTTGTAATAACTTTTTAAATACAATAAGACTTTGGAGTTCATATTTAAAAAAATTTTGGTGGCATAAAATATTAAAGGCAATCAAAGACTTTATAAAATTATGTGATATTTGTTTAAGATCAAAAACTTCTTGCGATAAATCTTATATACTTTTTCAGCTATTATTTATTTTAAAATAATCATGGTTTTTTGTTTCTATGGATTTTATCATAGACCTCTAGTCTTAAATTCATATGGTTCTATATTTGTGATAGCAGATGATTTTATCAAGATAGTATTTTTGTATGATATATAAAATCTATCATAAGTAAAGAAATAATTAAGTTTATTTTTTTAACAATATCTATTATTATAATGGATTGGTCAAAGATATTATATTAAATAAAGGGACTCAATTTGTATCAAGATTTAGGAGAACTCTTTTCAAGGTTTTTAAAGTAGATATAAAGCTTTTTTTGACTTTTCATCCTCAAATTGGTAGACAAATAAAATGAGTGAATCAAGTTTTGGAGCAATATTTGAGGTATATCATCAACTATCATCAAGATGATTGGACAAATCTTTTTCCATTTGTAAAGCTTGCATATAATTTGATATATTTTTTTGTTCAACAAACACCTTTTTTTTTACTAATTATAGTTATCATCTATAACTTGATACTTTTAAATTTTTAAAAGTTGATAATTCTATAACAAAAGATTTTATAAATTATTTGTTAGAGTTACATGCAACAATAAAGAGGTAATTAAAAGGAATTCAAAAATGACAAAAAATCAATGTGGATGCCTATCACAAGGAACAACCATAATTTAATGTTAATGTCAAGATATAATTACTTTGTCACAATATTAAAACTACTTGTCCTTGTGATAAGTTTGACTATTGTAGGCTTGGATCTTTTTTTTATTTATGAACAAGTCAATCATGTTGCTTATTGATTATATCTATTAAAGTCTATGAAGATCCATCATGTATTTTATGTATCTCTTCTTGAGCCATGTAAGATAGTGAATATCTTGGAAAGAAATTAAATGCCACCTCTTCTTATAAAAGTAGATAATGATCAAAAGTTTGAAGTTGAAAAAGTCTTAGATTCAAAAAAACACTAAAATAGATTAAAATATCTTATTTATTGGAAGAGATATGATATAAATAAATGCATATGGAAGCCAACAAATAATCTTGCAAATACAATAAAAAAAGTTGAAGCTTTTCATAGATGACATCTATCAAAATCAAGATAAAGAATAACAAGATCTATGAAAGTTAATTATAAAATTAATCTATTTTTATTTACTTCTATATTTTAAAAAAATTAATTAAAAATATATAAAAAATTATAAAATTAATCTATTTTTATTTATTTATATATTAAAAAATTAAAAAATTAATCTATTTTTATTTATTTATATATTAAAAAATTAAAAAATTAATATATTTTTATTTATTTCTATTATTATTAAATAAAAATAAAAATATATAAGTAAATAAAAATATATTAATTTTATAATTTTATTTTAGAAAAGCTTCTTAAAAGCTTCATATATGATGATTTGACTTTATATGTGTTTGTTAATTGATAGGCTAGAAACTTGGTCAACAAGTTGGCTATGTATCACACTTATTAATAGCTTATAGAATAAGCTAATTGTATGGCTATTATGTAGATAACTTGTCTTACAAGTTAAGGCATATATCTAACAAAGTCATCATGTATTGGAGGTCTAATAGCATATTTCTATGTATCTCCTAATTAGAGAGTATATATAGAAGCAAGAGTGAATCCTTTTTACTCTTGGCAATACTTTTCTAGTCTTAGTCTCGTTTCAAGACTTTTTAGTCTTCTTGTCTTTAGCAATAACCATTCTAGTTCAATATATTACCATCTTTGAATGATTTTCTAGTCTTTTCGAGTGACACAAGAGTGTATTGAGATTTTTTTCTCTTGAAATTTATATCATTAACATCTAGCTACTACAACATCAATTTGGTTGTATATGACTTTAGAGCAATATCATGATGGTGTTCATCTCTAAATAAATATATGTTGTTATCTTATTTTAATAAAAAAGCTTCTTTTGAGTTAATAAAGACACTTGAGACTATATTGCTTGTGTATTTATATTTTACTTAGATTACATTTATATTTTTATTTTTGGTATTTAAGTTATTATATATTTATATATATATATATATATTTTATTTTTATGATAACTATCATAAGATATAGCATTGAGTGCCAAATTGTATTGGATAAAGACAATCTAATTTTGTTTAGTGGATCTTCATATACTTATGAATTTCGATTAGTTAACTTTATTTATATTAATTAGGATTTGAAGACTTAAGTAGAATTTTTTTCTTAATTTAATATTCTTACCAAATCAATTATTATAAGTAGATTTGAAAATAATAATTTTTTTATTTTAAGGTTTTTTTATAATATGATGATTAATCTTTTAATAAATATTTTAGGATTTTCTCTATATACACTTGTACTCTTATAGTTTATAGATTTCTCTTTTATAATGTTAGAGATAGCTTAAATTAATGATATTAAGATTTTCTATCTTTTCTTCAAAGTGTCTTGCTCATGTATTTGTATTTGGTTTAGATTTTATTTTTTATTTTAATTTTTAGTACTCAATTTATTGTGTTTGATAATCTTTACTTGTATAATAAAAAAATGAGGCACAATTATATGCTCTTTAAATATATTACATTTTCTAGCCGCAAGACATTTTGAATCCAATAAGACTTTAGAATTAATATGAAATGATTTTTAGTGGTTTCAAATATGGAAGAAAATTAAAATTTTTACAATCATGTGATATTTTTTTAAGATTAAAAAATCATTGTTATTGGCCTTATAGACTTCTTCAACTATTATTTATATTAAATCAACTATGGTCTTTTATTTTATAGGACTTTATCATAAATCTTCTAATTTCAAGTTTTTATGATTCTAAATTTTTGATAATAGACCTTTTGTATCAAAAAAGGATATTTTGTATCATATGTAAAATCTATTACAAGTAAAAAGAAAATCTAAATTTTTTCTTGATAATATTTATTGCTGTTATGGATAGTCAAGAAATATTATTTGTATAAAGATTTTGAAAAATACTTTTCAAGTTTTTGAAAGTGGACACAATATTATCTTTTTATTTCTATCTTCAAATTGATGAATAAACAGAATGGATAAATTAATTTTTGCAATAATATTTGAAGTATACCATTAACTACTATCAAGATGATTGGACTATTCTTTTTTTATTAGCAAAATTTTCTTATAATAATAAAATATATTTTTTTATTTAAAAAATACTTTTGAACTTTTAAAAGTTGATAATCTTATAATAAAGGATTTTGCAAATTTTTTATTAGAGCTATGTATAATAATAAATGCACAATTAAAAGATACTCAAGAACAAAAAAAAATCAATATATATGCATATCATATAGAATAACCTGTATTTTAAGTTGGAAATAAAGTATACTTCCTTTGTTGTAATATCAAGACTATTTATTTTTATAAAAAATTAGATTATTGTAGATTTAATTTATTTTTTATTTGTAAAAAAATCAATTTAGTTGTATATTGATTATACAAACTAGAATCTATGAAGATCCATCCAATATTCAACGTGTCATTTTTTGAGCCATATATTACAATAGATATATTGAGAAGTGGACAAATGTCACATGATCCTATAGAAATGAATAATAATCAAGTGTTTGAGATAGATGAAGTCTTAGACTCAAGGAAATACTAAAATATGTTAGAATAACTTATACATTAATATAGATATAATATTAGTGAATTCACATTGAAATCAATCAAAAATCTTATAAATATAATAAAGAAGATGGATGCTTTTTGTTGATGATATTTATTAAACTAAAATAAAAAGTCAAATAATTCTTTGCTATAAAGCAAATAAGATTCAATAAATATTCTATTTTATCTTGAATCATTATTTTTTTTTTTTGTGTATTTGTAGAACTTAAAAGATTAAAAATTAACAAGCAACAAATTCAACACTAGAGGTATGGTTTGTTTGGTTTATAAACAATTCATTGAGATTGTCATAATTTTTTAAAATTAATGTTTTAGAAATGAAGATCCTCAAGATTAACAAGTTTTATCTCAAATAGATTGTAAGATATAATGTTTGCTATTATAACTGTAGAAGAGACTCTCAATATTTAATAATATTATTGAAGGTAAGAATTATTTTTTATGATAATTCAAATGTTTTATTTGAAAGAAGTTATGATAAAATAATAAGGTGGACTTTCTATCATAATATGAAATACTATTGATAGTCGAGAGGACCTAACAACTACCTTCAAAGGAAACAAAGATTAGAATGTGTTGCAAATAAAATTCTTAGACCTTATTAATATATGATTACTATTCTTTTTAAAATTTGTCTTTGAAAGAAAGGATAATATTACAAAAATATCTCATATTTGTATTTATTTAGATAAAAGAATTAGATAGAAGTAAATAAAAGTAGATAAATTTGATTTTATCTTATAGAAAAATTTCTTAAAAGCTTCATAGATATAGATTTGATTGTTATACATGTCTATAAGTAATTATTAGGTTAAAAATTTGGTCAAAAAGTTGGCCATGTATCATATATGTTAGCCACTTATAATACAAATTAGCTATGTGACACATATATAATTAACTTTTCTTATAAGTTAGATATGTATTTTACAAGTTAGACATGTGTTGAAAGTTCTATAGAATGTTGCCATATAACTCTTAGTTAGATAGTATATATAAATGTAAGTGTGAGGCCTTCTTCACTCTTATTAATGCCTTTTCTTGTCCTTAATCTTGTTTCAAGAGTCTCTAGGCTTCTTATATTTGGTATTAGTTATTCTAGTTTTAATATTATACTATTTTTAAATGATTATCTATTTTTTTTTAGTATTGCAAGAGTATATTGACTTTTTGATTGTTTGTAATTTATGCCTTTGATATTTGGTTAAAGTAATTTAAGATTCAATTAAAATTTGATTAAAATTTGATAAAAATTGATTAATATTTTATTAGAATTTGATTAAGATTAAATTAAAATTTTATTAGAATTAACTAGAATGTGATAAAATTTTGATTAGGATTTAATTAGGATTTGGCTATAATTTAATTAAGATTTGTTATGATTTTTTAAATATTTTTTAAAGATTTTAATAGGATTTGGTTAAGATTGTTTATAATCTATAAAGATTTGATTAAAATTCTTTTAGAATTAAATTTTAATTCGATTAAAATTACATGGATTTTTTAAATATTTTATTAGAATTTGATTAGGATTTGATTAAGATTTAATTAAATTTTTGTTAGAACTTATCTAGAATTTTATTAGAATTTGATAAGATTTGATTAGGATTTTATTTGAGTTTGTTTATGATTTAATTAAAAATTGTTAAAAATTATTTAGGATATATTTGGAATTAATTAGAGTGTGATAAGATATATCTTGGATTTTTCTAAGATTGATAGGATACACTTAGGATATTTGAAAACTTACTTAGATTATTCAAGGTTACAAAAAGATGTTTCTAAACATCTTATGCATTGATTTGGGTTGTAAATTAAACTTAAAAATAAGATCAAATCCTTCCACAATCAGATTTATCTTGTGCATTTGCAGGTTAGTTTTTTCATAATACAACAATGTATAGAAATTTAGATTGTGAGAATAAAAGTTTGAGATGTGCTTAGAGCATGAGCCATAACATAACATAGACATTTATCTTCTCAATTTAGATAAAAAAATTAAAAAATTAAAAAATTAAAAAAATATATATAAAAAATAAAACTATTGAAAAGTTTAATATTATATAAATTTTAAAAATTTAAGAATTATATATATATATATATATATATATATATATTACTTCAATTAAAAATAAAAAATTAATAGAATGTATGAGGTCGTTGATTAAAGAAGCATAAAACAACCATTTAGAAGGTTTTATAGCATAAATAATCTCACTTCTATTCTCTATTGTATAAAAAAAATGAAATGATGTATTTATTTGTGTTGTTAAATAAGACATAGTAAAGATATCATTAACACAAAAGGATCTCTAAAAATATTGAGTTAAGAGGTGCAAAAGAGACTTAAAGTAAAAATTATTTTTTTATTTAAACTTTGGTTTCTTTTGTACCTCTTAATTCAATTTCTAAATATTATTTTACATAAAAAAATATGTATTCATCTTTGAAAACTATGTGGAAGTGCATATATTAAAAAATATCTTAATTTAAAATAAAAAATTGCATCATTTCTAATAGAAACAAAAGCTTAAATTAGAAAATAAAAAATATACCTTTCATGCTATAATATGGAAGTCAAAAAAATAAATTAAAGTGAAATTAATTCCTATATAAATTGAATGTTTCATAATTTTCTTTTAGTAAATAGAGTCAATGGTTTTAAAGGTTCAAATTTAGACACACCACTTTGAGAATTTTCGAACAAGTATATGATAACATATGAAAAATCCAACGAACAGCTCACACGAAAACCGGATTTTAATCCCATACGGACCAACCTGCAATGCAAAAGTGTATTCATTCTCCCTCTCACTGGATGATGATGGAACAACATTTCATCCCACTATTCCGAGACTGAAACTGTTCTATAAAATAATGAATGAAGAAAGACATGATGAATGAATTCCGAGTGGGACAACGTTCATCCTGGCTGGCTACGTGTGGACTCGCGGAAGTGCTTGCTCACTGGCTTCTACTTCGAGAGGATTTCTCGCTCGCCACTGGGCATTCTTCAGCAGGAGAATAAGAATGCGAATAATGCGAATAATGCATGGGAAGGTAGGCGAGGAGCACTATGGATTTGAGTTTTCGGGGATATTTCAGCAGTTGGGGTTGATCGAAGCGAGGCCTGAGTGGAAAGGAGGAGAAAGAAGGAGAGACGACGCCCATGGACGTGAAAGCTGCTGGCTCAGTGGCGCAGGACCAGTTTTCCAAGCATGCAGGTCGAAGGAAAGTTATTATCGACACGGATCCCGGCATTGGCATGTTCTTTCAACAATCCCCCTCCTCCTTGTTGATGATGCAGAATTATTTTGTGCGGAGCAAGTAATGTGCGTTGTTGTTGTTGTTGTTGTTATTTATTTATCTATTTATTTATTTTGGGTTGAGGTATTGGAACCAAGCGTTCGAGCGTAGGGGTTGTCCTGGATGGTTGTTGTTTAATGACGCGTAATTCGGTTTGTTGAGTGTATACATGTTGTGTTCTGGGGGTTCCCTGTTGCTCCAAAGAACATCCCTAGGCATTACCTTCATGTCCTCGAGTTTTTATGCTTTGAGCACTCTGTGTGTCGGATCCAAATCCAAATTTAGTGGTGATTTTGTTGCTCTGGTAGTCTCATCTTCATGCAATTTTTTATTTATTTTTATTTATTTTTATTTATTTTTATTTATTTTCCTTTTTCCTTTGAGTCAGTCAGACCGATCGAATTTTAGCTGCAAAATTTAGAATCTGGCAGCACATGGTTGCCATGAATGTGGGCCAACTCTAAGAAAATGTGTGGCCTATCGAAAATTGGGTGTCATCCGTTTCTTCATTCTTCTGAACGCTACAGCTGGCATTGATTATTTCTTTAGCTTGGAGAGCAATTTTCAGAGCTTAGAATTGTCTGCTCAAATTAGCTGCAATTCTGAATCTTGCATGGCCTAATTGGGGTAGTCAATCTTCTAAGGGCGTAGGGGATAGCGATTTCTTTTTTTCTTTTTGGTGGGATTTATTTTTCTTCGTCAACTGTCTGCCGTCATTCTTCACATCGGACTCCAATTCTCAAGCGAGTTAGGCTATCTATCATCATTTTGGAGTAAGCATATTTGCTGCTTCACTTCATCGAATTCATGAGGTGCCGGATTAAAGAGGTAGCATTATCAACCTCCAACTGGCATGTTAAATAACATCGACTGCCTGTTAACATCGTGGACTCATGGTTGTCCTCAAGATGCTCATCAAGCTAGTTTGTCAATGTCAAATCCTTTTTTATTTATTTTTTATTTATTTTTTTAATACAACCAGGCAGTCCAATGCAGAACTTTTGAAGAATTAATGCATGAAGTCCCGATTACAAATATGCTACTGAGTAGCAAGTATAATTTTGACATAATAATATTGAAGATTCTTCAAGAGATACAGCTTGCCTCTTTTTTATTTGAGAGAGAGCAAGCGACCGCGCTGTGTGTCTCTGCAATTGCCTTCTGAGGGATCGACATCTGATTTTTTAGATGTTATCAGCTCCAGCACTTCGGTTACTTGATAATAATGGCTTACGCTTGCCGCATACACAAACTTCAGGCGCTATTTGATTGCTGGAGTTTTTATTTATTATTTATTTTATTTTTATTGACACTTTATTTTATTTCATTTTTGTTTCTTAATTTAACTTCCCTTATGAAACGTGATAGTACTTTGATGAGCAGATGATATGATGGCAATTTTAATGGCTTTTCAAGCCCCTGAAATTGAAGTTATAGGACTCACCACCATTTTTGGCAACGTAAACACCGATTTAGCGACAATCAACGCCCTCCATCTGGTGATTATGTACTCATTATTCAAGTTCATATTTATGGAGACCATTGTGAACATACCATAGTTACTCACATTACATCTAGAATGAGCTAACTTTGTGTATTGTGTTGAGCGTAGAATACATTTGTTTCTGTTTTTGAAATTTTCTTAGATTAATACCATTGTTTGAAAATTACTTTGCAACATTGAGTGACAATCAGCTTGCACAATATTTTGGAACTTCGAAAATTTGAAATTTTGAAATTTATTATTGAGAGCTTTGGAATCAGACTTTTCATAGGCTGTGCCAACTACCTCGCAAATCTTCTCTTCGTAAGCTTACAATGACTTTGCGTTCATTAGTGCGAGATGGCAGGTCATCCGGAGATACCGGTTGCGGAAGGCCCATCAGAACCATTAAAGGTTTTCTCACGAATCTTTCTGCCGCTTTCAACTATGTTCAGAATGTGTATTCTTAGGGCCTAATCCACTGCTTAAGACGACTAGGACAGTGGAGGTTTTGAATTCTTGTCTTTCTTTGTTTTAGCAGTTATTTTAGAAGTTTTATTTGACCTCTGCATTTCACAAGTAAAAGTCGAAGGACAAACTGAAAGCAATATTGATGCATTTCATATGGATTGGCTATACTGCATCATTATGTTCCAAGAGTGATATTGCATGTTTTCAAATTAATTTGTAGTATCATTTGGAAATCATTTTTTCGAATGAAATGGAGACTTCCTTATGAGTAATGAGAGTCTTAGGTGTGTCCGATTATCCATAACTACATGCTTGTGAATTTGATGCTGATAAGTGTTGTCGTACTTGCATGAACTTATCACGTTTTAACTCTTAAACAGCGGGTGAAGCCTCGAATTGCGTATTTTGAACACGGATCAGATGGACTTGGAGAAACTTACCAAGCCAAACCTAACTTCCAAAAGTTATCTAAAGATGCAGCAGACTTTCTTATTGAGAATGTAACTGAATTCCCAGGCGAAGTAACCGTGGTTGGTCTGGGCCCCCTCACCAATCTTGCACTGGTTAGTGAGTACGTTTGCTTCACTCGTTTGTTCACACTTTAAAAATTTTAGATGTGAAATTTCATGGTAGGTTGTGATTTATTCCAATTCTGTCATCTCACGGATATCCACTTTGCAGGCTATTCAAAAGGACTCAAACTTTGCCAAAAATGTTGGGCAACTGGTAGTCCTTGGGGGTTCATTCAATGCCAGTGGAAATGTGAATCCCGCCGCAGAAGCTAATGTAAGTTTGAAAAGGCAAAAATCTCATTCGAGAAACGTAAGAGAATCGAACTTCTTTTTACATATTGGTGATTTGTTTGCTTACCTTTGCAAGGTTTTGAGTTTTATATCTATAAGCTGGTCAAAATTAATATCCTCCAGTGAGTGGCGAGACATTTTTATTTGTATTCACGGGGGATGTACATGATTGGTTTGCAGCTATTTGGCGATCCCGAAGCTGCAGACATCGTATTCACTAGTGGAATGAACACTCTTGCAATAGGCATAGACTTGACCACTCAGGTGATTTTTAATGGTACGCTCTCTTCTGGTCCTCTCTGGCGCCGTCTCCTATTGCTTTGTTGAATGTCAAGTGTTCGCCCGAAGATTTTTCGACTTTTATAAACTGGGCTTCTTGACCTGCACACTGCATTTGATTGTTTGGCAGACAATTCAGCAATTTGCATTGAAATTACAGTACGCAAGGGCAGTCTTGATATACTTTTCTTTTACAAGATTTTTTGGTCCTTTCTGCAGAAGATGACTTGTGTGAAATAAGGGATTCTGGTGGAGATTACGGCAAATATATCTATGACTGTTGTCGCTTTTATCACGATTGGCATTTATCGTCTGATCATTTGGATGGTATGCTCTGGTCTCCTTTGGAGGAACCTTGCCACAATTCTCTTTCTGTATGTGTTTTAAAATGCCTTGTACCTTGAGCTTTACGAAGCACGATTCTTTGATTAGCAAGGGCAGTGGTGCATGTTTTCGTACAGGGAGGGTTTTCTCCATTATTGGTTCTCTCATTTTTTTTGTTTTTGAGAGAATTGGTGCACACTGACGAACGTTAGATATAAGTTATGGGCCTGACCTACTTGCCCATGGTTACAGGGATTTTTCTTCACGATCCTACATGCATGGCAGCACTGCTTGACCCAACTCTTTTTACCTTTAAAAACGGAGCTGTGCGAGTTGAAACTGAGGGGCCTTGCTTGGGCCACACTATCCTAGGTATGGGACTGAAAAAGTACGTAAATATTCACACCCTATGTCTCGCTCAGTTACCCAGTAAACTGTACTTGCTATCTAGCAGCTTGAGATGCATTGAGGAGCACCTCTTGCTCTACCAAACATTTATCTCAGTTCCAAGTGCATATCAAAGCATCTACATTACTTGTTCAGAAACTAATCAGTGGCTTTGTTCTTCAAAATTTGAAATTGAGGACGCTCACTACCGGGTACTAAATTTCATTGCTACATAGTTGGGTGAAGGAAACTTCCTGGACAGGCGTGCCCCCTATTGACGTTGCAATTACAGTTGATGCTGATGGCGTTCGAAACCTTGTCAAGAAACTCCTTTGCAGCTCTCGACTGAAATGACTGATTCCTTCTATACCTGCTGTTGCTTAAGATGGAGGAGATGGCAGCATTAGAGGATATGCCGCAACAGTTCCTCTCCACCACATCAGAGCTTGAGAGTATGCACACCTACGAGTTCAACATATCAATCTTGGACGTTGTGTTTTTCTGTCATCAAAGATTCTTCTGCGGGCTGTCACTGAAGAGATAATCAGGTGCTAGGAGACCACATGTCTGAATTGCTAGTGATTTTCATACACTAGATACAATGTGTCCTGTCCTAGGTCCATTGGGGAACCTCTTATTCTAAGCCTTGTGTAAACTACATCAACCGAGTTTCATTTGAAGCCACAAATTTTACTAATCTCACATTCTCCACTTTATGTTTTTGGTCTGAATTGTTAAGGTAGATTTCAGTTTAGTTTGGTAAAATATGATAAGAGAAGGAATATATATCTTAAAGTATCAATCATGAACATAAAATGTTAAGATGTCTCAAGTTTTCAACATAATTGGAAAAAAAAGTTGATAATTTAATCTTTTAATTAGCATATTGTCATGTTTGTTCTTATTTGATTCTAACAGATTCAACTATTAACTATGTTGTAGTGATGGTCACATTCTTGGAATTAAAAAAAAAATTAAATTAAATTAAATACAAAAAAAAAAAAAACAAAACAAAACAAAACAAAAAACAAATAGAGACAAAGTTTTTTTTGTCTATAGGTATTTACGAAAAGAATAGAAAAAAATTGTGTTTTAAATTACTAAGGTTTTAGAACAAAAAGAATAAAAAAATAAAAAAATAAAAAACTCCTTATTAATCTTTTCTACTACAAGTAGCAAATGTAAATTATCTCAAACTTGTTTTATAAATTTGATATGTTTTGTACAAATTCAATATGTGTTAGAGGTCCTATAGAACATTGCTATATAGCTTTTAGTTAAATAGTATAAATGGGGGCAAGAATGAAGCCATCTTCATTCTTATCAATGCCTTTTTTATCCTTAGTTTTATTTCAAGAGACTCTAGTTTTCTTATCTTTAGGTATAGCCATTCTAATTTAATATTCTACCATCTTTGAGTGATTATCTATTCTTTTTGAATGACACAAGAATATATTGATCTTTTGATTTTTTGAAATTCATGTCCTTCACAGTTTGATAAGAGTACTAACTCATCGTTTGTGTTTTGTTTTATCAATGAATGGATTACTTGATTTCTATTGTCATGTTTTGGCAGTTGTGGACTATCCATCTTTAAACTAATATTTAATTTTCTAACAATTTTTTTTTCTTTATAAAAAAAAATTTATCACTCTTTGGGAAAACTTTCAGTTGGTATTAGAAGTTTTGGATTATCTTCTTTTAATTTGATTTGTGGATTGGTTTATTGTCTATAGAAGGAAAATTAAAGATATTATTTTTGACGAAAGTAAAATAGATTTGTAACTATTGTAGATCTTCATGAGCTTCTTAATACTCTTAGGATAGAAATCTCTTATATTTTTAACACCAATCATAGAGGTACTATTCCTATGCTTATGAAAGAATTTAACAATGAAGTTCAAAATTTATTCTAAAAAATTGTGCAATTGAGAGAAGTAAGTAGATCAAGTTCACAATTGAATCCAAGAAGTTTTCTTACTACAAATATGAGTGACATAAGGTTAAGTATAGCAAGAAATTTTGATAGAATAGGATCAAAATTTTGAAGATTTTTATAATAAATGAAGCTTTATTTAAGCTTGCATCCTTCTCAATACTTTGATAATTTTACTTAAGTTGGATTCATAGGTACACTACTATTTGGGAGTATTTTTTCTTAGTTTTTACCTTTGATAGAAAATAATTTACAACTCATTTATGATCTAAACTCATTCTTAAAAATGTTTATGGCTATATTAAAAAAAATTAATTAAAAAAGAATACTAGAGACCAAATTCCTATTTTTATAATGAGCATCATGTTTATTCACCATGTATATTGCTTAATTCAAAAAACTTACTTATACTATGGATTGGAATGACAAAGCCGTTATCAATCAATTTCAATATGAGTTAAAAGATAATATCAAAAATTTATTATTGACAATGCCAAAAGTAGATTCATTGAAATAATTTATTACTCAAGCCATTGCATGCAACAATTGGTTCTTTGAAAGATGCCAAGAAACAAGGTTTGTTTGAAGAGGTACAAATCAAGTCATGGCAACAACTTCTAAGTTTTCAGAAGCTTATTCATTAAGTCCAAAACCTATGCAAATTAACATAATATGTTTCAAATTTTTTATTGAAAAAAAAAATTGATGTTGTCAAAAAGATTTGTGCTTATATTGTAGAAAACCTAAGTTTATTAATCAAAATTTTCCAAAATAAAATACAATCATAAAATAAAAAACATAATTGCCAAAGAAGACAATGTATCAAAAAATAAGTTTTTTTAACTACAATAGAAATTGTATTGTTAAAATCTTATATAATACCTAATAAAAGTTCTATTTTCTTTTTTGATCTTTTACTTTGTTTTGCAATAAATTTTTGTTTACAACCAAAAAATCACAAAGTCTTTATCTTATTAGATTTAAGAGCTTCAATTTATTTTATAAACAAAGATTTTGTTAAAAAATAAGAAATAACCTTAGTAAAGAAAACTAAATCCATGTATGTAGAAATCATAGGTAGTTGTTATTGTCTTTTGAAGATATTACCTATAAAACTATTTCTTAAGATGTAGCAATTAAAGGTCATAATAGCTTAGTAATATTTAATGTGATTAGAATTGCCTCCAATCTAGTTATTTTAGAATTATTATAGATAAGAAAATATAATTTTAAAATTAATTAGATTTCTTGTGATCTTAATTCTTCTTATAATTTAAACCAAAATTATATTATTTAAATAAAAATCCATATGCAACAAAATCCTTATTTATAAATACAAGAGCTTATATGCATGGTGTAAAAGAAGAGTCATCTTTTGCTATATATGCTACATCTATTTCTGATAGTGGAAATACTACAAGTGACATTTTAAGTCAATACCATGATTATCAAGACATTTTTTTTAGAAGAATAAAATATATAATTTTTCAAAACATTGCTCTCATGATTGTTTAATTGAGCTTCAAAAAAGAAGTCAACTACCATTTGAACCAATCTATAGCTTATTGTAAAATAAGTTGATTACACTCAAGGAATATATTGACAAGAACTTGATTAAGAATTTCATATGTCATTCTAAATTTATAGCAAAAGCTCTTATTTTATTTGTGAAGAAAAAAGATGGATCTTTGCGGATATGAATGAATTATCAAGGACTTAACAAGATTTCCATTAAGAACAAATATCATTTATTTTTGATTTAAAGAATTTTTGATCAATTTAATGCAACAAAGATGTATAAAAAAATAGATCTATGAAGAACGTACAATCTAGTATATATCTAAAAAAGAGATAAATAAAAAAATAAAATTTTGAATCAGATATAGATATTTCAAATATAATATCATACCTTTTGAACTCACAAATACACCATTTGCTTTTCAACATTTAATTAATGATTTTTTTGTGAGTTTCTTTATGATTTTGTTTTATGTTATTTAAAAAACATTTTAAATATAAAAGAAAATGAATTTTGTATTTATTGTGTATTACAAAAATTTAGAGATGCAAGATTGCCAACATAAAAAAGTGTTTATTTCATACTATTCAAGTTGATTTCTTAAGATATATTATTTCAAATAATGGCCTTATGATAGATCCTAAGAAGGTCCAAACTATCATGGATTGGAAGATTCTAAGAATAATAAAAAATATTTAATATTTTTTGAGATTTGTCAATTAATACTGAATCTTCATCAAGAACTTTTTTGAAGTTGTAGCTCCACTCGTACATTTGACTTCTAAAAACAAACTTGAGTGGGACAAAAAAGTTGAAGTGTTGTTTAAAACTTTGAAGACATCATTTATGTTTGAACTAATCTTATATTGTATTGACTTTTTTAAAGCATTTTTTATAAAAAAAAATACATTAAGCTTTGCCCTAAGTGTAATATTGTCATAAATGAGATCACATGACATACTCCACCTAGTAGATTTCTATTTTAGAAATTTTTTAATAGTCAAGTTTATGTATAAGATTGACAAAAAAGAATTTTTTGTAATCATGGATTCATTTTAAGAATAACATCGTTATCTAAAATATGCTATCATAATATAACAAAATTAATGAATGAAAGAGAGAAAAAAAAGTTATATTATAGACGTTCTTATTTTAAAATATTATAGAAAATCATCTTAGAAAATAGATAATAGACAAAAAAATAATAAAACTAAAGAATACTATTGATGCTTTTGAACAAAATATGCTTCTACTTACTTTATAGGACCATAAATAAAGTAAAAAAAAGTATATTAGAAAATTAAATAATAAAGGTATATATAGGAGGGAATTAAGAGTAGATTTTAGCAAAATTTGTCTCAAGAAGCCAAGAATTGATACTTAGAGAGGATTGGTTAACAATCAAGATTGAAATCAGACCTTGAGGCACAAAATTGCACACCTACAATGACTTTAGGGTTTCTTTGGTAGATTAAAGAGTGGATTTTGAGAGCAGACTTACAAAAATATTTTTAAGCATTGGTTTATGTTAATTGAATTAATATTCAATTTTGGAAGAATTTTCAAAGTTAATAATATTCTTGGTTGGTTTAGATTTTGAGAAATAAAACTATGTTTATACATTTGAGGGTTTCTTGAGTTTTTTGGTATGTATACAAATAAATTTTGGATAGAATATTATTGTATTAGTTGTAAATATGTATGCAAATTTTGAAGTCAATCAAACAATCAAATCAAAGTGTAAAGATTTTTGTGGATTGAGATCTCAGAAATTGGAGTTTGATGGTCCATGAGTATTTTTAAGATCTTTTGCAATTTATTAATTGGATTGAAGTGGAAGTTCTTTATATGAAGACTAGACTTGATTTCTAATAGTTTAAGTAAATTTTAGAAGAAATTAAATAGTTCAAAAAGAAGATATTGATATTGGAAGTTTAACATTTAGATTGGAATAGGAGGTCGGCCAATACCCAAGTGGATTTTTAGGATTTTTCTTCTATTTGATAAGTGAAATTATCTTCAAATTTATTGTACTTAATTTTAACTATGAGGTTGATAGGTATATAAATTTTTAAATAATATTTATGGATTAATCAACAGATATTAGAGTTCCAATCAATCTTACAGATGATTTAAGTTAATTAGGTTTTGATTAAGATTTGATTTAAGATTTAGGATTTATTTAGGATTTAGGATTTGTCTACGATTTGGTTTAGGATTTGGGATTTATTTTAGAGTTAGGATTTGGCTAGGATTTGGTTTAAGGTTTAAGGTTTATTTAAGATTTGATTTAGAATTTAAGATTTATCTAGGATTTGATTTAGGATTTAGGATTTGTCTAGGATTTGATTTAGAGTTTAGGATTTTTTTAGAACTTAGAGTTTGTTTAAGGTTTGGTTTAGGATTTAGGATTTAGGATTTTTTTAGGATTTAATTTAGAATTTAGGATTTAGATAGGATTTGACCTAGGATTGAGTTAAGGTCCATTAAGATTTCAATTAGGATTAAAATAGAATTTTGTTAAAAAACATTTAAGATTTATTTAAGATTTCTCTAATATTTCTTTAGGATTTTTTATAGATTTCTTTTGGATTTCTTTAGAATTTCTTTAAGATCTACTTATTATTTTTTTATAATTTCTTTACAATTTCTTTAGAAATTCTTTAGGATTTCTTCATGTTTCTTTTGTAATTTCTTTAAGATTTATATTGGATTTGATTAAAGCTTGATTAGAATTATTAAGATTTAATTAAAATTTATTTGGAATTCTATTAGAATTTTAAAGATCTTGTTGTTGTAATTTTCCTCTATCTTCTACAACTAGGTGTCTGGTGCATTTTCAAGCAAGACTTCACATAATGTGACAATGATTGTAGTCTAATTATTATATATATGGATCACGAAAATCTCAAATATTTTATATTAGTTCATGTTTTGAATTGTTACCAAGTCCATTTGGGTATGATTTTATAAGGATTTGAATTTAAGATCACTTATCAACTAGAAAAATAAGAAGTTTTAATAAGTGTCATTTTTAAAAGTTCTTATCTTGTACCAAAAGAAGAAGATGCATCTTTTAATAAAAAAAAAAAAATCATTTTATGAAGCCAAAGAAATTTTATCTTAAAGTAATAAAATCAACATTGATTGTTGATTCAAGCTTTTTTAAATAAGTTCAATTAATTATGTCTTTTAATATCCTTAATATAATATTAACAAAAAATCTTTCAAGTCTTATGATACTTCTAAGTTTAAGTTTAAAAATAATTTATTTTATTTTAAAGAATGATTAAATTTTTTAAAAGATTAAGCATAATTACTTGCTCTTTAAGCTAATCATGACTTCTCAATAGTAGAATATTTTAGATACAAAAAGATCTTTGAACTAATATTTAGTTATTTTTAGTAGTTTCAAATATAGAAGGTAGTCAAAGTCTTTGTATAATAATTTGTTATTTTTTCAAAATCAAAAAATCCTTATTATCAAATTCATGAACTTTTCCAAATATTATCTATTTAAAAATAACCATGGTCTTTTATTTTTATAGATTTTATTATAATTTTTTTAATTTTTAATTTTTATTATTCTATATTTTTGATAAAAAATCATTCCACTAAAATGACACATTTTATACCATGTAAAAAATCCATCACATGTAAAGAAAAAACTAAATTTTTTATTGATAACATATATTACTATCATGGATTGTCAAAGGATGTGATGTCAAATAGGAAAATACATTTTTTTATCAAGATTTTAAAAAATCTTTTTTAAGATATTGAAGGTGGAAATTAAACTATCTTTTCAAATTAATGAACAAACAGAATGGATCAATTCAATTTTGGAATAATATTTGAGATATAACATTAACTACTATCAAGATGATTAAACAATTCTTTTGCCAGCTTTCATGTAATAATACTGTATATTCTTTTAGTCAATAAACATATTTTTTTTATTAATTATATTTATCATTTATAGTTTAATACTTTAAACTTCTCAAAATTTATAATCTTATAGTAGGAAATTTAACAAATAATTTATTAAAGCTACATGCAACAATAAAGATACAATTAAAAGAAGCTTAAGATCAATAAAAAAATCATTGTAGATTCTTATTACAAGAAATAATTTTAATTCTACTTAGGCAATGAAATATGGTTATTTTGTCATAATATCAATATTATTTGCCATTGTAATAAGTTGGATTTTTGTAGACTCAAATCATTTTTTATTTGTAATTAAATCAATTCCATTGCTTATTAATTGCATCTATTAAAGTCTGTTAAGATTCATTATATAATCTATATATTTCTATTTAAGCCATACAAGATAATAGATATATTGAAAAAAAGACAAATGCCATTTCTTCCTATAAAAATAAATAATATAAGGTTAAAGAAGTTTTAGACTCAAAATAATACCAAAATAGGTTGAAATATCTTGTTTATTGGCGAGGATATGATAATAGTGAATGCAAATAGGAGCCAAGCAAGAATCTTACAAATGCAACAAAGAAGGATGATATTTTTCATTGATGACATCCATCAAAAACAAGATAAAGAGTAGCAAGATTCAAAAGAAAATTACATTCTATCTTTTAATTTTATTTGTAATTTTTTTTATTTATAATACTAAAAGATGAAGAATCAATAACTAACAAATTCAACTTAAGAACTATCATCAATGTTTTTTGAAATATATGTTTTTTAAATTATTGAATAAAACATTACAATTGTCACAATTTTTAAAATAATATAATAGAGATGAAAATCTTCAAGAATAATATATATATATATATATATATATATATATATATATTAAATAGATGGTAAAATATAACATGTTTCATATTACAATCTTGAAAGTTAATCTTGATATTTGATAATTTTATTAAAGATGTGAACTACCTTTGATAGTATTCTAAATGTTTTATTTGAAGAAAGTTATAAAAGCCTCAATAATAATCAAATATCAAGGTGTTTTTTTTTTTTTTTTTTTTTTTTTTTTTTTACCTTAGTATAAGATACTATTAATGTTTGAGAGGACCTATTAATTATTTACAAAAAAAAAGAAAATAAAAAAATAGAGTATGTGGCAAATATAATTTGTTGTATCTTAGACTTTTTCAATATATGATTACTACTTCTTGTAAAACTTGTTCCTAGAAGAGATGATAAGATAACAGATATGCATATTTACTTAGATTAAAGGAATTAAATAAAGTAAGTATAAATAAATAGATTATAAAACAAGTAAATATCTTGTAAAGAAGCTTCTTAAAAACAGCATAGACACGAATTGACTTTATACAAGTTTGTAGAAGATTGATAGGTTAAAAAATTCGCAAATAACTTGGCCACATATTGCAAATATTGGCTACTTATGATAGAAGTTTGCCATGCAATGCACATGTGAAACTTGTCTTGTAAATTTGACAAGTGTCTTGTAAGTTGGACATATAATGGAGGTCCTATAGAACATTGCCACATAGCATCTAATTAGATAGTATATGTAGAAGCAAGAATGAAACCTTCTTTACTCTTGTGAATGCCTTTATTATCTTTAATTTTGTTTCAAGAGACTCTAGTTTTTTTGTCTTTCGTAATAGCCATTCTAATTCAATATTATACCATCTTTAAGTGATTATCTATTTTTTTTTTTAAATGGCATTAGAATATGTTAATTATTTGATTCCTTGAAATTCATATCCTTGATAGTTTATGGTGATCATATTTTTTAAAATAATTTTATAATCTAATATGCTAATTAAACATATAATATTTTAGATTAAAAAATTATAATTTTTTTTTAGTTTTTTAAATGATATTTTTTAACTATTATTTGATATTTTTTTATTTTCTTAATATTTTTTGAAATTTACATATATGTCTAAGATTTTTTTTTATATATATCATTTAAAAACATTCTTTTTCAATTTTTTTTATTAAGTAATGTTGATGGATTTTTTATCATTTTATTTATTCAAATCTTTAATTCATTAAAATTAGAACTTTACCATCTATAATTCAAATTTTATATTAAAATTTCGATCTTTAAACAAAGTTCAATATGAAATACCAAAAAAATAGAATAATAATTTTTTTAATAGGCTTGATTTGAATTCAAAGTATTATTTAGTTTAAAATCAAAATTTTCTTAAAGCATTCACTTAACTTATTGGCAAGAAAATATTTATGATATTTATTATTTGTAATATGAAAAATCATTTTAAAAAGATGGATTTCTACCTTTTACAATTGTTTTATTATTATTTTTGTCTTTCACCAACTTGCATATGAAATCTTAAAATTTTATTTTAATATCACATATTTCTAGTACATCTCAATTATAATATGCATCATTCATACAACTTCTATATACCACTTACATATTATATTGAAATTCAATTATATATGTTAAAAAAATATTAATATTATAAAAAATTTATTTCTTGTCTTATTTTAATAAATTATTAAGAATATATAATATTTTTTAAATTCTTAAATTGTAGCCATATTAATTATTTTTTTTATTATTTTCTACTTTAAAGGTTTAACTTTTTAAACAAATCTGAATAAAAAAAACCATTTGACCAATTAAAATTAAAAAATTACAAGCCATTTATTATATTTTCTTTCAACATCCATATTTTAAAATCATGAATATTATTTTAGATATTCTACTAATTGCTTAGTATAAATAATTTTACTATTAATTTTTTAAATTAAAATATCAATTACTATTTATGATCCACAATCTTTCATAAATATATTGAAAAAACAATATACTTAATATTTTGGATTTTTTTTAATACTCAATATGTCTTTTTTACAAGATTAAACTTAAATGCTATAAAATTTGAGCATGATTGTAAGAGTCTACTTCTTCTTGTGATTGTTTAGTATTTTTGAAAAGAATTTTTTAAAATGCTTTGCAAATTAAGATTAAATTTTCTTCAAAAACCTTATAATTGGTTCAAATCCATTATTTTTGTTATATTTAATATATATAAAATAGTATTTTTTAAAACTATAAGATTATTAATTAGAAGTTGATATGATTGTGATTGATACGATTGAATAAAATGTTTTTGTGACATAATTCTTTGATAAATTTAATTCTATTAACTTAAAATTATATCTGAATAAGATTGTATTAATTTTTGTAAAAGAATGGCTTATAAGTTTTTTTGAGGTAAATGTACAATCAAAAATATTTATAAAAAGAAATAAAGAAATAAAGATAATATAAATCTATAAACATAAATCAATACACATACATTCATATATACACAAATAATTATTTTTTTTATTTTAATTGAAAAAAAATAATAATAATAATTATAAATATTATTTTTATATAAAAAAATTCTAAGATTTATGTTTTATATTCCTAGAATGTAGCAGTATTTATTTCAATTACATATAATTAATTTAGTTTTATATAAAAATAAATATTATAAAAAAATTAATTAAATTAAATAATATAAAAGATACTTCAATTATTTTATCTATTTTATATTTGTTTATAAAGTTTAAAACATATTATTTAGGCCTCTACTTTAAGACTATCAGAAAAGAATTCTAAATTAGTGAATGAATATATATAAATTTTTAAAATTGATATTTATTCTAATTAATAATTTAGAAAAATTAATTTTTAAAATTTTTCTTTTACAAGCTTATTGGAAATTTAAGAAAAGAATTGGTTGTAAGTCTAAGGCCAAAAGCAACTAAGAAAATAGTTATTCACAATAGTGGTTATAAGCAAAGAAATACCAAGCTGGCCAAAAAAAGATTGGCATTTGTGTCATATACATTCATAGCAATGCAAAAGCCTCTTGGATTTGATTCTTTATTATCCTATTTTAGGTTGTCAATGCCAACCAAGATCACTAGCCTTTGTGACATTATAGAGTAATTAGAAAATATATATATATATATATATATATATATATTTTGTATTTTGTTTAGATAAAGAATTTAGCGTCCTCAACCACTACTCATTTGGGCGAGTAGCAAGTAAGGAAGATAAATCTTCTCCTTATGTTTAAGTTTATTGATAAAAATAAGCTGTACAAAGTTTATCTATGTTCTGAAGTCTAAGATAGCCTTTTAGAATTGCTACTCAAGTGTAATTTAAGTCTATAAAATTTGGTTTTTTAATTTTTTAAATAATTTTTAACTTTGAATATGTGTATTTTGAAATATGAATTATTTTACAAATAATTAAAATTTAAAAAATTATTGTGATAAAAAAAAAAATACAAACATAGAAATTTTGGTCTTTTAATCAATCTTGGATTTTAAATTTAATGACTACGTAATTTTTTACAAATTTGTATAAAGAATTTGAAATAATTTTTTTTAATTTTGCAACATTCTATTAAAATACAAAATTAGAAAAAAGGAAATATAATGCAAACAAACTCATGTAATAATTAACATCAATTCAAATTTAAGTTGTAAATATAATTTGAACAAGTAAGAAATAGCAATACAAAAACAAACCTAAGTAAACAAACTCATGCACTCAAGGATAATAAACCTCACAAATTTCTTACACTGGGTCATCACCTTCTTTAAAGTTCAAAATTTACTAAAAAAAATTGCATGTGCTTTGTATTGTACTTGTGAATAAAAAAAATAAAAAAAAATAAAACATCTAAAAGCCAGCACATCTAGACTCACAAATATGATGCCTTTCTTTACTCCTTTTTTCTTTCTTTCTATGAAAAAAACGTGCACATAATCAAAAAAAAAGTTACAGTTGCCCAGAGTGAGTGCCACAAAAACGAAGTGGGATCCAGAAAATAGTGGGGCCCATTTGTAGTAGTGTCAATAGTGCCTTTGTTCTCTCTATCTGTTTATCGTTTCATGATTCCGTCGGTTTTTAGACGCCGTTGGCCGTCAGACGAAATCATCAGGAAGAGGTTGATCAGCCTGCCTGCCCTTTTGCTGCAGCCTGCGAGAGAGTTATGGTTGTTGCTGCTTCCAGTTTGCTTGCTTCCTTGCTGGGTGGTATCCTTTAGCAGCTACAACATCTCCAGCTTCCACCATCACGTTCTAGTCTGCACAGTGAGAGTGAACAGTGAGTGAGAGACTGAGAGGGAGACTGAGAGACTGAGAGAGAGAGAGAGAGAGAGAGAGAGAAAGTGAGCACGTCGCGACGTTCGCCAGTTGATGAATGCTTTTGTCGCGCATTTGCTTGGCAATAATGTATCTTGTTGATGCGTCAAAGAGGTGGTGGAGATGGTGATAGTGGTCAGAAGCACCCGTGACTCCATGGTTCGCTTCTGAACGTGGGTACTCCTTGCGAGGTACGCCGCAAGTGCACATGTTCAACGTACCACGACTGTAGGGGAAGGGGGAAGTGGGGAGGAAAGATAGTTTGTTGGAGCGGGTAGAGTCTTGCTCACCCATTGTTGCTTCTTCTTTGCTTTCCTTGACTGCTGTTGCTCCCCATCCCTGCCTGTCACTGTGTTGGGTTGGTGCCGAAGTCGACCCCTTGGGTTCAGCTCCATTCGCAATTGACCAGGACATCTCGGCATACAGGCGGTTCTTTGCAAGGTTGGTAATCTGCGCACCCCAGATGTCGTGATCTTGTCCTGCTGTTGAGGATCGTCATTTTTTGAAAGCGTGGTGAGCTGCTTTTTTTCTCCTATTGATTTTCCGAGGATGATTCTCGACCCTCATTGGATGTGAGATCGACGGGTTTCTACTCTCAATTCCCGAGGGGGGCAACCCACTCCCATCTTCTTTAACTTTGGAACGCTGTGTGAAGAAATATTTGCAATTCCTCATGTCCTGAGTGCTGATCCCTACATCACTCTTTCGCATAGCAAGAATTAAAGCTCCCCTGGGTTGACTCAGATCTTACTTTGTGAACTTAAGATGCAGCATCGTCCTTTGATGGATATAATTGATTCATGCTGTGATTTGTGTGTCCGAATTTGTTTCCCTCGTGCGCAGGTAGAGTGGAACGGGGTTGAATCTTTGGGCACTATGTCTAGCTTTTCTAGGGGAGATTCGGTCAGCTGTTTCAACATTGCAGCTTTCTAAAGGATGTTGATTACGCTCGGTAAACAGCTTCAGACGGTTGCACTATGTTTATTTCCTCTCCTATCGGCTTAATTTTTTAGAGTTCTTAATCTTGCGGAGGAAGTACCGTTTCCTATGGTTACCTCCAGGGTAGTTGTCGACGAAGGGCGGTGCAAGGACCAGGCCGACCTGGCCATGTCGAGTTCCAGAACTTTGGTGTATGATGTAGAGACAAGAAGTCTTCGCCATCCCAAGTTTACCCTCAAAGCTTGCCCTAAATCTTCCATGCTCAATTCCAGTTCCAGCAGTTTCAAAGTGGTGAAAGACCAGTTGGGGGACGTCTGCCACTTGGGCCAGCGTCATAGCGGAGTTGGTTCAGGTAATCTGGAGAGAACTGATTGCTTTTGACTTCTATGTAGTGATTGCTGACGACAGAAAACTTGAATGTGGTATTTTATTTTGCTATGGAAATCCTTTCTTTACCCGTTATTAGATCCGATTAGTTAAGTGTAATTTTTGATTTTTTCATTCTGAGATTAGATCATTTGTTGCAAAACAAAAAAAGGTGAGTGCAGTCCCACATGTGTGATACAAAACTCGGTCATGCGGAGTAACTCCAGCAGCCCAACGATGTCCACAATTTCAAAGGCATCCAATGAACCATGCATATCCTTCGACCGAGAAGGAAGCTTCAGAGGGACTGGGTGTGCGGGGACGTCATGTTCAGAGCATGACGAGAGAAGCTTCTTTAGTGCATCCCCTGGATCAGAGTCCTGGAAGGTATAATCCAACCGCATGTTGCTAGTGGTGTTGCTTGCCTTCCTCGGTGCCAACTGATATAACAAATTTGAGCATGCAGATCATTCTTACCATGGAAGATAATGTTTGTCCGCTGAGCCTTCACTATTAAATTACATGATTTCAGATTGGAGATCTCCGTGAACCCAATATGCTAGGCAGCAGCACTCCCAGAAGGTCAGGACTGAAAGGTGAACCTCGAAGCCCTCTGATGGAGGTCGTTCGCAACTCTTCTACCCCCTATTGCTATAAACTAAGCATGTTGCAGTGGGACTGTAAGCCTTGAGGATCGCTGCATATCTCTCACTATGAAAAAATGACTCAGATTCATAGATCTCTTACATCTGTGTGTTTTAAAATGCAGGACCATATCCACGATCTATGGAAAATGATTCCATTGGAGGCCGAGAGAATGGAGGGGCAATATCTCACTACACTTCCAGGGGAGAGACAAAGGAATCTCAGACCCCGCCTTTCAAATCCATTCAATCCGCAGTTGCAGAAAAGACGGTGACAGAATTCAAGAAAAAGAAGAAACTAAGTTCAATTCCTGCCTCACAATCTGCCAATATCATGAGCAGGTCCCCAGGGATTTTCAGCTTCAATGCAGCGTATATCTCCGAAATGGAGGATTTTGACCAAACACAGAACGATAGCCTGAAAGAAGCCAACCATGTCCACAGATGTTACGTCCAGAGGTCAAATACAGCGACTCTATTGAGACCCATTCCCTCAAAGTGGGACGACGCAGAGAAGTGGTTGCCAGGAAGTGATCAAATCAGTAATGCGAGGACGAAAGCACGAAGTGGACCAATGTTGGCCCGGATGCTTGCAAGCCAGGGTATTATGTCAAAGACTTGGAAAGAATCTCCATGCGGCCCACAACATGACAGATGTTTCGTACTTGGGCAGCGTTTTGTAGTCAGGGATGGGGCATCTATCAAGCATTTAACAGCAGGTACAGGCGGAGACATTCTTCGTTTCCCAGCGAATGAAAAGGAAAAATTTAAGATGATGGTGAAGCAATACTCGCGTCCAGGTTTGCAACCACCAGATGGAATATCCTCATCAGAGCTCAATGGTAGCAATTTGAATGTTGGAACGCAGGTAGAAATTCCACTGTTGGAAACTTCACCTTCAACGAGGGCCGTCGGTACTTCAATGACACCAGTAGCATCAGTGGAGCCTTCACGACCAGGAACACCAGCCAGGACAACAATTGCTCCAGAGAAGATGTCTGTTAACGTGCAAGGGAGCTCTTCAGAGTATAGTGAGAACGATGCCGAGACCACGAGCAAATATGGAATTTCGGAACCCCCAAGGATGTTGACCGACAAGGAATTCCAGGAAAGGACCAGGCTAGAGATTGTGGCGCTAGGGACTCTGCTCGGCAAGACTAAGATTGCTGCATGGGCTGCGAGCGAAGAAAACTTTTCCCCGATAAGCAGCACCAAAGCTCCGTCCGAATCGACAGATGGTCCAGGAGATGGGTTTGCCACAAGAGCTGCTACGTGGGAGAAAGCAGAAGATATGAAGTTCAACTCCAGGTGTGTACTGAAAGTAGCTCGTGGGAAGTACCGCATATTTATCGGATTTCAACTTCGATGTTTCCATCAAATTAGTCGGATCAGGATTCTAAAGTGCTAAGTTATGCTTTTGTCGGATATCCATCAGTTCCCAGCAAGAGGAGGGTGAGGTCCAGGAATGGGAAGAACATAAGAGGGCGAAGGCAGAAGCTAAATTGCGCAGAGTGGAGGTATGCATCTCACAACATCAGAGCCTTGAGCAACTGTCTAAAAGCATCACCCTGTCGAATTATTAGAAGGTTGATTTCATATCCTCCCCTGAGCAACACGAGTTGTGCATTGCAGATCAAGACTGAGCGTATGCGGTTTTATGCTCATGAGAAACTGAGCAACAAATTGGCAGACGCGCGGCACCACGCAGAGACATTAAGATTAGCAGCTAGGACGCGCCGGGCTGAAGCTGCATCCAAAGCAGCCAACAAGGCTGAAGTCAACAAAACCAGTAGCAAATTTTTAAACCTTATGTTCCTAACTTCTTTTTGCAAATAGCAGAAAAATAAAACAAAATGAAAAAAAATAAAAAAAAGTGAAGTAAACAAAAGTAACATGATTTTGCGTTCCCAGCTAAAGATGGGTTGAAGGTTTTGTTCCCGTGGTGGAGATGAACTTGACGGCAAATCAATGCAGTTGTTCACTTTGGCCAGTTCTTAGCAGATATAACACTAATTAACTGATTCAAGTAAACTTCTCTCATGGAATTGTATCATGTCTTACTTATAATCGACCAAATCAGGTGGAATATAAAGCTTTATATTTCGATATAGGTTGAGTTGATAGTGAGAAAACAGGCACAACAAAGCAAGACCCAATTAACATAAACCCAAGGTGTTTAAAAGAGGGAAGAGAACATAAGGAAGATTTTTTTTTTGCAGTTATGATTGTACAGTCGAGGGTGGTGAAAGGTGAATAGGTTAGAAAGAAGGTATACAATAAAAAATGATGTCTTATTTCTTTATGATGTAGGTACAATATTGATGTCCTTTTTGATATTTTGAAGTTTTTTAAGATTAAGGATGTCGATGATTCTTGCAATGAATATAAATAGGAAACACATATTTTTTATTTAATTATTATTTAATTATTTTTAATAAGTAATTTTTGAAACAAATGCTTATTTTATGTAAAGTATTTTGTGCTTTTTTTTTTTAGTTTTTAATTTTTTGATTTTTTGGTCCATTTTCTTCTTGTAATGTCTACTGATATGTTTTGATATTGAATAAAAATTTTGAGCATTCTTCTAAAATAAAATAACCACATGTTATAGATAATGATGATAATAATAATAGATTACATATAAAAAATCTAATCTTTCATAAAAATATTATGAAATAATACTAGTTATATTACTTAAGAATTATTATCATTTAATACATAAAGTGTTGTAATTTTCATTTGTAACTACACCTACACAACTTAAAAATCTTACACTAATGTATTTCTTTCTCTTCTATACTAAATCTTTATACTTAGAAAAAAAGATGAGAGGCTAAAAAATTTAAATCTTTTAATTGATTGAATTTTAGAAGCTTCAATTAGTTGGCTTTATACTACAAAAGCTTTTAAGAGAAAAAAAAAATGAGATAGAATACATTCTTTTTGCTTTGTAGTATGAATAGTGTTGTGTCTTAAAATTTCTATTAGATCTATTTTAAGAAATGATTTTTAAAAATATTTCATAAGTCGTGTCATTTTTGGCTAAAAATATCTATCAACATATATATATATATATATATATATATATGATTTATAGAATTATTACAATCAAGATTTGAGTTGATATATTTAGACTTATAATAAAAAAAAGTAATTTAGTCTATTTCATGACTTCTTGAATTGTATATTATATTTTAAGACCAAGGCTTTTAAAGAAGAGTTTTTTTTTTTTTTTTTTTTTTATTTTTTTAATCTAATCGAGAATCTTGATAAAGCTTCTAAATGATGGCCTTTCAAAGTGGATCCTTAGGTATAAAGATCTTCTAACAAAATCCAATATTCTAATTCAAAGCAATACAAGGATATTGTTGACACATTACTATTTGGTGGTAAAAATATATCATTGAGTTCAAGTAGCACAAAATATTGTTTTGTAGAAATATTTTATAAAAGGCTATTGAAGTACTATCTATGTACAAATCATGTTTTCTAAAATATTCAAATACTTCATATTTATATAATATATATGTATATATATATATATATATATATATATACATATACATTTACATATATATATATATAATAGGTATTGGTATTTTTTAGAGAATTTATTTATTTTCAAATTATAATTTTATTTTAAATAATAATTTTTGCTATAAATATTTTTAAAACAAACAAATTGTAGTTCTTGAAAAATCATGATAAATTTTTATATTTATTTTATTTTATTTAGAAGTAAATATTAAAATTTAAATTATAAAAGTGATATACTAAATACAGATGTTTTATTTTTTATTTTTCAAATACAAATTAAAATTTTCTCAATGATTATAAAGGTAGAAAGTAAAAACACTATTTTATGTCCTAAAATTCTTATATCAAAAAAAATGTAAAAAAGATCAAATCAATAAACATGTTATGTATCTATCTAATCAATATCCATTTAGTAAATGTATGTATTTGAATTCTCTTATGAAATCATAATTTTACGTCTAATTAAAAAAATTATAAATTTTTCCTATTTTATTTTTTATTATCCAAAAACGTAATAACCAATAAAAACTTCTTGATAAAGTCTTTAATTAATTAATTAATTATATTTTTTTCCTTCTTATTTTAAGTATTTTTATTAATTTTGGCTCATCTATATAGGTTTTTAAGTATATATATTTTATAAAATTTAATTTTCAAAATAGTTATACTTATATAATTCTAATTTAACTATATATATATATATATATATATATATATATATATATTTTACAAGAAATGACTAAGCAATTCTTTCTTTTTCAAATTGTGCTATAGATTACGAAGCAAAATATTCTTATCTTTAAAAAAATATTTTCTGAGGACTCTAATGATATGAAGTAATTATCATCCTTTTAATAACAATGTGACTCAATCTTGTATTCTTTCTATATACTATTTTATCACTTACTCTATTCTTTAGAAGAAGTATATAAAATAAATATTTGATAAATTAGTATTATTTATGGATCTTTGATTTTGAAGCACATTTATTTTATGTCAAATAAGCCATATTAGTATTTCTTTTTTAAAAAATATATTAATTTAATTTATTTTATTTTTTTTGTCTTCAATAATATTAAAATTTCGAAAGTTTTTTTTTTTAATGAAAATATTTTTATTTTAGTACTTGTTCAATTCTTTATTTTTTTTTGAAATAAAAAAGGTAGAATTAGATATGTAATACTTTTACCTTATAAAGTATTGATATGTAAAATTTTTGATTTTTTTAAATCATAATAATAGGATCTCAAAAAAAATCTAAAAAATAAAACATCCTCCAATAAATTATATGATCTATTCTATTATTTGACTTTAAAATAGAAATATATTTCAATATAATCTTAATCCAACTACCAATATACAACTTTATTTTTTTATATTTCATAATGATTATTTAGTTTTTTTTAATATTTTATTTTATTTTTGTATATTATACCTATACATAATAGTTATATATTTTCTTATATTTTTAAAATCATATTTAATAAAAATATTACCATTAATTTATACTTAATCATTTAAAAATATTCTACACTTTTTAAAATATATTTTATTATATTAATAATTAAAATAAATAAATAAAAAGACTAATAGTTTAATATTTTAATTTTAAAAAAATATTATAAATAATTTTATTATTTTAATAATTAAATATAAATAAGTATAGATAGAATTTTTATATATATATATATATATATATATTTATAACAACCTGGATGTAAAATAAGGAGATTAAGTTGTATTTTGATTGGCTATAAAGAAAAGAATTTAAGAAACTTGAGAAACTCAAGAAATATAGAAATACAAGAATACAAAGTAATTGGAATTATAAGAATTTTTAAAAATAGTATTGTTGAAATCCTAAAACTTTTTAATAATGGCTTTCCTATGCAAAAACTATTTGTCATATGAGGCGCATTCTTCTTTCTTCTCTTCATTTCCATCCTAGTAGTATTTGGTCTTTTGCCTAGTGTCTTTTTGCAAAGGAGCATCTTACTTTGGTATATAACAAAACAAAGTTTTGCAAGCACTTCTCAACAATAGTATCTTCTTACTATATATTAAAGACATAAATCTCAAAAGAAAAAAATCCTCAATACACTCTTGTGACATTGAAAAGAATTAGAAAGTCAATCAAAGATGATATATTATTGAATTAAAATAGCTATTGCCAAAAATAAGAAGACTAGAAAATCTCGAAATAAGACTGAGGACTAAAGCAGCATTGATAAAAGTGAAGAAGGCTTCACTCTTGCCTCTATATATACTCTTAACTAGGAGCTATGTGGCAATGTCCTATAGGACCTCCAAAACGTGTTGACTTTGGAAGACACATATCATAATTTATAAAGTAAGTTTTTTATATGTGTGCCACATAATTAGCTTGTTTTGCAAGCTACCAACACATGATTAATTTATTAACCAAGCTTCTAGCCCACCAATCAACTAAAAATACATGTTAAGTCAAAGCAACATCTATGAAGCTTCTTTAGAAGATATTATAAAATTAACTCATTTTTATTTACTTTCACCTATTTCTACCTAATCATATAAGTATTTATTAGAATATGTATATATATCCATGGTATTTCCTCTCTTTTCTAAGGATAGTTCGATGAAGACTGGTCTTTATATATTAAGAAAAACTTAGATGCTGTAAATTGTACTTATCACATATTTTGATCTTTGTTCTGTTCAAAGATGGTTGAAGGTCTTCTTAGCTATTAATAGTATTTCATATTAGGGCAAAAAGATCATCCTATTATTTGATCATTTTTGAGGCCTTTGTAACTTTTTTCAAATAAAATATTTAAAACACTGTCAAGAATTATTTTTACTTCTAACAAAATCACCAAACATCAAGAGTCTCTTCCAAGGTCGTGATACCAAACACGTTGTATCTTACCATCTATTTGAAAAAAGACATGTCATTTTTAAGGATCTTCATCTCAATTATATTGTCTTATAAGTTGTGACAATTATAATATCTTATTTGATAAGTCAACAAATGAAAGTTCTTGAGTTGAATTTGCTAGTTATTGATTTTTCATCTCCTTAGCATCACAAATATAAAAAATCTATAAAAAAAGATAGAAGATAGAGTATTATCTTTCTTTAAACTTATTTCTTTTATGATAATGATTTGTTATTCTTCATCTTGGTTTGATAGATGTCGTCAATGAAAAGCTTCAACTCTCTTTGTTATATTTATAAGATTCTTTATTGGCTCCTATGTGCATTCATTAATATCATATCCATGCCAATAAATAAGATATTTCAATCTATTTTGGCACTGCCTTGAATCTAAGACTTCTTTCATCTCAAACTCTTCATTATCTACTTTTATAGGAGGAGGTGGCATTTATTTTTTTTTCAAGATATTCACTATCTTATATGGATGAAAAAAAAATATGTAAAATATGGGATGGATTTTCATAGATTCTAATAGATATAATCAAAAAGCAACATAATTGACTTGTTTGCCAATAGAAAAAAAGACCAAGCCTATAATAGTCGAACTTGTTATAAAGACAAGTAGTCTTGATAATGTGTTGAAATAACCATACTTTGTCACCTACATTGAATTGTAATTATTCCTTATGATAGACATCTACATTAATCTTTTTTTGTTCTTGAGTTCCCGTGAATTACATCTTTATTATTGTATATAGCTTTGATAAATAATTTATCAATTTTTTTGTTGTAGGATCATTAACTTTTAAAAAGTCAAAAGTATCAAGTCAACGAGGATAACCATAATTGGCAAAGAGAGGTGTTTGGTGAATAAAAGAATGTATCAAATTATTGGACACAAACTCTGTCAATGATAAAAGAATTGTCCAATCATCTTAATGATAATTGATGGTATACTTCAAGTATTATTCTAAAACTTGGTTCACTTGTTCTAATTATCCATTAGTTTAAGGATAAAAAGCCAAAGAGAGTTTTATATCTTCTTTTAAAATCTTAAAAAATATTTTCCAAAATCTTGATATAAATTGAGTCTCCTTATTTGATATAATATCTTTAGGCAATCTGTAATAGGAATAAATATTGTAAAAAAAAATACTTAGCTATTTCTTTAAATGTGATAGATTTTATATATGATATAAAATGTGCCATCTTGATAAATCAATCTACTACCACAAATATAAAATCATACAAACTTGAGACTGGAAGATCTATGATAAAATCTATAGAAACAAAAGACTATGATTGTTTGAATAGATAATGGCTGAAGAAGTCCATAAAATCAACGGCAAGGAGTTTTGCATCATAAACAAATATCACATGATTGTACAAAGTCTTTGAGTGCCTTCCATATTTGAGGCCACTAAAAATCTCTTCATATTAGCTTTAAAGTCTTATTGTATATAAAATATCGGATTTCTTGAAAGTTACGACAAGTTTGAAGAACACGTAATCGTGCTCTACCTTTTGGAATATATAATTGTCCATCAAAATAAAGTAGGTTGTTTTTGAAGTTGAATTGAAAAGTATCAAGAGACTTAGAAGAATTATTCTAAATATCAAGGACAAGAAGATCAGAGGATATACTTGATTGAATTTGCTTGACATAGGTTGAATCAACAATCAATGTTGATTTTATTGTTTGAAGGTGAAAATGTTGCGATTTCAAGAGAATCATTCTTTGTTAATCAAAAGATCTATCTTTTTCTTTTATTATAAGATAAAAATATCTAAAAAGAACGTCCAATAAACCTTATTATTTTTTGAATCAATAAGTGATCTTGAAATCAAATCTTAATAAAGACATGTTCCAATGAGCTTGGCAATGATTCAAAATACATGCCAATTTCAAATACTCAAGATTCTTATGATTTTTATATATAATGACTAGACTCAAGGCACCTTCTAAATAATGATGCCATTTTTAAAATGAATCCAAGATTACAAAGAGTTCTTTGTTGTAGATTTCATAATTAATCTCGGCTATTGAAATTTTTTTGGAATGAAAAGCTCAAGAATTGAATTTGTCATTTGGTCCCATTTGTAATAATATTGCACCCTAGGCAAAGTCTAATGGATCTGTTTCCATGAAAAATACCTTAGAGAAATCAACACAATATAAGATTGATGCAAAAGTAAACTCTTTTTTTAAAGCATCAAATAATACTTTTGCTTCTTTACTTTACTCATGTTTGTCTTTATAAGTCAAATATATAAGTGGAGCTCTAACTTGAAAAACATTATTTATAAAGGTTTGATAATAATTGGCAAAGCCTAAAAAGCATTGGGCATTTTTTAATATTTTTAGAATCTTCCAATTCATGATAGTCTAAACTTTCTTTGGATCCATCATTAGGCCTTTGTTGGAAATGATGTATCCTAAGAAGTCAACTTGAGTAGTGTAGAATATACATTTTTTTTTAACTTGGCATATAATCTTGCATCTCTAAATTTTTGTAATACACGAAAAGCATGAATTTTATATTCTTTTATTTTCTTAGAGTAGATTAAGATATTGTCTAAATAATAAATAACAAAATCATCAAAAAAACTCACAAAAGACATCATTCATTAGATATTGAAAAGCAACTGGTACATTTGTGAGTCCAAAAGACATGATATTATATTCAAAATATCCATACTTGATTCAAAATGTGATTTTTCATTCATCTTCTTCTTTAATTTATACCAAATTATATGCTCTTTGTAGATCTATTTTTGTATAGATCTTTGCTTGAATCAATTGATTAAGAAGTCTTAAAATCAAAGGTAAAGGATATCTATTTTTGATAGTGATCTTATTCAATTTTCAATAGTCTATATACATCTATAGAGATCTATCTTTTTTCTTCTTAAATGAGATAAGAGCTTGGATTAGAAATTTAGAATGACATGAAATTCTTAACCAAGTTCTCATTAATATATTTCTTGAGCGCAGCCAACTCATTTTATAATATGCTATAGATTGGTCCAAATGGTAGTTGAGCTCCTCTATGAAGTTCGATAGAACAATCATAACAATGATACTCTAGAAGAATATCTATAATTTTTTTTAAAAAATGACTTAGAAATCTTCATACTATCTAAGAATATTACTTGACGTCTTCTTATCATCAAAAATGGATGTGGCATATAAAACAAAAAACAATCCTTCTTTTGTAGCATGTATAAAAGTTCTTGCATCTACTAATAAGGATTTGGATGTATTAGACTTATATATTTCTATTTGACTAATAGGATTTTGGATTAAACTATCAGAAAAATTAGGATTCTAAAAATCCAATCTATTTGAGGATTATACTTTTTTAACCAAGTTAATCCTAAAATGACTAGATTAGATGATGATCTTATTACATTAAATATTACTATGCTATTATGATCCTTAATTGCTACATCTAAAAGAAAAGTCTCATATGTAATATTTCTAGAAACTAATAAATGATCATCTATGACTTCTTCATGTATAGGTTTAATTTTTTTTAATTAACGATATGTCTTATTTTTTGACAAAATCTTTGTCTATAAAAGAAGTTAAGGCTCGTGAATGTAACAAAGGTAAGAATTTGTGATTTTTTTGTCTTAAATAAAGTTCTATTGTATAATAAGATGAGGGATCTAATGAAAGAATAGGATTTTTACTAGGAATTATACAAGATTTTAGCTACAAGATTCTTATTATAGCTAGAGAAACTTGTTTTTCAACATATTTTCTTCTTTGGCAACCATGATTCTCATTTTGTGGTTGCATTGTTTCTATAGACAATATTGAGCAATGTCTATAGCTTTTTTACAATATAAGCATAAATTGTCTTGATGTCATTAAGTCTTTTCTTGCTTCGTGACGATTTTAAAATGTACTGTATCAATTTGTATTACTTTTAGCTTTAATGAATGAGTTTTTGAAAACTTAAGAGCTATTATTATTATTTGATATGTTCTTTTCAAGCCAAATCTTTGTTCCTAACATCTTTTAAATAATCAATTGTCGCATGTAATAGTTTGAGCAATAAATTGTTTTAAAGATTTTACCTTTGGCATTGTCAGTAATAAATCTTTGACATTATCCTTTAATCCATATCAAAATTTATTGATAAGAGCTTTGTCATTCCAATCCATGTCATAAGCAAGGTTTTGAAATTCAACAACATATATGGTGGCTGACTATGTTCCTTACTATAAAAATAAGAGCTTGATCTTAAGTATTATTTCTTAATCACTTTTTCTAAATGTGGTTTTAAATACTTTTAGGAATAAATTCAAATCATAAAGGAGTTAAAAATATTTTCTTATTAAAGATGTAAACCAAAACAGAGCACTTTCTGATAGAAATATACTTATGAATCCGACTTGAGTAAATCCATCAAAATATTAGAAGGGATGCAACTTTAGATAGAGCTTAATTTGTTGTAAAAATATTTGAAATTTTGATCTTCTTCCATTAAACTTCTCAAGCATATTAATCCATGTTCCAATCATACTCATAGAAGCAAAACTCTTTGAATTTGGTTGTGAGGTGGATCTACTTGCTTCCTTCAATTGTACAATTTTTTGCCGTAGACTTTGAACTTCTTCCATAAGCATAGAAATAGCACTTCCATTATTCACATTAGAAATATATGAGATTTTTATTCTTAGAGTATTGACAAGCTCATGAAGATCTACAATAGTTACAAATCTATTTTTATTTTTACTAAGAGTAGCATCCATAATCTTTCCTTTCATAAAAAGTTCATATAAATTTAAAAAATTTAATTAGAGGAGGTTAATCTATAACCTCTAATATCAAATGAAAATTTCCATAAAGAGAGGTAATCTACTTTCTTTAAGAAAAAAATTGAGGTTAGAAAATAAGATTGTTTGTTTAAAGGTAGATAGTCAATAATCTTCAAAATACAATCATAAAATTAGAATAATCTCCTCACTTCTAAAATAAGATTCTAAATTAGCACTCTTGTCAAATTGTCAATGAGATGAATCTGAAAGGAAGAAATACTCAATACACTCTTGTGTCACTAAAAAGAACTAAAAAGTCACTTAAAGATAATATATTATTAAATTGAAATAGCTATTATCAAAAACAAGGAAACAAGAAAGTCTGGAAAGAGACTAAGGACTAGAAAGACATTGACAAGGCTAAAGAAGGCTTCTTTCTTGCCTCCATACATACTCTTAACTAAGAATTACATAGCAATGTCATGTAGTACCTCCAAAACGTGTTGACTTTGCAAGATACATATCTTAACTTACAAGGCAAGTTTTTTATATGTATACTACATAATTACCTTGTTATACAAGCTATCAACATGTAATTAACTTGTTGACCAAGTTTCTAACCTATCAATCAATTACAAATACATGTTAAATCAAAGCAGCATCTATGAAGCTTCTAGAAAGCTTCTGTAGAAGGTATTATGAAATTAATCTACTTTTATCTATTTTTACTTACTTCTACTTAATCATATAGGTATTTACTAGAATATGTATATATATCCATTACACTATGCCATCAAGAAAAAAGATCATCCATTTAATTAATATTCTAAAATTATTATTTTTTTATTTTAAAATATACTATGACATATTAAAAAGTTAAATATACTTATTATGTATAATATTCTTTTTTCTTTGTATCTTTAATTTAAAGAAAAAAAACAAATACATTAAACATAAGTTTTAAAATACTTCTAGGATCTTTTTTTTAACATCATATTTATTACTAATTAAGCAATCTAAGTTCTCATTGAATTATAGAAATGTAAGAATTGTCAAATTATTAGAATTAGTAAGAAAGAGGGATTTAAATATGGAACTTACAGATGAAAGAACGACAATCAAAGTAAAAAAGATCACAATCACAATTGACAAAAGAAAGATTATGATTTAAGAAGAGAAGAATGAAATCAAAGAAAATTAAAATACATCAAGAAGTGATTAGATGATTATTATTAAAAATTCAAAGGTACTTTATTTAATATTATGATTTCTATTTGATGACATTCATATATAAGAATCTCAAATATTGATAGAAAGATATTTGCTTCTAATTGTTTTATAATCTTTTTTATAATGACTTCTTCCATTGATGCATTAAGCTCATGTCTACTTTGTAAGCCATTATATTTGTCCAATAGTACTTAAGCACAATAATTTATCTCACAAAATATACAATGATCTCTTTATTATATTTTATTTTTTTTTAGCATCCTTGGATATTAGAATGCAAAAGCTTTCATTGAACATACAAGGACTTTTTTTTCTTTCTTTTTGATGAGAATGGATGCTATTTCTAGATCAAGATTAGAATTCTTTCAAGTTTCTATAAGAGATGGAATCTCCTAATCTATATTACTTATGTTTTTATTTTTATTTTTTTATTTATTTAATTATTTGATTAATAATTTTTATTAAAGATCTATTACTTTGTAATTTTATTTGTATCAAGGATATGAATCTTAAAAAAAGAAATCTTCAATATACTCTTGTGTCACTAAAAAGAACTAAAAAGTCATTCATAGATGATATATTATTGAACTAGAATGGCTATTGCCAAAAACAAGTAGACTAGAAAGTCTTGAAATAAAACTAACAATTAGAACAACGTTGACAAAAATAAAGAAGGCTTTACTCTTGCCTCCATACATATTCTCAATTAGGAGCTATATGGCGATGTCGTGTTGTAACACAACTATATGGTGAAATATGATAATATGGATCTTATTATAGAAGAGCCAAGTTAAAAGAAAAGGTAGAAAAATATGGATAAAAGATAGGAAGGTAGTAAAACTTTTAGTAGTAATGCTTCCCTTTTAGAAAAAATAGCTTCTATTTACTTTGTAGGGCCAAAAATAAGGTAAAACAAGGTAGATTAGAAAAATAAAGAATATATGCATATTAAGGAAGGAGTTAGGAGTGCAAATTAGTAAAAATTACCTCAAGAAGACGAAAGTTGATACCCGGAGAGGGCTGGTTATGAACCAGGGTTGAAATCAGACCCTGAAGCACAAAACTGAGTCTCGACGACAACTTCGGGACTCTTTGGTAGATCGGAGAGTAGGATTTGATAGAAGATTAGATAGGTTTTCAATGGGTGTTAGTTTTGGGTGATTTGGATTTGTAATGACTTTGTAATAGCTTTACAAAGTTAAGGTTTGTTTTGGATGACTTGGGTTTTATGATATAAAATATGGTTTACGTTTTGGGTGGTTTCAAGAGTTTTGTAAAAGATCTATGAGTGAAATTTTGTGGGTTTATGGTTATAGTTGTGTTTAATATGTGTCGTGAATTTGAGCTTGATCTAACGGTTGAATTGAGAAATTTTGAGGTTTAAGTGGGTCAAGGTCTCAGAAAATAGAATTTTAGGTCTAGTAGGGATTTTTGAGATTTCTTGCAATATGTTGGTTGGATTGGAGTGAAACTTCCGTGAGAGGATATAAGACTTGTTTTTCTATGTGTGTGACAATTTTGAGATCAATCGAAAGGTGCAAAGGAGAGATATTGGCTCTGGAAGATTGGCATTAAGATTGGAGAAGGAGGCTGGCCAATATCTAAGCACATTTTTGAGGATATCGTCAATTTGGTAACTCCGATCCTTATCAAATTTTTTGAACTTGTTTTTAACTTATTTTTTTAGAATTACGAAAAATTTCATTTAAGATCAACGGTTTATTCATTAGTTATTGAGGTTTAAATCTCTTGTAAGAATTATTAGGGTTTGGTTTAGGGTTTGGTTAGGATTTGGTTTGGGGTTTAAAATTTGGATTAGGGTTTGATTTAGGATTTAGGGTTTGGTTTAGGATTTAAGGTTTGGATTAGGGTTTGGTTTAGGGTTTAGGATTAGGATTAGGATTTGGTTTAGAATTTGGATTTGGATTAGGATTTGGTTTAGGGTTTAAGATTTGATTAGAGTTTGATTTAGGATTTAGGATTTGGATTAGGATTTGGTTTAGGATTTAGAGTTTAGGATTTGGATTAATATTTAGTTAGGGATTAAGGTTTGATTAGGATTTGGTTTAGAATTTAAGGTTTGTCTAGGATTTGGTTAGAATTTAAGGTTCTATTAGATTTTTGTTAGGGTTTGATTAAGTTTTCTTTAATATTCTTTTATATTTATTTAGGATTTCCTTGTGTTTCTTTTATAACTTCAATAAAATTTAATTGAGCTTGCTTAATTTTTTATTATGATTGTTAATGTTTAATTATAAATTCTCTATAATCCTATTGGATTGTTAGGACCATTTGTTGCAATTTTTTTTTACCTTCCATAGCCAGGTGCTCGGTGCATTCTCAAGCAAGACTTCACGTATTATGACAACGATGTCATGTAGGACCTCTAAAACATATTGACTTTACAAGATACGTATTTTAACTTGCAAGGCAAGTTTTTTTATATGTGCACAACATAATTAGCTTGTTCCACAAGCTATCAATACGTAGTTAACTTGTTGATCAAATTTCTAGCCTACCAATTAACTACAAAAATATGTTAAATCAAAGCAATATCTATGAAGCTTCTGGGAAGCTATTTTAAAAGATATTATGAAATTAGTCTACTTTTATCTACTTTTATCTACTTCTAGTTAATCATATTGGTATTTATTAGAATATAAATATATATGTATATATATATATATATATATTCATGACAATTTCTTAGTTCCATGATACTCCTAGAGATAGCAAAGCTAATTAATCTTCATTTTGATCCAATTCATGCTTTATCATTTTAATTAGTATCTATTTGCAAAGTAGCTTCTTTGCTTTATTGTGCAATAAAACTAGGTTTTACATGTACTTTTTAACAATGGTATCTCATAGCTATGCTATTAAAGAAAAAAATCGCAAGTATAAAAAGGCATAGATAGGATATTTATATTATTTGCATATAGAGATATATAGTTGGAGTCATTTTTGGAAAGTTTCTAGAATTGAAGTTTGCATGGTGGTTCATGTAAGATCCACCATAAAATATTTTAGAAGTAAGTAAAAATAGATAAAAAGATATTATACCTATATAATTAGATAGAAGTAATTAAAAATATATAAAAGATGATTAGATATTTTTTCTTACTTCTATCTAATCATATTCTAAAAGTAAGTAAAAAGTAGATTTATATATTTAACAATACTTTACGTCAAATATGCATACTTCAAAAGGGACATAATATTTTAATGTTTGAATATCTACGATACGAAAAGACTTAAGAATTGATCTTAAGGACATGATTTGAGTAGATTTGGATTATGATGTTTGAGCTTTTATGCATTTTTGTAAATCATGCCACAATAATAAAGTATACAACGTGACATTTCTTAAGCTATTACAACCAATTCCATTATGTATGGCATGTTGGAAGCAGATGATTATGGATCTCATTAAGTGTTTGTTACAAATACCTCACAATTAGATTATAGTTGTTGTCTTTGTGGATCGACTATTAAAGAAATTTTACTTGGCTATAGTATACTCTAATATTAATGCCCCGGTACTTGCACTAGTCTTCTTTGACATTGTCTTTTGTCACTATGGATTATCTTGTATCATCATTTTAGATTGAGATTCTTATTTCTTGTGGAGTTTTTGATAAGCCTTGTTCAAGCTACTAAGTACACAACTTGCCATATTTAAAGCCTTCTATCTTCAAATAGATGGACAAATAGAGCGTTGTTGGAGTAGAGAGAGTTTGCTTCAAGAAAGCATTAGGCTTCTGACTACCACTAAATGCTCAATAAAGTCTAAGATATAAAAGTACCAAGTTTATATATATAATATTTTCCCTTTAGGGCAAATACATCAATACATAAGCCCAAGTACCAAAAAGACACCCAAATGTTTGATAAAGTATCTTAAAACCTTATATATTTTTATAAGAAAAGTTTTTTAAACTTTAACAGCTCATATCTCACGATTGGACTATCAAAACAACCTAAAATTTTACATGAAGTAGTGATATACTTTCAAAAGCTACTACAAAAAAATTCAACTAAAAATTTGTTACGGATCTTGAGATATCACTAAAACCCTAATAGTAGCTTTTAACCCTAACTTACATACACCTACGTGCTATTTTCTTTATATTTCACAAAATAAGTACTCATACCATGAAAATTTGATCTATAGCTTTTTAACCTAATAATTCATACTTACAAAACTTTTGAGCCAAAAATTCATCTAGGAACTCAAGATATGGCTCCAACCATTACTATCAACAAAATGACTCACTTACTACCTTTGAATTGCATGTGTTGTCTTCAATGCCCTATAACTCCTTCATTCAGAGTTGGAATTCATCAAAAAATATATGTAAAATATAGCCAAGAAAAGTTTCTCTCCAACTCTAGTTGTCAATCTTTCATTGCTCTTTGTACGCATATGTTATACTTCAAAGTGTGACAATAGGTACAAATTTGACACCATAACTTTGAACACTTATATTTCCTTTACAAAAACTCAAAATCATACGAACTCTTCATCCAAATTATACCCAAAACCTGAACTTGGTGACTTTAGCCTCCAAAGCTCAAATTATTTCGAAAGGGAAATCCTAATCCCTAACAAGGCCTCGGGTAGCCTCCTTAAAGTCCATTGGGCATGGCCTTCAACCAATAGGAATGAAGTTTTCCATTCGTTGCCTTCATCCAACCATGCTTTACTTTCATCCCTGCCAATAAGCCTCTTATTAGTTAAGATTTTCTTCTTTAGGCTCTAACCTCCTCTCAAGGCTTTATACTAAACATTTAGGTCTTAAATTTTTTTTAAATGCTATAATCAAAAAAGATAAAACTCAAAATAAAGTTTCTTATATCCACTCTCTTTAAATTAATCTATTAACCATTTTAACATACACAAAGATTTATGAACATATTATATGTTCTAATTTATTTTTACATATTATAAGCATTTATAATATGACAGCATGCAAATTAGACCCTAGAAAATATGCTACAAATATTTGTAGTAGTTTATCATAATGATTAGGATGAATATTTGACACCCTTAGAGTTTACCTATAATGATAGTATTCAAGCAAGTACTAGTCATTCACCATTCTTCTTTAACACTGATCAGCATCCAATTAAGCCAACAACTCTCTATTATTCTATCAACACTAATAATCTCACAATAGATGAGTTCAAACAATGGCTTATAACAACCTTGCATGAGGCACGAGATTGTCTCTTTACTATATAGAATTGACAGAAGCAATATGCGGATACCCATTGGCAACACAAGACCTTTTGGAGGATGACCAAGTATTATTCTCCAACTCCAACCTTCTACTTGCTACATCAACCTAAGTCCATAAGCTAGTACCTCAATGGCTTGGATCTTTTTGTGTTTCTGCAGTAATTTCTCATATTACATATTGCCTCAAGCTTCCATTATATATTTGGATCCATTTGATCTTCTATGTTTTACAACTTAAGGAGTTTTATATTGAATTAAGGTACTTTTCGAATTTATACCAACCACCACCACCACTACCAATTGTGATTGATGACCAATAGGAGTATGAAGTAGATAATATTTTAGAACATTTCTACCTTTGTTGTAGCAATGGATGTCTGCAACTTTAGTATAAAGTTCTCTAAAAAGGTTATTCTATCCATGATGCAATGTAGGAACCTACACAAAACCTCATTCATTGTCAAGAAACCATTTAAAAATACCATTGGGAATAAAACGAGGACGTTCCACATTAGTAGAGGAGAATTAGCTATAATAGGGTATGGATAGGATATTTATATTATTCACATATAGAGATATGTAGTTGGAATCATTTTCTTAAAGTTTCTAGAATTAAGATTAAGGTGGTGGTTCATATGAGATCCAACTTAAAACATTCTAGAAAGACTTATGGCGATTGTTACAATAGAGTCTCATTTAAAGTCTTTTAGAAGGATGGTTATATTGATAGGGCCCACCATTAGAGACATTCTGAAAAGTTCCAAAGATAATTGAACAAAGTATAGATAAGACTAGCATTTGGTCAGGTATGGCTTCAGACTCATTCTTGCAATAAATTTTGGTTGTTTTTTTTTTATTCTATTCTATTTAATTTTATTTGATTTTATTCTCTTTTATTCAGTCTTTTCTTTCATGTTCCATTCTATTTAGTTACTTTTAGTTTTGTTTTGGTGTGCTTGGTCTTATCTAGTGTTGAGATCTTTGTTGTTACAAAATTGATAAGCTTCTAGACCTTAGAAAATTCAATCTTGTTTCAATGAAATATATTAATTTTGAAATATAATATATCTACATATGGTTTATAGAAAATTATATAAATTCTTACACATAAGTATTAATAGTTGCAATTATCAGCAATTATTCTTTTGATGGGCTTAAGGTAGTTGAATAAATATTTTTAGTTAAAAGGTTTTATATCAATTCATACAAAGATTGTTGCATGCTCCTATACTAATTTATTTTGCATCCAAAAAGTCTATTTATGTCATAAAAAAATATATTTAAAAGAATTATTTGTTATTTTAGAACTAAGTCTAAAATAGGACTTAATTCTCTTTAAGATCTAAAATCCTTCCAATCTATAGGAACATAAATTCTATCACAGAGTAGGATAAAATGAACCAAAACAAAACTAAACAAAACTAAAAAAAATAGAACATGAAAGACAAAACAAAGCAAAAAGATATAAAACAAAACAAAACAAAAAATATAAACTAAATTTTATTAAGAAAAAGGAACCAAAGCCATACTTGACCAAATGCCTCCAAATAGTCTTGGCCAACTCTATTGGTACTTTATTTAACCATCTTGGAACTTTTAAGAATGTTTCTAATAGTAGACCCTATCAAAATAAGTATCTTTTAGAATATTCTAGAAATAGGCTCTACCTTAATAATTGCCCTCCTAAAAAGTTCTAGAGATAGGCTCCACCTAGATAACTACCCTCAGTTCTTTTAAGATGTTCCATAGTGGATTCCACATAGACCACCAACCTAGCCCTAATTCTAAAAAAATTTAGAAACTTTTCAAAAATGGTTCCAATTATCTATCTCTACGCATCAATAATATAATTGTTTTATCCATGCCTTATTACAAAGTCAATAATTTTGTAAATTTTCTTTATTTTTGTACTAGGTTTCAATAGATAATATTTTTTTTGCTACATATTTTTTCTATAGAAGGTAATACTATTGAAGCTATAACACCTCTTTCATGCAAGAATGTAATATAATTTGAAAGGTTACTTAGGTTTTTAAATTTTTTCAAAGATTTAAAGGATTTGTATTGATAATACTTAAGCACAAGCAATGTTGCTTGATTTTAGAAGTATTACAATTACAAAATAACTTAAAATTAGATTTTAATATTGGTCATTATTTTTGTATTCTTTAATTTTATATAGGATTCTCCATAATCCTCTTGTGTAAGTATAAGAGCAATTTGAACAATGAATCAAGTAGTCTTCTTGCAATGGATGTAAAATTTGATTTTTTGATAAATTTTTTATTTTCAATTCTCAATCAATGAAAAATATGGATGCAACATTGTAAGAAATAACTTGCTAAAGTAACATATTTTGAAGCTCCTAAATAACTCAAAACTCATTAATGTTGATGTAGGTGTCTCAACATATTAGATCATATTGAAAAATTATATTATTTTTAAAAAAACATAATTTTACAAAATCTGAGGATATTAATATAAGATAATTTTTGATCCTAGATTCTAATTAATTTTGTTCTTAGATACATTCTTTTGTAGTAGTTTTTGAAGAGACTAAGAAATTGAGTGATTCTTAAACTAAGGATTGTTTAATATGATGCATTATATTAAATTGGTTTGATATGTTTAATATGCACATGCATACAAAGACAAGCACCTATACTTTTAATAGTAGCAAAAAAATACTTTTACAAGTGAATGTAGAACATTAGAAATTAAGAAAGCAAAAAAAAAAAAAAAAAAAAAAAAAAAAACACACAAACACAAAACACAAAATACAAAATTAAAAAGAACTAGGATAATCCTAAGGCAATATCAAGACAAAGCATACAAAGAAGGGTAGATAGAAAAGGGTGGCAAAGAAGAAAAACAGCAAAGATGCACTAAGATAGTGATGCAAATATACACAACAAAAAAAATATAAAAATAGTGCAATTAACACACCTTTGAAGACAAACATTATAAAGAATTATGAAGCATCTTTAGGGTTAATTAAATTTTTTATTTAGCATTTGTTGTTAACAAAATGTTGCAATAGAAGAATATATTTGCTTTTCCAATAAATATTGGGTTGGCCATAGCAAGATCCAAAGAAAAAACATGCTAAGAATGAGTAATATAATCATGATTGAAGGAGCTAGAGTTGTAGGCCAATTCAAGAAAAAAAAAATCATAGCCAATTATTAGTATATTTGTTCAAGCTATTAGAATTTTATTTTCTACTTCAAAGTTAAACTAACCAAAGATCATGTATAATGTGACCTATATTTTCTCTTTGTTTATTTGAAGGCCTTTTCTATTCTTTTAGTACTATACATGCTTATTCAATTTACAATCTAAGAAATATATAATCAACATCTTAAAAAATGCAACAGCTCACTTAAAATGTGTAGAATTTTTTATTTTTCATTTTTTGGATTCTATGGTAATTTTAAGTCTCCACTATCATTCAAATGCTTCTAAAAGTAAGCACATAATATATGATCATGGTAAATATTTTATATCATGGTCAAACATGTATTATAAGGTAAGATTTTTACATACTTTAATTGTAGAAAGAACACATTTTTATAATATATTGGAAGATATAAATAGAATTTAGATTGTATAAAAAAAAAAGTTTGAAGATCTTTTCTATGAAAATAAAACACAATTGGCCATCTCAAAATTTCTTAATCAACATTTATTTTTCTTGGTCAATGCTTCTTTAAAAATAGTTATTATTAAATCAAAAATCACAAATTAAAATTTAACATCTTTTTTGTTACTAACAACATATGTTTCTACTAATATATATATATATAAATCTGACTTAATAAATCTTGGATCTCAAAATATCCCTTAAATTATCATGTAGTCATTAAAAAATATTTTTGGTGCAACATTTTTTTATCTTTTTTTCTTTCTTCTTTTTTAATTAAATATAAGTATGGTATCTTTCAATGAGTATGTTTGGATTTAAGTTCTTAGAAATCACATTAATTAGTGGTTTATTTTTTAAATTACAATACAATGTACAAAAAATTCTATTGAGTTTTTTTTAATTTTTAAATATTGTACTAAGAATAAAAATACATAATTAAATATAATATATATATATATATATATATATATATATATTCACAAAACTATAAATTTTTTCCATAGTTTTTTTTAATATTTGTATAAAAAGAGATGTCGGCAATCAAAAAATAAAATTAAAAACTATAATATATTCACATTAATATTAAACAACTTAAAGAATATAACAATTTAAAGAATACAGTAAATGTTAAGAACTTTATTTCTATTAAAAAACAGTAGTGATGTATGATCACATTTAAAGATGGAATAAAATGTATTTTTTTTAAATCTATGCAGATATTTCAGAATATGTAATCTTAATTCATAATCAAAACCCAAATTCTAAACATAGAGTGTGTTTTGTAAATTAGAATTTTTTGGGCATATATCTATATATATATATATATATATATATATTTTAAATTATTATTCATAATAATATATTTATTTATGATCTTTTTAAGTTTTAATTTGATTGATATTATTGGCTTGTGAATTAATTTAATTGGGACTTAAATGGAAAAAAATTGATTATTAATCCTATTTTATGATTATTAATCCTATAAAGTTTTCAAACCATTAAATATTCTAAAAAGTAGTTTTTTTTTATCAATAAAATTTATCAAAGATCTATTAAACTCAATGTCTTGTGCTTTTTATATTTTCCTTTGCATTTTAATAGATAACATTTCACCACAATCTTGGATTTTAGACAATTGGATGGCAAGAGACTTATACTTGACTTCAAAGATATTAGAGTAAGGATCATTAAATGTTGTTTGTGGCATCTAATATTTTTAATCTAAATAATTTAGTCTTATTTAAAAAAAATTCATGAAAGTGGATAATTTTTTTATTATCTTACTCTTATTGCAAAACTTATGAGAATGTTAAATCAACTTAGGTTTTTGCTAAATTGACCCACCTTTGATGAAGAATATTATAATCATGATGAATATGGTTGGTTTTTATTGGTTGCAAATCTATTAGTGGAGAAATGAATCTAGAGGTCATTTTTATTTTCATGATGGTGAAGGTGGATGGGTCAATTTAGTATGAGCTTGGGTCTATTTAACATTTCCCTAAAAGTATATTATTACATAAATCCCAGCAAATTTTGGTAAAAATAGCTCCTAAATTCAAGTATATGTAATTCTAAATGGAAGTGAGTTTTAAAAGATACCCATATAAGTGCCAATTAGTTCGAAAATATAATTGGATTTTAGAAGACAATTGTACTGTTATCATGGTACAATTATCATGGTTCCCCCTGTTCCGAAACGTTCATGAAATCACAGGCCTGAATAAATGCGCATTGGCCCGGCCCGACCCGACCCGTCCTGTCTGCTCTCAGTCTTCTTCGAAGAAATTTGTTGCAGCTAAATGGCCCTTTGTTTCACAGGAAAGTTGCGCTAGAACCTCACTGGTTTTGCACTGGAATTGTGAGTGGTGGCTTCAAGGCTGGCAGGTCGGATCAACCCTCGTGAATTCGATTGTGTTGTTGTTGTTGTTGTTATTTTCCCCTTCTTGCTATGGTGCAGCAGGAGCGTTTCTAGTTAAGAAAATGTATTCAAGTTTTGGCTTGATTTTTGATCCTGGTGTTGTCGACTTGTTTACTTATTCTGTCTCCTGCATTTAGGCAACCTCGTTTTGCAGTTGATTAGTCTGTTCTGCTTCGAATTCTTCTGTGGCGTATGAGACGTTCAATTCAGATCCTTTTTTCCATTTTTGCTTTGGGTGTAGCTGTAGCCCTCTTTTGTTTGGATGGTTTGGTTTAGGGTTTTGCGTGGATGGTATGCTAGGTTTTGAGAAATGGCTGGTAATTCGCAGTGTCATCAAGTAACAATGCTTGCTAGGCAATGGTTGAGATCCGGCCTGCGAACATGGTCCGCAGCTCGACCCATGCTTGCACGCGGATTTGCAGCGGAGGCAGAGGCTCCTGCTGCGGAGGCAATTGTTCCGGAAACTTTTAAACAGGACTGGAAAAAAGTTGCTCCAAATTACGATTTGCCACATTTCCCAAGCGAATACATGGCTGCTCGACCTTCAGTTCCCACCACCTTGCCCACCAAGCTCACGGTGAATTTCGTGCTTCCCCACGAATTTGAGATGCAGGCCAAGGAGGTTAGTATTATTCCACTTACGATTGCCGATGCAGTGCAGTATTTGCTGAAATTTTCGGCACATTAATTTTCTCGCTTGATTTTATTTTTGTTCAGTGCTGTACAGAGTACATTTAAATTCACAATCTTGTTACCTTGTCTTTTCTAAGTCGTATGACATAGAACGATGATGAACTCTGTAACTTTAATCGAATTCCTCGCGGATAACTTTTTTCTCTTAAGAGGTGTTTTTTGATTGAATAACTATTGCAGGTAGACATGGTCATTGTGCCAGCGACATCAGGGCAGATGGGAGTCTTGCCCGGCCACGTCCCAACCATCGCAGAGATGAAGCCTGGAATCATGTCGGTTCATGAGGGCACTGATGTGAAAAACTATTTTGTGAGCAGTGGGTTTGCTTTTGTGCACGCCAATTCCGTTGCTGACATTGTTGCAATTGAGGCAGTTCCTTTGGATAGATTTGACCCCGAAGAAGTGAGAAAGGGTGTCCAGGAATACACTCAGAAGGTTTCTAATGCAAAGGAGGATTTGGAGAGAGCAGAAGCGCAAATTGGCCTCGAGGTACACAGTGCTTTGCAAGCAGCATTAGGCGCTACTGCATAAGATTTTGTTGAGGTTCACTCGACGAAGTTTTGAAAAGATTGCAAGCCTTCCAGTATTTCTACCCCTTTCCCTTGAGATTTTTCGTCTCTTGCTTAATAATAAATAATAATGAGTAGTGCCTCTGAGTTAGGTATGTTGTTTTGATTCCTGAAATTTACCACATGTGATGCCTTTTCTGTGGTCAATGGGTAATTATTCATGTAGCATTTATCTTGCGGTAATCCATTGGCACTAATAAATGTGATAATCATTAGCCATGATCGTATTTAAACTTTAACAAATTTAAACACTATAAAATCACCGAATAAATTATCCTTACATTGGATCTTGAATCATTTATTTTGAAATCCTTAATTGAAATAAAAGTGAGTTGGATTTGGTAATGTTTAGAGTTGCACTTAATTTTACAATTGTAAAAGCTTATTAATGTTATTTCTATGTTTACAATGAACTTGCATAAACATGTTATTTGCAGAATATGGTGAAGATTTGTAAGTTTTAATTTTTAAACTAAACACATTATGTTTGTGTTAAGAATATTTTATTTTTTTATAAATGATACATATTACAAAATATGTACATGAATAAAATGTGTACTAAATATATACAACTAATAATGTTTAGAAATTATTAAAATATATCAAATTATATAATTTACAATTACATATTTTTTAATAATCTTTAAAAGAAATTATTTATTAGTTAATGTGAAAACAAATGTATGTAGGCATTTGTTTATATATATGTATATATATTTGAATAAGGTTTAGAGATAAATTTATATATATATATATATAATTTTTAAAAAATAAAAATTAAAGTAAATGCATGTAATATGGAATACTAAGCAAATTGGATTTATATTAAAAATATAAGGAAAAACATCATGTATATCCTTCAAATATATCATAATATCAAAGTATTCATATATTTTTAATAATAGTATATATATACCCTCTATTTTAATAAGGTATTAGAAATTTGACAATCTTATTAATGTTTTTGTCTTTATTTAGGCCTAAATAGTAGCTTTAGTGATTTAGTATATCAATAAATAAATAAAAATAAGAAGAGTCTTATATAATGTGTAATCCTAGGTAAATCATTAAAAAAAGAAAGAGTGTGTTGTAACTACCTAAAAATGTATAGCATACAACTCTCTCCCTTGTAGCATCCCATGCATTGTTACCTCTAGGAATTCTTTCTTTTGCATCATTTTGGATGTTATGCATCTTAGATTTACTTGTGCCAAAATGAGGGCAAAAAAAAACTTAGGATACAAAGATAAGAGGTCGCTATTTGTGACTCACTTTGTGGAATGAAAATCTTGCAAATTAAGAGCTAATATAGAGAATGATGAATGTCTTAAGCAAATGGAGCATGCCATTAATTTTGCACATAACCAGGTACTCAAGAAATATGATTATTCCCACTTGGCTCTTAGTTTATTTAAGATACACAAAATTTGTAGGGACTCTATTGATCCACTAGACTTAGGAAATATCTCAAAGAAAGAGTTTGACCATATCACAATCAAATCCAAGTTGTTGCAACAATTTGCACAAGGAAAGAACTTCAACTCTTCAATCATAAAATAGGAAGTAACATACTACTCAAGAATGGATGTAAAATTTTGTTAGTACTTTAATTTGTTTGTATGATTTTTTTCTTCAAAATGCTATAATCTCAAGCTAAGATTTTGAAAATAAAATAGTAGATGTTGTACATTCTCCTCAAAAACCTCAATGGCTTATTTTTTTCAATAATTGAAGCCTAAATTTTAGATCTCTATGTATTTGCTAAAGGGATTTTCATTTTAACTTATTATACTTTTGATAAATCAATTCTAAATACAAAGATTATATTTCAAATTATATTTATTATAATATTAAAAATATTACAAAGTGTAACTTGAGTTGTAAAATCAAGGTCAATACTACAACTTAATAGCCATCTAGATGCCAATTGCGGTTTAAATCTCTGTATTATAGAATATTAGTCCTTTTCAATGTTAATCCAAAAGGATATGATTTTGATGAAATTGAATATATTTGTTCATTTTTAATCTAGATATTAAGTGCTTTGCTCATTTATTCTCCATTCCAAATTTGTATTGAATGAATAAGTATTATGTAATTTACAATTGATAAATATGTCTATCAATAAATAGGTTTATCTCAAGAATATGAAAAAATAATCCAACTTTTGATACAATTTTTTTAGCTAACTTTTGCACAGGATATTGAAATTGATTAATATTTGAAGAATGATTGTATGAGGATCAAATAAGAGCTTCAAACTTTCTCCTATACATTGCCTTGAATGATTGGTAGCAAATTCCAAGTTTATAGGTAGAATTCTTCATCTTCTTTGTTTGAATTGCATACATAAGACAATATGCTATGAAGGAGAGAGCCACATATTATATACTAGTAGGCAATTGTAACACTTTCTTCTTTTTAGTAATAATCTGCCTAAGAATGCACATCATGCAAGTCTTTTGTTTTTTTTTATATACTAAATTATAAAAGCCACTATTTAGACAAAAATATTAACGAAATCATTAGATTTCTAATACCTTATCAATGTAGAAGGTATGTATGTATCACGGACATATACATGTAAGCCAATAATTACATATATAAATAGGTAGAAGTAAGTAAAAATAGGTAAAAGTAAGTTAATTCTATAGTATTTAATATGGAAGCTTTTTAGAAGCTTCATAGATACTACTTTGACTTTATAGGTGTCTTTAATTGACTTTTTGGATTAGAAACATGGTCAACAAGTTGGCCATGTGCCACACATGTTATTAGCTTGAAGACCAAGCTAACTATGTGGCCCACACATAGAAAAACTTGCCTTGTAAGTCAAGGCATGTGTCTTACAAAGTCAACACATATTGGAGGTCCTATAGAACATCGCCACATAGCCCCTAGTTAGATAGTATATATAGAGACAAGAATGAAGCCCTCTTCACTCTTGTCAACTCCTTTCTTGCTTCCAATCTAGTTTCAAGGGTCTCTAGTTTTCTTGTCTTTTGGCAATAGCCATTTCAATTTCTTTTTTAATATACATATCAAGTTATTTTTATTTTTTCATCTTTCTTTGAAAGAAGTCTCACTTGTTTTATTTATCTTTATTATATTCTTGTCCTTGACAATATGCTATTATCAAGAGTATAGAAATATTCTTAATATTTTGACATATTTGAGGGATATATATATATATATATATATATACATATATGATATTTCCCCAATATAATCATATATAGAAGACATATTATAACATTTATGAATTTAAAATTCAATTCAATTATAATCATAATTTTAAAATGCTATACAAATTATGTATTATCATTTTATAAAGACATAGTTTCTACTACTAAAAATAAAAATAAAATTCAACATATCGGACTACACATTAATAAACACACCACATACATCAGGCCAATTCTTATAAGAATCCACGTCATGGGGAGGTTATGAGTCCAAAGAAAGGGAAGGGGGGGAGGTGAGACCATAATAATGGCATCTTCACCATCATCATCCGCATGTATGAACAGAAACACAACGACGTCCAATGTATCTCATCCATTTTGGATGGATGAAGAAGACGAAGAAAAACGGAAGGAAGGCGATGCCATCGCTCGCTACTGTAGCTCTGACGGCGTCGATCAGGGTGCGCTTCGAGAAGGAATCAGGGAGGGAGGTGTGGAGATTACGCAGCGATGGATGGATCCCGTCTACAGCAGCACAGTTTAACGCTGCCTCCTGCACACAGCACCCATGTTGTAAAACGAGAGATGGATTTTGCAGCATTTTGTGAGTTTAGGGTCTAGGTTCTTGAGTTTCTCGATTATGAGGTTACAAGTTCTTCTCTTTGCGATGTGTAGGAAATTGTGGAGAATATGAAGATGGTGGTGAGTTTGTTGCTGGTTCTGTTTCTGCATCACGGCGTACCGATCTCATCGTTTAGCTTGCAAATGGCGCCTTTCGAGGATTTTCAACTATTAGCTCCTGACGCGAAGGAGGATGCCGACAGAATTATACGATCTGCAATGAACACCACCATCGTGTACGATCGTTTGGCTTACATGACAGACACAATCGGTCCTCGCTTCAGTGGCACACCTGCACTCGAACAGGCAATTGACTGGATCGTGGCAAGGGCTCAGGAGGACGGGATTATCGTCAAGACGGAGAATGTAATGGTGCCTCGATGGGTGAGGGGAAGAGAGTTCGCCAATCTTATAGCTCCTCGCCGTAAGAGTTTACGCATGTTGGGCCTTGGGGGCAGCGTGGGAACTGGAGGCACAACCCTCCGTGCTGAGGCCATTGTAGTTTCCTCATTCGTCGAGTTAGACAGACAGAAGGAAAATATCCGAGGAAAGATCGTCGTCTACAACCAGGAGTTTGTTTCTTACAGTGAAACTGTAGTGTACCGCGGCTATGGAGCATCTCGCGCTGAAGCGTACGGTGCTGTTGCTGCTCTCGTGAGGTCCATAACCCCGTTCGGCATCCAAACGCCGCACACGGGCTCCATGCACTCGTCCAACATACCGGCTGCCTCCATCACCATAGAAGACGCCATGATGTTTGCTCGCATGCAAGCGCGGGGGCAGACCCTTCAGATCGAGCTCTACATGGAGGCTCACGCTCTCCTCGACGCTCAATCTCGCAACATAATCCTCGAGATTCCGGGCTGCACCTACTCCGACGAATACGTTATCGTCGGTGGCCACACTGACAGCTGGGACATTGCCGATGGGGCCATGGATGACGGAGGCGGTGCATTTGTTTCCTGGGAAGCTGTTCGGCTGATCCATGCACTAGGTCTTCGTCCCCTCAGGACCATTCGGGCGGTGCTGTGGACAAACGAAGAGAATGGCGCCAGAGGGGCCGAATCCTACGCTGACAACCATGCCTCCGAGCTCATCAGGCACAGCATCGCCTTGGAATCTGACGTTGGCACATTCTCCCCTAACGGCATCTCCTTTGCAGGCTCCAGCGACGCCAGGAGAATTCTCGAACTGATCGGAGGAAGCTTACTATCAGAAATCGGATCTGGAAACGTTTCTGGTGTTTCAGTTGGTGAGGATGTATCTTTCTTGAATGCTAACGGCGTTCCATCTGGAAGCTTGAATGTGGAAGATGTGAGATGCGGGAGTGACGACAACAATCCTTGTCTCCCCTACAGCCATGCCCCATATCCAGCCTTCGACGAAGACAACTTTCTCAAGAGTGGCTACTTTTGGTACCATCACACTGCAGCAGACACCATCGACAAGCTGTCTTCGAGGCAGCTCCAGCACTGTGCTGCAACGCTTGGCGTCTGGGTCTACGCCATTGCCAATCTGCCCTTCTTGCTGCCTCGCTGATCGAGGTGAGTCTTCTTCTCTGCTGCTGCCGCTGCGATGGGTTGTTTCTGTACTCCAGCACGAGTAATGTTCCTGTTCTCTCCTACTTTAATCTACTATTGCTGGGCGTCAACAATTTCCTTTTGTCGAATTCAGTAGAAAAAGGGTCACAAAATGCACCAGGTGGGTGTCATAATATGGCTTATGTAAGTATATGAGTACTAACTTTTTAGTTGATTTTGCGAGGTTGATGTTTTCTGTATGTGCTGATTGCTTGGCTTGATGGTGGAAAAGATTGTATTAGGCAAGTTGTGGGTGGTTTGATTCAGGTGATAAATGTATTCCTGTTGTAAAATTAATGGAATTGTCAAGACATGTTATCACATTGTATTGAAGATATGTTGCATGTTTACAAAAGATGATATGTTAGTTCATATGTTTTAGGATCGTTCTGTTGGATTCTTTCGATGCTTGTAGAAACATGTTAATTGTGAAAAGATTAAACAAGTTTGAAGATACTTGGAAACTTGAAATTATTAGTATAATGCTTCTCTAAGTTTTTTTCAATACTTAGACCTGCAACATCAATATCTATAGGATGGAGATCAAAAGAATCTGATAGTGATTTTTATTTATTATTGGAATCAAGAATTATTATTTATTCTTATATATTAGAAAAGAGTAAAGGTTTATATTGAAAAAAAAGCTATTCAACAAAACGATATATATTTTTATATTTTTATAGATTTGTGAAAAATAAATAAATAAATAAATAAAACTTACCGAAATAATGTTGTTTAATTTTATGAAATTATTTTTTCTTCTCTATTTAACGTTAACTTGACACTATGCTTGGTGTAAGTAAGAATAAACTTTGTACAGAGGAAGCGTATAATCTGTACTATATCACAACATAATGTGCTAGAAATTTTGTGCATTGAATAATAGTTGGAAAATTTAGTTTATGCTTTGCATGTTAGGATTTTCAAAATATGTAGGTACCGAAAGCATCTACGTCTTAGCCTAATACTTATAGTCTGTCACATGCGCACTATTTTGTGCCTTGCACCACTGGCTTTGTGTTGCAGTTACTTTACATTAGTTTGTTAACTTCTAGACATAAATGACCTGATTGCGTTTAAAATAAGTTTAACATATAACAATACTGACAATCTTGAGGCGTCTGTTGGAACAGAGGTCATCAGAACTGATGCGGTTAAGACTGAAGCAGTAGTCTGGGATAACGGAGCACTTGCAGTCTGGAAGCTGAACCGAGGAAACGATGGAACTTAAGCCCTTCAAGGGATGATGCTTTCACGGCATCGAGTTGTGTCCAAATGATGCTCAAGTTAATCTCCTAGTTCTTATGGTGTCACCTTGCCTTCATCTCAGGTCATAGTTATTTCCTTGAGCTTAATGTGACTTTAAATGGAAAGTATTTCTAGATTCATTATCTAGCAAACTCTAAAGGTGCATCTATGGGAGACTGTTACGCGAAGCAAATGCTTTCGTTTGCTCCATTCTTCAGCAATTCTTTTCAGGTGCCATGGTTTGTTTTTCTAACAAAGCCGATAAAATACTAGATCTAAATTTGAACGGCGACAGAAGTATATCTTTCTTCTACATCGGTCGATATCGAAGCTAACCAAGAGTCTGAGCTGGAGGGAAAGATATTTTTGCATTTCCTTCTCTACGTAGCATCTGTTCAAGGTTGAGAGAGCAGATCTCTCAAATCAAGCCAAATTGAATCTACATCTCGGTTTCAATTTTGATAATGTGCGTTGGTGAGGTGTGGATCTGGTTTTTGGATAACTTTTAGTTAGCAGCTGGTGTTATTCTTTCACGCATATTTCTTTTTTTCTTATTGGGAATAGGTTAAGCCAATTACATCTTAATTATCAAATCAGGATGTTTGGAACTCCATACTGTTTTTCAAATTTTCTATTATATTGAAACCTTGCCTTCCACTTCAATAACGCAGTTTTTACAGAGCTGAATATGCAGTGCTGAGTGGGATCTATTGGGAAGAGAATGAGAAGCGACGTGCTAGGTCTTCGTAATCAATTTTCTTGCTACTATGTTGGGGAGATCCTTCAGTAGGGATGAAAATAGAGCATGAATGTACTCGAAATTGTTTTGCAGCTTTTTGAGAAAGTTTAGAAAGAATGATTTTGTTACAAGAGTGGTACGCTTCACCCATCACTACTATGCTACCGAATCAAGTTCAATGGATGTTAAGAGACGTGTTCAAAGCATCGCCATGAGATGAAGACATTGCCTTAGCTTCTAAGTTCTGTGACGATTTGTCCTTTGAGCTATTTCCCATTCATACTAGAGACATATCAAATGCGCCACACATACTAATCTTTCGCGCCAGAAACACGAAACAGACATCATCCAACAAGACGAGCATCTTTATGAATAAGTACAGCTATTAACACACAGCTGAACACAAAAAGCGACTGCCTCCAAACGTAGTTCCGAGTGATGGAAATCTGGATAGCTCCTTTATTAACACCTGCAATCTAAATGAACACAGATACACAAGCGTCATTGCGTTTCTGCAAGCACCGAAAATCTGTTCGCGTGAACAACAATGAACCAACTACCTCAATCATAATTATTTGATTGCTAAATGATGATGATGATGAATAAAATAATTATTAGATTGCTTAGTGACTTGAATCTCTACCTTACAGGCCCTAATCAGACCGAAGAGGTGGAGATCGCCGGCGTGCCTAACAAGCTGGTCCTGGGAGCCGATTTTGCTGGGACGGAAGCATCGACTTTGAATCCGAAGCCGTTTCGTGCTGAGGGCCCGAAGGTCATCACAAACGAGACCGCCACGCCCACAATCAGGGGAACGGTCTTCACGACAGTTGAGCTCAATTGTTTCCAGTAGCATCCAGACACAGGATCCGTAAGGAGTGACAATGTGGCAAAAGCAGACAACGAGAGCGCAGCAGTGACAAAATCAAACACTCTCAGCGTGTACTTGCTCCCGCCCGCTGTGTAGTACGCGCCGGAGACCCCCGGAATTCCCGACCCCTGGAAGCTTAGGTTCCACAAGCCCTTGGTGGTGACCAGTCCATAGTAGACCTTCCCTGTGCTGGGAACCTTAACGCTGTCCGTGAAGCAAGACACAACGATAATCACTGCAAAAACTGCCAGGAGAACACCCGTCACGATCTTCTCAGTCTTGCCGCAGTGGCCATTGTTAGTGGCGAGAGGGGCGATCAGCTGGAAAAGCATGAACGTCCCCGTGGGAAGAACATTGGCTAGCTGAGTGAGGATATCCTTCGTGGTCCTGAAGCCTGACATACTGCTGCAGCTTTTCAAGACGGCGATGATCCGCTTGACGACCTCGTACAACTTCTAGATGATGGCTACCGACTTGAAGATGATGCTTGATAGCGTCGAGTGCCCCTCAAAGTGTGGTGCGATTAGATATGTCCTCCTTCCTTCGTCGCACTCAGAATCTGAACTCCGGGTCTAGTTCGACTGTTCTTGCAAACCAACAACAACCAGCGGAATACCTTTTGTAATTTGAAAGCAAAACTCGAGCTGATTCAAGCAGATTTATTTCCTACTAGTTGCAGTGTGGAGAGCCCAGCAGATCCTGTGAGACGCGACGAGAACAGAGCCACCATTCAAGCTGCATACTTGTGATGCTCTGCTGTTTCTAGATAGAAATTTATTCATGTGTAAAAGTTGAAGTGACTGCTCCGATGGAGAGGATTGGTGGGGACCTGGCGGCAAAGGGTAGCGGCGAAGGGACCCGACTGGTGAGAAATTTCTTGCCTGGCCGGACCGAAGGCTTCCCTTCCGCGCAAGGCTTCATCCGTCCACGTTAAAACGTGCTCAATTATTCCACCGACGGAATCCCACCTTGAAGACATGCGTTCCGTTTACTCCAAAAGATGACCCGGGTCTACTCCAGATCCTCCATCCTCTGCACGGTTGTCTAACAGCCAGGCCAATTCCAGTGTACGCAAGTAAAACAGTCCAACACAATCTAGACCTTCTCTGCAGATTACGAAGGAGCATCACTTAGCTTTGCTTATTTCACGAAGAAGCTCCAGTGGTAGTCACAAGACTGTCGGGAGAGGATTTCGTGGAGTTTCAGGTTGCAAACGATCTGGTTGTGTGTATTAACAGTTAGAAGCATGTCACTAGATTCTGTCAAACGCTTGTTCAGCAATTCAACCACGCACCAGCTACATTGATTATCCGCGAAGCTATAATAACGTTCATGTTTCTCCGATAATGACCCATCTCGCGAGATCATTCGACAAGAGTTGATGTTAAAAACAAAACCTGAATATCCTCAAAAACATGCTTCTATAGTTGTGGTTTATTACGGAACACTCAACAAGCTGTGCATTTATTATGAAAGATGTGAAAACTGGGTCCAAGATCATGGCTTTGTTTAGTCTTTCAGGGAAGAGGAGACCACGGTGACTGGCGTTGATGTGTGAGTACGTTTCAGAATACGTAGTAAATGGGTCTTTCTCGGTGGTTAAAAGACACGCTGGAATTAGGGCTGGAATCTCAATACAAATAATGGATGATCAATATTGAGTGATTTCACCAATAATTGTAGAAGTGTTATTTTCACTGAGTTGTTGTGATTTTTTTTTTTGGAATAAACTATTCTTTGTCATTGAAAAGAAATATTATTAACCTACAACCATGATATAAGCAGTTATGGCATCCTATGTAAGAATGTGTAACAATTTATTTTTTTCAATTTACAATTGTTGTAATTTAAATATCCAGGGAAAGTGAAAATTAAATCAAGTCTAAATTTTTAAGCATGACATTGAAACTAAAATTAAAAAGTTAAAAAATGTATACACTTAATACCATGGTATTAAATTTTTTTTAAAAAAGATAAATAAAATTAAATAAATTAAAGCAACTCAATGATGCTTCAATTTTTTAAGAATATAATTAAATAAATAAATTATAAGAAGTACACAAGCATTACATCAATCTTTTGGCTTTAAATCGGATTTTGTAGTAGATGTGCATAATCTAAAGTTGGCTAACACCACCAACAATTATTTATGTATTTGTGCTATATGTGTTATTTTAGTAATTTATTTTAATTATATGTTTAAAATAAGGGGCATATAATTATCTTATGAAATTTTTAGTTATTTATCTAATTATAAAATAATAATTAAATTTATAATTTTATGTAAAAATCACAACAAAGATTATGAAATAAAAATAAGAAGAAAAAATAAATAAAATAGGATAAAATATTAGTCATGAGTATGCCTTCTAATGTACAAAAATTTGTTCAATCAAGGACATTTGATCTAGAACATGTTAAATAATTAAAAAAAAAAAAAAAAAAAAAAAAAAAATCTACATTAATAAAATTATTTTAAAACTTGCAGTATGATAAGATGATAGTTATAAGACAATAGAAAGTAATTATTGAGCTTTAATGCAAGGCTAACCTTCTTGTATAGTTTTAGAATGTATGAAAGTTGAAGTATTCTCTATTTAAAAATATTTTTGTTGTAGATTATTTAATATAAGACAAGTAAGAATGCCCTTCATTAAATCTTATAATGAGCATTATAGAGCTATTAGAGAGCATAAAAGAACAAAAATAGATATGATATAATGATATAAAAATATAAAAATTAAATAATAAATTATCTAAATATATAAATATAAATATATAATTTTTATTAGTCTAATAATCAAATAATATGATATCTTCAATATATAATATTTCTAATTATAATTAAAAATTATCATATTTTTTAGAAAACAAAAAAATAAAAAATATGTTTTTTTTATAAATTTTTAAATTATGTCCAAAAAAACATTAAATGAGATTTTTATAAACATAGGATAAAAAAACAAAATATATATATATATATATATATATATATATATTAATTGTTAACATAAATAGACTTGATATTTGATAAATTGTTTTTTTTTTTTAATTTTTTGATGAAAACTATTTCCTGCAAAAAATATTGATTAATCCAGAAAAGTAAAGATAAAAAAAATTGTTAAGATATTAAAGATATTTTAATTTGAATAGTTAAATTTCTTAAGACAAAAATATTAAAAATAATTCTTTTAAATAAAATATTTTAAAAAAATACATATATTTAAGACATATTAATTATTAATACAAAAAATTATTATATAATAAATAATCTATAATATATAATCTTTTTGCTCTATACATGTAGTATAATAATAAGTAAATCAATGAAAGGAGGTTCTTACTAGTAGTAGTAGCCAACCTTTATATTACTTCTAATAGAAGTTTAATTCAATTTGGAATAAATATGTTTAGAATTACTTTTATTAGGATGGTTTTTTGAGTTTTATTTATACAATTGGAGTATTTAGGATAGAAGATGGGTATTAAGAATTCAAAGATCTTTCAATTTATTACCTTACATAAATTATTAAACCAATATCCTTCTAATTAATCATATAAATTGGCTAAAACTTTTACAATTATCTTAATGGTTAATATTTCTCTATTAAATGATACACTATTACAATTTTTTTTTAAATATTAGCTCACCATTACCTTAGATAGGTCACATTTATTTGATTTGTCTATCAAAGACAAAAATTTAAAGAATATATATAAATAAACATGATCTATATTAAATAAAAATGATAAAAAAGAAATAAGAAAAATATAAATATTCAAAAAGAAATTAAAATGGCTACAACTAAAGATTAGAAAATTAGAGCCTATTATAGTCATACATATTTATTTTAATATTTATCTATATAATTAAGTAGAAGTAGATAAAAGTAAATTTATTTCATAATATTTTCTAGAAAAGCTTCTTAGAAGCTTCATGGACGTTACTTTGACTTTATATGTGATTGTAGTTGATTGATAGGTTAGAAACTTGATCAATAAGTAAATCACGTGTTGGTAGCTTGCTGAACAAGTGTCAAGGATAAGAACTCGATAAAAGCTAAAGAGTAAGTGAGACTTTTCTCAAAAAGAAATAGGACAAAATAGAAATATGTATATTAAGAAAGAAACTGGAATGGCTATTGCCAAAATACAAGAAAACTAGAGACCCTTGAAACTAGACTAGAAGCAAGAAAGGAGTTGACAAGAGTGAAGAAGCCTTCACTCTTGTCTCTATATATACTATCTAACTAGGGGCTACGTGGCGACGTTCTATAGGACCTCCAATATATGTTGACTTTATAGGACACATGCCTTGACTTACAAGGCAAGTTTTTCTACGTGTGGGCCACATAGTTAGCTTGATCTTCAAGCTAACAACATGTGTGGCACATGGCCAACTTGTTGACCACGTTTCTAATCCAAAAAGTCAATTAAAGACACCTATGAAGTCAAAGCAGCGTCTAGGAAGTTTCTAGGAAGCTTCTATATTAAATATTATATAATTAACTTACTTTTATCTACTTTTACTTACTTCTACCTATTTCTATATGTAATTATTAGCTTACATGATTATGGCCATGACATTACCCCCCCTTCTAGAGACGAGTTCCACGAGGAGCGGTCATCATATGTTGAGGAAATCTGTGATGCGACGAATTGTATTTGCCACATACTCTGATCTCTGTTCTCTTCGAAGATGATTGATAGGGCCTCTCAACCATCGATAGTGTCCCATACCAGGGCGGGAAGACCACCCAGTTATTTGATCATTATTGAGGCCTTCATAACTTCCTTCGAATAGAATATTCGGAACACCATCAGGAGTTGTTCCTACCTCTAGCAAAATCACCAAACATCGGGAGTCCCTTCCCAAATCGTGATACCAAACGCGTTGTATCTCACCATCTGTTCGAGGAAGAACATGTCGTTCTTGAAGATCTTCATCTCGATTGCGTCGTCTTGAAGGTTGTGACAATCGTAATGTCTCGTCCGGCAAATCAGCAAACGAAGGTTCTTGAGTTGAATCCGCTGGTTGTTGGCTCTCCATCTAATTAGCGTCACAAATGTAAAGAAGTTACAAACAAGGATAGGAAATTGAATGTTATCTTGCCTCAATCTTGTCTCTTTTATAAGAAAGATTTTCATCTTGGTTTTGATGGATGTCGTTGATGAAAAACTTTGACTTTAGCTGATGCATTTGCTAGATTCCTGGATGGCTCCCATATGCGTTCACTAATATCATATCCGCGCCAATGAACAAGATATTCCAGCTTATTTCGGCGCCGCCTTGAGTCTAATATCTCTTCCACCTCAAATTCTTCATTATTATCTACTTCTATAGGAGGCGGTGGCATTTGTCTTCTTCCTTGTATATCCACTGTCTTATATGGTTCAAGAAGAGATACGTGGAATACAGGATGGATCTTCATTGACTCCGGTAGATGTAACCGATATGCAACTGGGTTGATCTGTTCAGAAACAGAAAAGGGGCCAAGCCTACGATAGTCCAACTTGTCACAAGGTCGAGTAGTCTTGATATTGCGACGAAGTAGCCATACCTTATCACCCACGTTGATTTGTGGTTGCTCCTTACGATATAGATTTGCGTTTATCTTTTGTCGTTCTTGAGCTTCCTTCAATTGTGTCTTCATTATTGCATGTAACTCTGACAACCGATTTGTCATATCTTCTGCTGCACGATTATCAACTTTTGAAAAATCAAAAGTATCAAGTCGTGGATGATAGCCATAATTGGCAAAGAAAGGTGTTTGTTGCGTGGAAGAATGTACCGTATTATTATAAGCAAACTCTGCCAATGGCAGAAGGGTTGTCCAATCATCTTATTGGTAGTTGATAGTACACCTTAAATATTGCTCCAAGACTTGGTTTACGCGCTCTGTTTGTCCATCAGTTTGAGGATGGAAAGCCGAAGATAGCTTTATGTCCACTTTTAAAATCTTGAAAAGGGTCCTCCAAAATCTTGACACAAATTGAGTTCTCCTATCCGATATGATATCTTTAGGTAATCCATGATAGCGATAGATATTATCAATGAAAAGCTTAGCTGTTTCTTCACCTGTGATAGATTTTGTACATGGCACAAAATGTGCCATCTTGGTGAAACGATCTACTATCACAAATATAGAATCATAAGATCTTGAGCTTGGAAGATCTGTGATGAAATCCATAGAAACAGAAGACCATGGTTGTTTTGGTATAGGTAATGGCTGAAGAAGTCCGTAAGGTCGATGACGAGGAATTTTTGATCTTGAACAAATATCACATGATTGTACAAAGTCTTTGACTGACTTCCACATTTGTGGCCACCAAAAATCTCTTGATATGAGTTCCAAAGTCTTATTATATCCAAAGTGCCCTGCTGCTGGAAAGTCATGACGTGCTTGAAGAACACGTAAACGTGCTTCTCTTTCTGGAACATATAGGCGTCCTTCAAAATATAATAGATTATTCTTGAACTCAAACTTAGAAGGATCATGAGACTTGGAAGAATTATTCTCGATATCATAAACAAGAGGGTCTGAGGACATACTGGACTGGATTTGCTTGAGAAAAGTTGAATCAACAATCAATGTTGATTTCATTGCTCGGAGATGAAATTGCTCCGGTTTCAAGAGGACCGTTCTTTGTTGCTCAAAAGCTGCATCTCCTTCTTTTGGTGCAAAATAAGAACGTCTAGATAGAGCATCGGATAAACCTTGTTGTTTTCCTGGCCGATAAGTGATAATGAACTCGAATCTTGACAAAGACATACTCCAACGAGCTTGACGACGATTCAACACGCGTGCTGACATGAAATACTCGAGGTTCTTGTGATCTGTATACACAGTGACTGGACTAGAAGCGCCTTCTAGATAATGACGCCATTCTTGAAAGGAATCCACGATCGCAAGAAGTTCTTTATCGTGGATCTCATAATTGATCTCGGCTGCTGAGAATTTTCTTGAATGAAAAGCTATCGGATGGAGTTTGTCATCTGTTCCCATTTGTGATAAAACTGCACCCAAGGCAAAATCTGATGCATCTGTTTCCATAAAAAATGCCTTGGAAAAGTCAACACGATATAAGACTGGTGCAGAGACAAACGATGTCTTCAAGGCTTCAAATGCTGCTTCCGCTTCTTGATTCCATTGAAATTTATCTTTACTAGTCAAGCGTGTAAGTGGAGCTGCAACTCGTGAGAAATCTTTGATGAAGATCCGATAGTAATTGGTAAATCCCAAGAAACATTGGACATCTTTTACCGTCCTTGGAATCTTCTAATCCACGATTGTTTGGACTTTCTTAGAATCCATCATGAGACCATCATTTGAAATGATGTATCCTAAAAAGTCAACTTGAGTAGTGTGAAATACACACTTTTCCATCTTGGCGTACAATCCTGCGACTCTAAGTTTTTGTAATACTTGACGAACATGTATTTCATGTTCTTCGACGTTCTTGGAATAGATCAGGATATCGTCTAGATAGCAGATGACAAAATTGTCTAAGAATTCACGAAATGCATCATTCATGAGATGTTGAAAAGCAGCTGGTGCATTCGTGAGTCCAAAGGGCATGATATTATATTCGAAATGTCCATACTTGGTTCGAAACGCAGTCTTCCATTCATCTCCTTCTTTGATCCGTACTAGATTATATGCTCTTCTTAGATCTATTTTTGTATAGATCTTAGCTTGATTCAACTGGTCAAGGAGTCCCGATATCAAAGGTAATGGATACCTGTTCTTGATTGTGATCTTGTTGAGTCCTCGATAATCAACACACATTCGTAAAGATCCATCTTTTTTCTTTACGAATAGAATTGGAGCTCCTGCTGGAGATTTTGAATGGCGTATGAAATTCTTCGCTAAATTCTCGTCAATATATGTCTTGAGTTCAGCCATCTCATCTTGCGATAAACTGTAAATTGGTCCAAATGGTGGCTGAGTTCCTTCCTTGAGGTCGATTGAACAATCATATGGACGATGCTCAGGAAGAATATCTGCATTCTTTTTCTCAAAAACGTCTTGATACTCCTGATATTGACTTGGAATGCCACTTGAAGTCTTTACGTTTTCAGAAATAGGTGCAACATAAATAGCAAAAGTTGATCCTTCTTTTGCTGCGTGTATAAATGCTTTTGCACCTATCAGTACGGGTTTTACTGTACTAGACTTATAATTTTTTACTTGGTTCGTAGAACTATTAATAACGCTTTTGGAAAAGTCAAGTTTACACGAATTTCAATCTATTTGAGGGTTATATTTTTCTAGCCAGGATAAACCTAAAATAACTGGATTGGACGGGGATTTAATTATGTTAAAAGCTATGTAGCTATCATGACCGTCTATTGTTACTTTTATAGGATGAGTTTCATGAGTGACATCTCCAGAAGACAAGGGACGACCATCTATGACTTCTACATGTACTGGTTTAGGTTTCTGTACATAGGGTATTTTACGACTTTTAACAAATTGTTCATCTAAAAAACATGCTGAGGCTCCCGAATCTAATAAAGCAGAGGCTTTGTAATTCTTAGGTCTTAAATATAAGTCTATTATAAAACAAGGAGAGGGTTCTGAGGAGAGGATAGGACCTTCATTAGGAGTTGTACAAGGTTCCAGCTGCACGGTCCCTATTGTAGCTGGACGAATCCGTTTTCCGACATGTTGTCTTCTTTGACCGTCGTACCCCTCATTTTATAGTTGCGTCGTTTCTTTGGACAATGTTGAGCAGTGTGCTTAGGTTCTCCGCAATATAAACATAATCCTTCTTGACGACGACGAATCTTTTCTTGCTCAGTTAGAGGTTTAAAACGTACCGCGTCAATTTGCATGTCTTCTACTTCCGAATGTACGTTTGGCAAAGATGTTGATGTTGCCATTGAGTAATAACGTTGAGGTTCCCGTGAATGATTCTCAGATCGAAATTCAAAAAGTCGATTATCACATTTTACCGCAAAATCGATTGCTTGACTCAAAGTTTGAGGATCAGGTAAGTTGAGCATCAATTTCTTTACTTCGTATTGCAATCCATAAAGAAATTGACTGATGAGTGCAGCATCATCCCACTTGATGTCAATTGCAAGTTGTCGAAATTGTGAAGCATATACTGTTACTGAGCAATTTCCTTGTCGCAGAATTCGGATCTTATTTGTTGCAACACGAGTTGCATCGTGTTCACCATACATAGATCGAAACTCCGCCAAAAAAGCTTCCAAATTGTCCAATATTGGATTTCATTGTTCAAGAAAAGACAAAAACCACGATAATGCAGAACTAGAAAGTAGAGTGCCAATAAACCTGACTTGTGATCCTGGAGTTGGATAGCTTTGCGGTTGAAGTTCAATTGCCAATTGTACTTGATTGATGAACCCTCGAAACTTTGATCTCGTACCATCAAATTTCTCAGGTAAGGCAATTCTTGGTTCTCTAGTGCTTATAGGGTGTTGTACAATTGGAAAAAGAACGTGATTTGTTGTAGATGTTGAAGCAGCTCCGATCATCTCTATATCTCCACTTTCTGCTATTCTTGTTCTTTCCTGTGTTGGTGAATTGAGTTGATGCATCGCAAGCATTAACTCCCTCATTTGCTCTTGCATTTGTGCCATTGCACTCTTCATTTCAACAAGCTCTGCCATAATGACACTAAGAAGAAAAATTTGTTTGATATTGCTCAAGACAAAAGAAAAGAAAGACTTGATAAGAAAGAAGATACTAAGAACAATATCAGTTTAGAAGTGGGTAATCCGCAAACTTCTAATACGCTTATGTCTTGTCAAGAGAAAGGGGTAATCCACTCTTACTCAAGAAAAAACAAAGCTCTGATATTGTAAGTGTACTCTTGTCAATCTGTCAAGGACAAGAACTCGATGAAAGCTAAAGAGTAAGTGAGACTTTTCTCAAAAAGAAATAGGACAAAATAGAAATATGTATATTAAGAAAGAAACTGGAATGCCTATTGCCAAAATACAAGAAAACTAGAGACCCTTGAAACTAGACTAGAAGCAAGAAAGGAGTTGACAAGAGTGAAGAAGCCTTCACTCTTGTCTCTATATATACTATCTAACTAGGGGCTACGTGGCGACGTTCTATAGGACCTCCAATATGTGTTGACTTTGTAGGACACATGCCTTGACTTACAAGGTAAGTTTTTCTACGTGTGGGCCACATAGTTAGCTTGATCTTCAAGCTAACAACATGTGTGGCACATGGCCAACTTGTTGACCACGTTTCTAATCCAAAAAGTCAATTAAAGACACCTATGAAGTCAAAGCAGCGTCTAGGAAGTTTCTAGGAAGCTTCTATATTAAATATTATACAATTAACTTACTTTTATCTACTTTTACTTACTTCTACCTATTTCTATATGTAATTATTAGCTTACATGATTATGGCCATGACAACAAGCTAACTATGTGGCACACATTGATAAAACTTATCTTGCAAGTTAAGATACATCTCTTACAAAGTCAACATGTTTTGAAGGTCATACATGATATTGCCATATAGATCCTAGTTAAGATTATATATAGAAGTAAGAGTAAAGCCTTCTTTACTCTTATCAACGCCTTTCTAGTCCTTAGTCTTGTTTTCAAGAGTTTTTAGTGTTCTTATCTTTTTCAATAGCCATTCTAGTCTAATATTACATCATCTTTGAGTGATTATCTAGTCTTTTTGAGTGATATAAGAATGTCTTAATTTTTTAGTTTTTCAAGATATATGTCCTTATTAATTTGACAAGAGTGCTACTTCAATGCTCTTGTCTTGTTTTAGATGTGAGTGAGTTACTTCACTTCTATTATTGTGTTTTGAAGGTTATATATTATGTACATTTTAACAAAATATTTAAATTTCTAATTCTAATATTATCCTTTAAAAAATAAAATTATTCTTTTTTGTGGAAATTTTCATTTGATATTAGAAATTGTAGATTATCTTCCTCTAATTTGACTTGTGGATTTGTTAAGTTATTTGAAATAGAAGGAAAAATCAGGGATGCTACATTTGGTAAAAGTAAGAATAGATTTACAACTATTATTGATTATCACAAACTTTTCAACACTCTTAGGATCAAATTTTCATGCATCACAAGCGCCAACCACAGCAACATTAATCCTACACTTATAAAAGAAGTTCAAAATCTACATTTAAAAGTTGTGTAGTTGAAAGAAGTAAGTAAATTAACTTCACAACTAAATCCAAGAAGTATCGCTTTTACAAGTAAAATAAGGACAAGGATTAGTATGCTCGAGAAGTTTGATGGAACAAGATTAAAATTTCAAGGATTTTTGGAATAAGTCAAGCTCTATCTAAGATTGCATCTCTTTTAATACCTTGATAGATTTACTTAATTTAGATTCATAGATGTACTTTTATTTGGAAGTGCTCTCTCTTGATTTATACTTTTAATAGAAAAAGATTCAATATTCTTTTATGATTTGAATTTATATTTAGAAGTATTTAGGGCCACATTTAAAGAAAATGATTGACAAGGAATATTAGAAATCAAGCTCTTATCTTTACAACAAGGATTACAATCAACAACCATATGCATTATTGAATTCCAAAATCTTTCTTGCATTGTGGATTGGAATGACAAAGTCCTTATCAATTAATTTTGATACGGATTAAAAGATAATGTCAAAGATTTATTATTGACAATACCAAAAGCAAAATCTATAGAACAATTTATTGCTTTAGTCATTGCATGTGACAATTGATTATTTAAAAGACATTGAAAACAAAGACTTAGCTAGAGAAGAATAAGTTAAGTGATGATGGCAGCTCCTAAGATTTTAGAAACTTATTCATCAAAGCCAAAACCAATACAAATTGATATTATATATTTTTGTATAGCATGATTTTCTATTTGAAAATATATTAGGTACCTAGTTGTAGAGTGTGAGGCCAAATTTCACCACTTGATGAAACCAATGCCACACAACAAGTCCAAGAGGTGGAATTGGAGAGCTCCCAATTGTGTAATTGTTAGACTAATTTAAATCTTTATATTAAAAATTCAATTACTTTTAGGCCTTCCAAGCAATGGTTACCAACATTAAATTAACATGTTAAATGAAATTTACTATGCAACCACAATAAAAATAATTAATTAAGTTATTACTATTAATTGACCATAAAAATAAAAACTTAAGTTTGAATTAAAAACAAAGTTAAAAGTTAAGTTTAAAAAATAAAAATAAAAATAAAAATTAAGATTAAAAAGTTAAAAGTTAAAAGTTAAAATTAAAAAGTTAAGTAAACAAAGTAGGTTAAAAGTTAAAATTAAAGGTTAAGTGAAAAGTTAAAATTAAAAGTTAAAAGTTAAAGTTAAAAGTTAAAATATTAAAGGTTAAAAGTTAAAATTTAAAATTAATTAGCCAAAAAGTGAAATGTGGAGCTTACAAGTCACTGAGAAGACGATAGTAAAAATAAAGTGAGAGAGGTAAAAGCGAAGGTACCTTGACAACACGTAAGGATTGAAGGCAGTGATCCCCTTCTACTCCAAAATTCGCCAAAATTTGTCAACAGCTTCAATTTGAATGATTCTTAGCTTGTTGCAAGGCTGACTTAAAGACGCTTTTGATCCAACAATCCTTGTTGCAATCTAATGACCCAATCGTGAGAATTTCTCCTTTAAAGTTGAGTGATCCAAACTGCTGTGGTGACCAACCCTCTTTACTTAGAAATTCACTAAAAATTCAAATTGTCTTCAAATTCAACAAAATTTGTGTCTTACAGATCTTAGCTTATAAAGCTTGATGCTTCCAAAATTTCAAATAAATCCAATCACTAGGCACTGAGAAATTCCCTTCCAAACTCGATTGATTCAAACTGCAGAGGCAGTCGACTCCCTCAAACTCAGAAATTCACCAAAAATTCCTTCTTACTCCAAATCAAGCAAGTCTTATCTTGTTGGAAATATAACAACAAAAAATAAAACTGCTCAGAATCTCAAATTGAAAAAACATAAATTGAATGACTGATTGAAGAATATCCGAGGCCCTTGAAACCTTTTGGGTATTTGAAAGGCCGAGGAGATATCTACCTCAATGAAACATATTTTAAAACTTAATGACCATCCTTCACAATGAAAAATCCTTACATACACAATCACAAGGTTCACAATGAGAATTAAAATCTAAATAAAATTAAGATTAGGATTTTGGCCAAATTTTGGTACAGCTCCGCCTTTCACCCAAAAGAGGAGAGAGAGAGAGCTTGGAAAACCAAGCCTCTCTTGTACAATTGAGTGGAGGCTCATAGAAGGGTGGCTACATCTCCACCCTCTATTTTCAAGATCCCTAATCTAGATCTACGGCCTTCATTCATCCAAGAGCCAATCTCGTTACCAAGGCTGATGGCTCTTGTAAGTGGTCAAGAAATCGTTTTTTTTGTAAATCTAACTTCACTATTGTATTCAAAACATCTTTTTAAGCTAAGATCGACTACTCACATGCCTCAATCCATGCTCAATTATAATTTTCATGGAAGTTTTTACTTACAAAGATCTTGGCAATTTTTGTGAAATTCTTCAAAATGAGAATTTCATTGCTTCTCTTGTAATTTGAAGGAGAGGTTGCTGATCTTCTTTTCTTCACTCCATATGGTAAATCCGGTGCCACCATTGCATTAAAAAGACTCCCATTAAGTAAAAGAACCACCATGCCGCTTAAATTTGTCGAATTTGGAGGAAAATCCAAAATTACCATTGCTAACTTCCCTAAATCTTTTAGAGAATTATAATTCCAACTCCTAAATCATGTGAATGATTATATATGTATTCATAGGCTTTTAGTCAATCCTTATAGTAATGACTAACAACCTCTAAATTATTAAACTAAATAAGTTACTATTCTAATTTTCTAACTCTTATCACTTTAGTCCTAATTAACCTAATTCAAGGAATTGGACTATGATTTATACCATCAAGGGTTGTAATCCTAAAAATTCTATAAAACTAAATTCTACTTAAATAAATCCTAATCTAACATATTTAATTATCATAAAATAGGAAAATAACAAAAATTTAAATTTTAGAGTATAATTGAGAGCTCACATAGAGAGTTTAGCTTTAATTCATTGAACAAGTTTTGATAAGTGATGTATTTTTATTATAGGAGCTAAATAAATATAATAATATCAAAAGATATTATATTGATAAAACTTTTTTATATTTAAAGAGTAATCCTAATTCTTAATAAGGCCTTAAGCAGTCTCTTTGAAGTCTATTGGACATGAATTTTAGCTAATAAAAATAGAGATTTTCATCATCCATCTCTATTCATCTATATGAATATCTTAATTATTCTTTTTTCTACCTAAATTCCTCTCTAATTCTTTTTCATATAAGATCTACATAATATATGTCTTAAATATCAAATAAAAGAAATAAAATAAGATTTCAAGAATCACCAATGCCTAATAAAGATGGCTCTAAATATATAAAAACTATTATCAACATAAAATCAATCTCAATAATAGCCTTTTTAAACTAACTACTTTAAAATAATAATCTAACTATATTTTGTAATTAACTAAAATTTAATAATGTAGCTCTTATTATATTCTATAGAAAATTGTATATTAAATATTTATATATATTATTTTCATATAGTAGCCGAATTACAACACAACATCATTTTAATCCCCTCATGAAGCGGAAAAAGATTTTACATCATCAAGAGGACTTATGCTTATATTGTGGAGAAGCTAAATACACTACTCAATATTGTCCAAAGAAACAATGCAATCACAAAATGAGGAGCATGGTTGCAAAAGAAGACAACGTCTTGGAAAACAAGTTTTTCTAGCTACAATATGAACCATGCAATTGAAATCTTATGTAATTCCTAATAAAGGTCCTATTCTCTCCTTAGATTTCTCATCTTATTTTATAATAGAGATTTATTTAAAACCAAAGAATCACAAAGTCTTAGCCTTATTAGATTTAAAAGCCTTAGCATGTTTTATAGACAAAATTTTTGTCAAAAAATAAGAAATATTTTTAATCAAAAAATTAAACCTATACATGTAAAAGCCACGAATGATTGTTTGTTCTCTTCTATAGAATTTATCTATGAAATTATTTCTTTATATGTTAGAATTAGAGATTATAATAGTATAATAATATTTAATATAATAAGATCTTTATCTAATCTAATTATTTTCAAATTACCTTTGTTAAAAGAGTATAATTTTTAAATAGATTGGATTTCTTGTAACCTTGACTTTTCTTGTAGTTTGATTCAAAATTTTGTTAGCCAAGTAGAAATATACAAGCCTAGTACATCCAAACTCTTACTAGTAGGTGCAAAAAAAATTTATTACTACGAAAAAAGAAGGATTATCTTTTGTTATATATATCTTGCCTATTCTTTATGATAAAAAATCATCAAGTGATATTCATAGCTAATATTAAGATTTTTAAGTTGTTTTTAAAATAAAAAATGTTAATATTTTCCTAGAGTATTAGTCTTATGATTGTTCACTTGATTTATAAGGAACTCAATCATCATTTAGATCAATCTATAGCTTATCGTAAAATGAGTTAGTTGCACTAAAAGAGTATATTGAAGAAAATTTGGCTAAAAACTTCATATGCCAGTTGAAGTCTCTAACAAGAGCTCCTATCTTATTTTGTAAAGAAAAAAGATGAATCATTGTAGATATGTATAGACTATTGGGAACTTAATAAGATCACTATCAAGAATAGATATTTTCTACCTTTGATTTTAAGATTTCTTCATCAATTCAATCAAGCAAAGATCTACACAAAAATAGATTTACAAAGTACATACAACTTAATCCACATCAAAAGAGATGAATGGAATTTTTTTTTCTAAATTAAATATAAATATTTCAAATATAATATCATACCTTTTGGACTTATAAATAGACCAGCTGCATTTCAAAATCTCATGAATGATATTTTTTATAATTTTTTAAATAATTTTATTATCTATTATTTAGATGACATTCTAATCTATTCTAAAAACATAAAAGAGCTTAAATTTCATGTTTGTTATATGTTACAAAAACTTAGAAATATATACTAAAAAAAAAAAGTATGTATTCTACACCACTTAAGTTGACTTTTTAAAATACATTATTTTGATTATGAATCCAAAAAAAATTCAAACTATTATAGATTGAAAGATTTCAAAAAGAATCAAAGATATACAATATTTTTTGAAATTTGCCAATTATTATAGAATCTTTATCAAAAAAAAATTCAAATTTCACTTCTTCTTACATGCTTGATATGTAAATATAAATTTAAGTAAAGCAATGAAGTTGAAGCATCTTTTGATACCTTCAAGACATCATTTATTTTATACCAATTTTTTATTTCATCAATTTTTTTAAGGTATTTTTTATGGAAATAGATGCATCAAACTTTACTATATGTATTGTATTATCAGAAATAAAAACAAATGACAAGCTTCATCCAATATTTTTTTTTCCTAGAAATTTTCAATAATTAAGATTAATTATAAGATCTATAATAAAGAACTTCTTGAAATTATGAATTTATTTCAAAAATGGCGTCATTATCTAGAAGGCATTTTTAATTCATTCATTATGTATACAAATCACAAGAACCTCAAGTACTTCATATTGACACGTGGTTTGAATTATTGCCAAGCCCATTGGAGCATGTCTTTATCAAGATTTAATTTCAAGATTATTTATTGATCCAAAAAAAAAAAAAATTATCAAATATCCTTTTTAGATTTTCTTATTTTGTACCAAAATATATATATATATATATATATATATATATATATATATATATATATATATTACTTTTGATCAACAAAAAACTATTTTCTTGAAGTTGGAGCATTTTCATCTTTGAGCAATAAAATCAATATTAATTATTGATTCAATCTTTATCAAGTAAGTTTAATCAAGCATGTCTTTTGATCTTCTTATTTATAATATCAAGAATAATTCTTTTGAGTCTCATGATACTTATAAGTTTCAATTTGTATCAAGATTTTGGAGAATTTTTTTTAAGATTTTAAAAGTGAATATAAAACTCTCTTTGACTTTTCATCTTCAAATCAATAGACAAATGGAATAGGTGAATCAAGTTCTAAAGTAGTGTTTGAGGTGTAATATTAAATATTATCAAAGTATTTGGATAACTCTTTTGTTATTTTCTAAGTTTACATATAATAATTGAGTACATTTTTTCACTCAGCAAACACCTTTATTTGGCAATTATAGTTACCATCAATGACTTGATACTTTTGACTTTTTAAAAGTTGATAATTTTGCAATGAAATTTTTGGAAAATCATTTACTAAAGCTACATACAACAATAATGGCGCAATTAAAGGAAGCTCAAGAACAACAAAAAATCAATGCAAATGCTAATTGTAAGAATAAAACACAATATAATATGGATGAAAAGATATAGTTACTTCGTCGCAATATGAATATTAGTTGTCTTTGTGACAAGTTGGACTATTGTAGGCTTAGACCTTTTCTTATTTTTAAATAAGCCAATTCTATTGCTTATCAATTACATCTACTTAAGTCTATAAAGCTCCATTATATATTCTATGTGTTTTTTTTTTAGCCATATAAGACAATGAATATCCAACAAAGAAGACAAATACCATTTCTTCTTATAAAAATGGTTAATATTCAAGAATTCAAGATGGAAGAAGTCTTAGATATAAGGCAATAGAAAAATAGATTAAAATATCTTGCTCATAAGCATGGATAAAATATTAGTGAATGTACATGAAAGTTAGTAAAAAATCTTGTAAATACTATAAAGAAAGTTGAAGCTTTTCATTTTCAATATCCATCAAAATTAAGATGAAAAATAGAAAAAATTTGTTATAAAAGAAATAAGATCTAAAAAAGATAATATGCTATCTTTTACTTTTGTTTGTAACTTTTATATATGTATGATACGAAGAAGATGGAGAACCAACAACTAGCAGATTCAACTCAAGAACTTTTACTTACTTATTTATTGGACAAAACATTATAATTCTTACAACCTTCAAGATAACATAATTGAGATGAAAGTCCTCAAAAATGACATATCTTTCTTTAAATAGATGGCAAGATATAATGTGTTTGATATTACAATCTTTGAAGAGACTCTTGATGTTTGGTGATTTTATTAGAGGTAAGAATGACTTTTGACAATGTTTCAAATATTTTATTTGAAAAAAGTTATAAAAGCCTCAATAATAATCAAATAACATAATAGTATTTTTGTCCTTGTATGAAACACTATCAATGCCTAAAAAGATCCATCTATTATATTTGAAGAAAACAAAGTTCAAAATATGTAACAAACATAATTTTCCACATCTTGGATTTCTTCAATTTATGATGACCGCTCCTCATAGAACTCATTTTTAGAATGGGAGGTAATATTACAGTATTGTATGATAACACAATTATATAGTAAAAAATAAAAATATAGATATTATTATAGAAGAGCCTAATAAAAAGATGTAATAGAAAAATAGAGATAAATGATAAAAACATAGTAAAAATCTTAGTCTTTATATTGTCTTTTATAGAAGAAACTTCTATTTACTTTGTAGAGGCATAAATAAGCCAAATCAAAGTAAATGAGATAAGAAATATATATAGGCATATTTAAATAAATAATAATAATAATGGATTAAAAAAAAACTTACTTCAAATTATCAAAAATTGATATTCAAAAAAAGATCGGTTGTCAATCAAGATCAAAATCAAAACTTCAAGATACAAAATTACATCTATATGGCAATTCCGAGGTTCTTTTGTAGATTGGAGATTAGGATTCAAGAGTAGATAAAAAGAGAGATTTTTAAACATTTATTTTATGTTATTTGAATCAATATTGAAATTTTGAAGGATTTCCAAAATTATTAATTTTTTTAATTGGTTTAAATTTTGAGAAATAAAAATATGTTTTAAAATTTCAAGATTTCTTGAGTTCTATAGTATGTGTGAGTGGAATTTGGATAGTGTGTTGGTGTACTAGTTGTAATCGTGTATGAAAATTTTGAGGTCAATTAAATAATTAAATTAAAGTATAAGAGAGTTTTTATGGATTGAGGTTTAAAAAATTGGAATTTGAAGGTTAGTGAGTGTTTCTAATTAAGATATTAAGAAGTGTACAAATTTCGAACTGATATCAATAACTGAATCATTACTTGTTGAGGTTTCAATATGCTATTGGATTTGTTAAGAGTTTATTTAAGATTTAGAATTTGATTAGGATTTGCTTAAGATTTGATTTAAGATTTTCTTAGAATTGAGGATTTTATTAGGATTTGACCTAAGATTTAATTAGGATTTCAATTAGAATTTTAATTAAAATATGATCTAAGATTTGATTAAGATTCATTAATATTTTAATTAAGATTAAATTAGGAGTTTATTAGGATACATTGAGAATTTTATTTTTAGTATTTTTTCAAGTTTTTTATTATTTCTATAAAAATTTATATTTCTAGTATTTTTTTAAAGAATTATTGTTATTTTTTAAAGATTTCTTCTTATTTTTCTTTGAGATTAGTTTAGAACTTCTTTGTATTTCTTTTATAACTTCTTTTAAATTTATGTTGGATTGATTAAAATTTATTTAAGATTCTATTAGATTTGATAGGATTATTTCTACATTTTTACTTATTTTTTACAGGTAGATGCTTGATGCATTCTCAAATAAGAATATACATAATACAACAACAAACATACATATTTATTCTAATATTTATCTATATCATTAAATAAAAGTAGATAAAAATAGATTTATTTCATAATATTTTTTAGAATAGCTTCTTAGAAGCTTCATAGACATTGTTTTGATTTTATATTTGTTTGTAGTTGATTGGTAGGTTAAAAATTTAATCAATAAGTTAACCACATGTTGATAGCTTATAAAATAAGCTAACTATGTGGCGCACATATATAAAACTTATCTTACAAGTTAAAATACGTGTCTTTTAAAGTTAACATATTTTAGAGGTCATATAGGATATTGCTATATAGCTTCTAATTAAGAGTATATATGGATGCAAGAGTGAAGCCTTCTTCACTCTTGTCAATGTCTTTTTAGTCCTTAATCTTATTTTGAAGACTTTTTAGTATTCTTGTCTTTGGCAATAGCCATTCTAGTTTAATATTACATTAACTTTGAGTGATTATCTAGTCTTTTTGAATGATTCAAGAATGTCTTAATCTTTTAGTTCTTCAAGATTCATGTTCTTAACAAAGACTCTTGAAACTAAACTAAATAGAAGAAATGAATTGACTAAAGTGAGGAGGGCCTTAATCTTATTTTTAGATATTCTATCTAATTAAGAGCTACATAGTATTATTTTAGAAGACCTCAAACACATGTTTGACTTATAGAATATAATTCTAACTTGGAAGGTAAGTTTCTTATATGTGTAACATGTGGCTAAGTTTTTAACCTACCAATCACCTAAAAATATATATAAAATCAAATGTGCATCTATAAAGCTTTTAAAAAACTACTCTATAAGATATTATCTAATTTACTTACTTTATCTTATATCTACCTAATTTTTTTTATTTAGATAATTTTTAGTATTGATTATCTTTGAGACATTATCTTTGTTTCTATGGATAAGATCTACAAAGAAAGGTGAACATATATTCAGGATTCAAAGATGCAACAAATTATATTTGTCAGATATTTTAATATTTGTTCCTTTCGAAGCTAATTAATAGGTCTTTTCAACAATCGATAATGTGTCATACTAAAGAAGGAAGACCATTATGTTATTTGATCATTATTTAGGCCTTCAAAATTTCTCTCAAACAAAACATTTGGAACACTATTAAGAGTATTTCTTATCTTTAATAATATCACCAAACATTGAAGGTCTCTTCTAAGGTTGTAATATCAAATACATTGTGTTCTACCATCTATTTAAAGAAGAACATATCATTTTTGATGGTCTTCACTTCTATTACAATGTCTAAAAAGTTAAGATAATTTCAATGCTTTGTCTAATAAATAAACAAATAATAGCTTCTTATTTGAATTGGTTGGTTATTAATTCTTCATTTCTTTGGTATTATAGATATAAAAAAATAACAAATAATAATAGAGTATATAATGTAATTTTCATTGAACCTATTTTACTTTATGACAAATGTTTTTTTTTAAATCTTTATCTTAATTATAAAAGATGTCATCAATAAAAAGCATCAACCTTCTTTGTTGCATTTGCAAGATTCTTAAATAGTTCATATGCATATCTATTAATATCATATTTGTATCAATATAAAAGATATTTCAACCTATTTTGGTGCTACCTTGAATCTAAGATGTCTTCTATCTCAATTTCTTTACTATTATCAATTTCTACATAAAAAAGTAATATTTTTCTTCTTTCTAATACATACACATTGTCTTCTATGGCTCAAAAAAAATATATATATACAATATGCAATAAATCTTTGTAGACTTTGGTAGGTATAATTAATATGCAATATAAATTAAATTATTTGTAAATAAAAAATGTTCTTAGTCCATAGTAATCTAACTTATTATAAAAAATAATAATTTTAATATTATGAAAAAATAACCATATCTTATCACCAACATAGAATTAAGGTTTTTTTTTGTAATAAAAATATATATTAATATTTTTTTGTTTATAAGCTTCTTTTAGTTGAGCCTTTATTATTAAACTTTGATAAATACCTTATAAAATCTTTTTCTTTAAGATTATTATTTTTTACAAAATAAAAAGTATTAAATTATAGATGACAACCATAGTTAGTATAGAATAAAGATTATTAAATAGAAGAATGTATTGTATTATTGTAGGCAAATTTTCCTATTAGCAAAAAAATTATTCAATCATTTTGGTGGTTATTGATGGTATATATTAGATATTTTTCTAATATTTGATTTTTTGATTTTTTTTGTCCAATAAATTAGAGATAAAAAGCCAAAGATAGTTTTATATCCACCTTCAACATATTAAAAAAATAATTCTTTAAAATATTCATAAAAATTAAATCTTTTTATATGATATAATATCTTTTAATAATCTATGATAACAATAAATATTGTCAATGAAAAGTTTAATTATTTCTTCACCTATGATAGATTTTATACATGATAAAAATTATATTATTTTAATAAAAAAAATATACTATCATGAATATAAAGTCATAAGAACTTGAGATTAAAAAAATATGTGATAAAATCCATAGAAACTAAGAACTCTAATTTTTGTGGTATATATTATAGTTAGAAAAGTTTTTAAGATTGATGATAAGGAATTTTTGATCTTCAACAAATATTACATGATTGTATAAAGTCTTTAACTATTTTTTATATTTAAGACTATTAAAAACTTCTTGAGATAAGCTTTGAAGTCTTATTATATCTAAAATATCTTAAAACTAAAAATGTTGTAAAAAGCTTGAAGAACTTGTAATTTTGTTTCATCATCTCAAATATATAAGCATTTCTTAAAATAAAATAGATTATTCTTGAATTAAAACTTAGAAGTATTACAAGATTTAAAAGAACTATTTTTAATATTATATACGAGAAGATTTGAGGACATTCTTGAATAAACTTGATTAAAAAAGATTAAATAAATAATCACCATTTATTTCATTGCTCAAAGATGGAATTGTTTTAGCTTCAAAAGAATGGTTTGTAATTAACCAAAAAGTTGCATCTCTTTATTTTAATACAAGATAAGAATATTTAAAAATAATATCAAATAAATCTTACTTTTTTAGCCAATAAGTGATATTAAATATAAATCTTAACAAGAACATACTCCAATGGACTTGGAAATGATTTAAAACATGTATTGACATAAATTACTTGAAGTGCTTGTAATTTATATAAATAGTTATAAGACTAAAAATGCCTCCCAATTATTGATGACACTCTTGAAATTAATTTATAATTAAAAGAGGCTTTTTATCATAGATCTTGTAATTAATCTTAATTTTTTAAAAAAATCTTAAATGAAAGACTATAAAATAAAGTTTATCATTTTCTTACATTTATAATAATACTACATCTAAAGCATAGTCCAATGTGATTATTTTTATAAAAAATATCTTAAAAAAATCAACTTGATATAAGAATAGAACTATAATAAAAGTCGTCTTTAGAGCTTCAAGTGTTGCTTTAGCTTCTTTAATCCATTTAAGGTTTTTTTTTACAAGTCAAATATGTAAGTATAGTTATGATTTGAAAAAAAATCTTAATAAAAAATTTGAGAATAACTAGCTAATTCTAAAAAACTTTTGATATTTTTTATTATTTTTCATAATTATTTGACCTTTTTTAGTATCTATTACAAGATCATTAATTGAAATGATTTATCTTAAGAAATCAACTTAAATTTTGTAAAATATATATTTTTCTATATTAACATATAATCTTGCATCTTTTAGTTTTTGTAGTATATAATGGACATGAAGTTCTATTTTTTTTTTTTTTTGTATTCTTAGAATGGATTAAAATATTGTCTAAATAACAAAAAAAAAATCATCTAAAAAATATCAAAAAATATTATTCATTAGATGCTAAATATCAATTAGTATATTTGTGGCTTCAAATAATATGATACTATATTCAAAATATTTATTCCTAATTCAAAATATAATTTTTTATTCACCTATTTCTTCAATGCATATCAAGTTGTATATTCTTTGTAGATTTATTTTTATAGAAATTTTATCTTAATTCAATTAATCAAGAAGTCTTAATATTAAAACAAGAAGGTACATATTTTTTATGGTGATCTCATTTAATTTTTGATAATCTACATTCATCCATAGTGATTTATATATTTTCTTTATCAAAAAAATATGAGCTTTTGTTAGAGATTTTAAATGGTATATGCATTTATTGGTCAAATTTTTATTAATTTATTCTATAAGTTTAGCCAATTCATTTTATAATAAATTGTAGATTGGTCCAAATGGCAATTGAATTCCTTCTTTAAAGTCAATTGAGCAATTATAAGGATGATACTTGAAAAAAATATTTGCATTCTTTTTCTTAAAAATATCTTGATAATCTTGATATTAGCTTGAAATGCCTTAATTCTTTTTATTATTAAAAATAGATATGGCATAAATAACAAAATGTAATATTTTTTATATTATTTATAAAAGTTCTTGTATCTATAATAAGAATTTGATTGTATTAGGCTTATAATTTTTTATTTAATTAAATAATACTTAATTATGCTTTGAAAAAATATATATTATAAAAAATATGTTCTATTAAAAAAAATTTCATAATAAATCTGAAATTATTGGATTAAAAAAAATCTAATAATATGGAATATCACTAAATTGTAATGACCATTTGTTGCAAAATCTATATGAATAGTTTCATAAGTGATAATTCTAAAAGACAAAGAAAAATCATACATGACTTTTATATATATAAGTTTTTTTTTTATATACTAAAGATATTCTATATCTTTTAAAAAAGTCTTCATTTAAAAAATAAGTTAAGACTCCTATATCTAACAAAATTGTTGCTTTGTGATTTTTAGGTCCTAATTAAATATCTACTATAAAACAAGAAGAGGATTTTGAAGAGATAATAGGATCTTCATTAGTTGTTGTACATGTTTTCAATGGCTTGACCCCTATTGTAGTTAGACAAACTTATTTTTTAACATATTATCTTCTTGAATAGCCATGCTCTTTATTTTGTAGTTGTATTGTTTAATGAAAAATATTGAGCAATGTACTTAAGTTCTCCACAATATAAGCACAATCAATTTTGATGATATCACAACTTTTCTTGCTTATTAAGAAATTAAAAACATACTATTGCAATTTACATGTCTTTTATTTTTAAATATATGTATTAAAAAAAAAATTCTATTCAATTATAAAAACATTGAAGTCCACAAATGCAACTTTGAGACCAAAATTCAAAAAGCCAATTGTCACAATTTATAGCAAAGTCAATTACTTAACTTAATTTTTGACAATCAAATAAGTTTAGCATCAATTTTTTTATCTCATATTATAATATGTAGAAAAATTGGTTAATGAATGTAATATCATTCTACTTGATATCAATTAAAATTTATCTTGTAAAATATATAATATTATTAATCAATTAACTTAATAAAAAATTTATATCTTATTAGTTGTAATATAAATTATATCATATTTTCTATAATTAGATTAAAATTCTATCATAAAGCCTCTAAATTATTTAATATCAAATTAAGTTATTTAAAAAAAGATAAAAACTATGATAAAGTAAAATTTGAAAGTAGAATTTTAATAAACCTTACTTATTATCTTAAAATTGAATAGCTTTGAAGTTAAAGCTCAATCATTGTTTGTGCTTGATTGATAAATCTTTGAAATTTTAATCTTGTGCCATTAAATTTCTCAAGCAAAGCAATTTTCTTTGCTCTTTAATGCTTAAAAGGTATCTACCATAAGAGAAGTAATATGATTTAGTAGATGTTGAAGCAACTCCAATCATCTCTATATCTTCACTTCTTATTAAAATTATTATTCTTTGTAGTAGTAAATTGAATTAATGCATTATAAACATTAATTTCTTGATTTATTCTTATATTTATATCATTGCAATCTTTATTTCAATTTGCTATAATAATATAATAGATAAAAAGATGTTCAATATTAGTCAAGACAAGTGGACAAGAACTCAAAGAATATAAATAAATAAGTGAGATGTATATCAAATAGAAATGATAAAAAAAAATTAAAAATATATATATATATTCAAGAAGAAGCTAGAATAGCTACTATCAAATATTAAAAAATTAAAGACTCTTGAAACTAAGAAAGAAAAGAATTGATAAGAGTGAAAAAAGTCTCACTCTTGTATCTTTATATACTATCTAATTAAGAGCTACATGGCATCAATCTATAAAACTTCGAACACATGTTCATTTTATGAGACATTTGTCTAACTTATAAGGCAAGTTTCTTATATGTATACCACATAGCCAACTTATATCACAAGTAATCAATATATACAATAAACTATCAATTTATTGAATAATTTTTTAAATTATAAATTATATATATACATAAATTATATATATATATATATATATATATATATATATATATATATATATAAAATCAAACCCACATCTATAAAACTTCTAAGAAGCTAATTTACAAGATATTATCTAATTTATCTACTTTTATTTATATCTACTTGATTCTTCTTAACTATGCCAATTATGTTTGTGACATTATTTGAAATTTTATCCTCTATACTTGCATAAACAATTTAATTTATCAATTTTCAAACCATTTTTTTATCTTTATAACACCAACGAAAATATAATAGATAAATTTGCTATAAAATATTTAAATCCTATTGTAATTTTGATATGTTTGTTTTAGTCTTATAATCTTTAATTCTAAATTTTAAATCCTAAAAATTAAAATCTCAAATCTTAAATTTTAATAAAAAATTCAAATATATAATATAAAAAAATATAAAATTAAAATATGAAATATAAAGCAATATAATCTCTAGAAGTCTCTTTTTAGGATGCAAAAGCTAGCCTAATTGTAATAAGAATTAAGGTAATAGATTTTATTATATAATTATTCTTTTGCTATTAGATATTACTTATTTATTAATAAATATTATTATTAGTAGTAGTTAAAATTTTAGTTGGAAGCTTATAAATTATAGCTGCATAGTATTAGAGGTAGAATCCTTGCATATTATACCAACAACCAACATGTGAGATTGCAACACAATATTGGCAATGTTTTAAGTTTGCATCAAACTTGGCATTATTAGAAGCAATGTTGTAAAGGAGCATAGCATGAACTAGCTTGCATTGGAATGTTTGAACTACTAGCAACAATAGTAAGTCACATATTGTAAAAATCCGAATATTACAAAAAAAAAATTTTTTTTTTTTTGTATTACATCTTTTCAATCATCTTTAATATTTATTTTTTTTACATTATTTGCTATTCCGCATTAAAAACCCTTGTTTTAAAAAATTATTAATAAAGTCTAAAATTATAAACCTTTAATACATACTAATCAAAGTTTGTTTTATAATCAATCAAAAAAATTACAATAATTTATTAACTAGTAATTGCTATAGCTGTTATTTTATCTATTTAATTATAGTAAATAGTTTTTTATTTATTTAACTTCTTTTCTTAGATTTATTTTTTTTATGTTTATGTCTTGAAATTATTATAAATCATTGCAAATTTGTTTCAATGACTTTTTTTTATTTCTACTTTAATTTTTTTAAAATATCTCATTTTTTAAATTGGTTGTTTGATTCCTAAATTTGTCTCTTTCTACATTCTTTTATCTTCTTTCTTTTGGAATATTACTGTTGTAGTGGTTATAATAGATCTTACAAAAAAAATAGGCATCTATGCTTTAGGATTAAAATTTTTATTTTTTCTAGTATTATTTTTCTACCACTTAATTTATATTATTTATTTTTATATTTTTAATATATTTTAATTTTTGAAATCCTAAAACAACCAAATTTTATTAAAATTAAGTCTTTTCTTAACTTATAAATTTTTATACATAAGAATAACACTTAGTACATACAATATGTATGCACATTTTTACAAGCTCTTACTTTTTCACTTTTTATATTAATGTTGTTGAATCATGGCTAGCTTTTGTAATGTTGTATTTTTATTATCTCAAAACTTTTATCCTATAAGTTACATTAAAAATAACTCTATTGATTTATTATTTGATTTATATTTTTAAATCTTTTTTTTGTAATAAAACTTACTTAGATTGCTAATGGTCAACTGACTTATTATACATATTCTTTTTTTTTTTTATTTAAATTCCCATCACTTTGTTATTAATAATTTTCTCCTCACTTATTTTCATATGCACATTGGTCTAAATCACATATAATCTTTACATTTTAATTTCTAGTTTCTTCTCTTTTCTTTCTTTTAAAAAAAACAAAACAAAAATAAAAACTAAAAAGATCATACTATACAAACACATATGATATTTTCTCCTTTAAATTCTTTATGTTATTAGTTCAAGTCAAAGTCACCATGTTTTTTATTTTCAAATATACAAATCGAAATCCAAATTGATATTCAATAGTACATTGTTTTGATGGAAATACCTTAGATTCTCCATAATTTTTGATTTTCTATTGATATCATAGTCTAGGTCTTCAAGAATATGTTTTTATATTTTTATTATTATTTCCTATTAACATCTTTTTGATATCTTGTAAAGAATTCTTTTCATATGGTTTGTTTCCAAATTAGTTTTGTATACCTTTTATATTATTATTCTATAAACTAGTTTACTTAAACACCTTTTTACATGGCTATGGTAACAAGTACTCTTTCTACAATCAAATCACAATATATTTAATATTCTAAACAATATATATATATATATATATATATATACTTTAAATAAATAACATCAGCTTCGACTTTAATATAGACATCTTTTTTTCAACATTTAATATAATTAAACAAAGTATAGTGTGGTTTTTAAAAGTCAAAAAAATTGTTGGTTTGAAAAGCAACACACCTCATTTATTTGAACGCAAGACAAGTTGAAGACAAGCATCGGCCAACGTCATCTAACTCCACAATGCACACACTAATCCTGCACTAATCTCAAGCACCCTAAAGAATTCATCATCTGATCTCCGCAACAGCAAACTGAACCGATCATGGACCACGATCTTTGCGATTTCTTATGAAAAGCTCATTCTGGATAGCTTAAATGAGGGACATGTAACAGAGCTGCGTCTCATTACTTGTCGTAGTTGTGGTTCTGAGTTTTGCTCGCAGTGCATCCTCTAATGAGCATTGCATCCTTTGAGAAACACCGACAGAGCGGGACTAATTGTGCAGCAGAGGTCTCGCTCAAGCAGGAAGCTCACGACGACAGGTTTGGGGTTAAGGAATTATCGAATCCCCCGTTTAGATCTTGCACCTCTGACTCCTTCTAGCCGAAAGATGGAATTCGCTGTGATCCCTTGACAATACAACACAACTTGCTGGCACTGTTCAAGGATTGCATGGACTGTGATGCAAGTGCGGTAAGGTCCTGGCATTGGAGCACCGATGAGGCCCGCTTGAATGCATCGGGATAGAACCCGATAAAACCAATGGGATCTGTCCATGGTATTTCAGATATGGCTTTCATGCATGTGTAAGTGAATGAATCTTCTGCGGCAAGAAACATCGTTTCTGTGCATGTGGCGTAAAGTTCTTAACGCTCCATTGGGAGATTCTTCCACTTATGTGACTAAATGTGGATGTTTAAAGCGACCATTCTCATTTCGTGGAAAGGGACTTGGCTAGAATCGAATACGCGTAAGAATTCAGGTAAAATTCATGTCACGCCAAAACTGATGCATTGACCGCTGCATTCCGGAAAAAGTATAATCCCCTGGCGTTGGGAGCACACAACATGTCAGCCTCCAAGGGGTTTACCGTGGATTAATTGAAAATGACGCTATGAAAAAGGTAATCCGTCCGAGAAACCAGCTGCAACAAAGGTTTAGTGCGTTGAGAATATCTGAAACTAGGAGGATTGCCTCCAGATAGGTTCACGCGTCGAGAAATGCTTGTAGCAAAGACGAGAATGACATAGAGCCTGTTGTAGGATTGCATATGAGCCAGAAGGGTAACAGTCGATGCTCAGGAAGCTATTCTACTTCCACGATGTCTGCACAGAGTTTACGTCCTGACATGCCAGAAACTTCTCTGATGCTGCGAGTCCGCAAAAGATAGCAGGAACAAGCTCGAGTTTAGAATCTCGAGATGAATCTACCGTTGTGAATTCAAAGGAGAATCGCCTCCTTTGCTAAAGACCCAGTTGCTCGAAGTCCACTGAATCGCAATGCTGCAGTATGCGACGATCGATTTAAAGGCCACCATCCCTTCCACATCAGACGCCGACCTCCACAAATAGGTATACAGTTCGCTTCTCCATGGAACTGAAAATTCCTAGCAATAGCTAAGGAAATGGGCAGGTAAGAAGAAGACGTGTCGCGATCTCAGGATTGTTACGAAGAATTCGTTCTTCAGCTTGAAGACATGCTAAGGTCTTGGTTAGAATTTTTACGTGGCTGGATACTGTGGGTCCACCCGTTACTCAGCTGGTGTCAACACAACCTGCAGCCAAGTAAGCGTGAGTGAAACTGGGTGTTGCTGGTCGAAGTCGAACTCATTGAGGCTGAGCCTTCCACGTGTGCTGCACTGTGTAATGGAGACAAGGAGAGATGTATCCAGTTTAATGCAATAACTCAGAAACTTGATGTGGGTAGTTCATGTCGTCATGAATGTTGACATGCGTATGGATGGTGTGGGGCCCTACCGTCTCTCGCTCAGGAATGGAAAGACAATGCTGGAGGTATTGAGCTTCATTCAGTAGGCAGTATGTCGCAAGCCAACAAACGAGAAAAGTCACTCACTTTCTGTCCGCGCTGCAAACCCGGCTCGCCCGGATTACGTTCTTCCTTCGTGTCTACTCTGGACGCGCGATGATCAAAACACAGTCTAATCGCAGCTCTCCATCATCGCTATTTGTGTGTTTGACCTTCTCAACGCGACTCACTCTTCGCAAGTGCTACTCTAAGTAGCGTGTCTGGGACTTAGAAGAAGTAGTTCTTGACTGTTTCTCAACCCTCATGCGCTCTGACCCAGCTGCTAAATCGTCATATTTGTGTGGGAGACGCATAGATTACGGACACTGTTTCTTGTTGCCATTCTTGAGCTGTTGCGGCAATTTTAGAGCACTCTGAGGTTTAGTCCAGACTGAGGTTTCGGGACTGGGTGGTTGTTTGGTTCTAGACGGACCAACCTTGAGGAGCCTTTGAGTAGCCCTTGCGACGTAAATTTGTCAAGAGCCATTTAGAATGGTGAGGAATATGCCTTCCAGTGACATTTTTGGCAGCAAGCAGCGTTCCCCCGTGCCGATGAGGCGTCGAGATGAAATCAATGCCACAGAGGATGCCGCAACCACTGAGCTTGTGAAGGCCGATGGCGCTGAGGTTCGGGATACTCTTACCGTGAGAACGGGCAGCTCTTCTCCACGCAGCGAAAGCACCTCTCCCAGGTAAACAGCCTCCCTGGCGCTCCTTCTCCAACCCTTCCTAATAAAGCCATAAAACCTGCGTAGGCGGGAGTATCTAGGAGCGTGATGATAAACCTCATAAAATTATAATCCTTGAACTTGCACCGGCCGTTTAGAGTCACACAGATTGCAAACCATGATTGCATTACCGAAGGCTTGCGAATTGTTACTTGATTTATGTCTAGAAATGGTCCAGCAGGAGCATTTTCGATAAGCCGGATTGTAGGAGCTGTCCTTATGTTTATTCTGTGCGTTGGGTGCTAAACGCTTGTTTCTATGAAATTGAGGAAATGAAAAGATTAAGTTTGATAACTCAGCTATCCTCATGGGCCTTACTTATCTACGCAGATTCCGCGATCAGGGAACCACAGGGCCTGCTGAAGTCTCGGTTGAGAAGAAGGTATTGAAATTTTGTAGCATCAAACGATGAGCTCTATAAACGTCACTCTTGTCTGCGCATTTTTTATTCACGTGATAGCTTATTTTCCAGCCTTGATCTATTGAGTGATCTTCTAGTTGCCTTATTTTGCGCTTTCCGCAGTACGATTATCCTTGATTCTGCTGAGCGTAACGCTTCTTCTTCTGTTTTTTTTTTCCTATTAAGCGGTTTACCTGACCCTGCCATGGGATTTCATTGACAGAATGAATTTTTCGAGATTAAGGGCAATATGAGCATGGGTGTAGATCCCGACATTGCGTATGAAATCCTCACGGATTATGAGAATAATCCTGATATCTTTAAAACCGTATCAAAGGTTGAAGTGGAGCACAGAGATAATTCAAAATTCGTCACACAGCACGCACATTGGCATCTGATGTTTTGGTCAGGAACCTTCGAGATGAGAATGAAAGTAGAAGAAGACCCCAGCGAGAGAGCAGTCTCCATGAAACTGTGAGTTACAACTATCGACGCCTACCGTTAGAATCTTCACTGTCATATCGTTAGCTAAACAGTCTCAGATTTCTAATGAGTCGATCTGACGTGTAGCTCACCTGGCCTTCTTTAATTGGATCTGTAGAACCGACCCTGGATTTTTGAAAATATTCAACGGGTATTGGAGCATAGAACCACGGGTGGTGGATGGCAAATCCATGGGTTGCAACGTGGTGGTCACGCAGGAAGTTTTGCCGTCGATGACTCCTCCCGGCCCGTTGGGTAATGTTCCAACATCTAATGTGTTCTCAACTTGATGTAGAACAACTTAATGTAGAACAACATCACGTCAGAAATCTCTTCGCTTTTCAAGTAATTGTGACAATATTCTCCTTATTTCACAAGATAATGCCGCTGCTGTGACAGACATAACTCGTAGCTAAAACTCATGAACCTCTTCTCTACTACTCGTCCTCATTGTGGGTGAACCTGTGCAGCTTCTGTTGTATCACGTATATTAGGCAACCAAGTGAAAGCAGTTTTGCAAGATCTGTGCGCGGAAGCTGAGAGAGGGCAGCAAATGAGACGAGTCTCAGCAGAATGAGGGAGCTGTGCAATGCAGCCGACGGAGAAGTTGCTGAACAGAATTTAGTATTACACTTATGTGCTGAGCCTTCAGTACCAACGAGAGATTGGTGATGCCAAATTCGTCGAGCAAAATTCAATTTTGATTCCTTGGAACTGATAGCACACTTTCAATGCGATCGACAATGTAAGATCGGAAACTTCGTCATGCAGCTGTGTGATAAATCGATTTGTAAATTCATTTATTATGTACAGTATTCTGTTCTTCTTTTGTTCGTGGTAACTCATTTGTCTGTACTCGGTTTTTTGTGTCTGTTTACCCTTTTTTGGAATAATGGAGTGTGTTGATATTGCTGTTGCAAGCTGATATGTTTTTTGTGAAGTAGTGTATTGATAAATATGCTAGGTTCATCATAACAGCTTTAAGCTGGGAGCTTGGTATTGCACGATTGTTTCTACTCTGGTAAAATGAATGAGCGATATTGTTTTATCATGTGAAGTGTTCGTTGTTGAAAAAAGAACCCTTACGCACCTCTGACAGGCTTTAGAACGATAATTTTGTGGATTGTTCTTGTGAAAATATCTTTTATTTCTTCCATTGGTTTGCAGATTGAATGTGTGAATTTTTACCTACCTGATCGTTATAAAATCATTTAAAACTTTTATGATAATCACTGTACATAGAAGATGTATGCAGTTATAATCAACATTAGTTTTATATCCATGTAAAGAAAGTTAACAAATACACAATCTGTATACTGAAAATTTAACGAATCTCAATATTGATGTTGTGAAAACAAGTACAATGAACATGACAAGGGCTGGGTTTCCATGGTCAACTCATGATGAACATATCTATTTGTCCAACAATGAATCAAATTATGATCTTTTCTCTCTAACCATTAAAAATGGATTAAACACAAAATTACTTATTTGAATGCAAAAGCGAATACAATTCAACGGAAAACAGAACTTAACTTTCAAACCTGTGCCAGAATAATATAGCGCATCGTGAAAAAGCTGCACAAACATGTGCATGTTGAAAATCATTATGAAGAGTAACTCCACATGAAATCCCTTCATCTCAGGTGGGTAAATTCATGTCCATTAGGACATGTATTTCAAATATTGTTGAAACGGTCCCCACTAATTCTCAGCACTCTATGAACGGATCACACAACAAATTCCGCGCAGTGACACTGTGCAAAGTAAATCCAAGTGTATTTTGGAAATGATATCCCGCATTATCACTTCACGGATCTACAATTTAAAGCGGTAAATCGCAGCGAATTGCGACCCAGCTGGCTGCAACACGCACACAATACTTTACATTACGACAGCACCAGCACTACACTGAAGAATCTAGGACGTTGTTTCTTGAAACTTGGGGGAAATGATTTAAAAGGTAACTTTAGGCAAAGCAATTCGAACAATTAGGCATCAAAAGATACGAACAGAGAAGCAAGGTATTTGTCTCATTGTTACAAAAGTAAGTAAATAAACCCCATTGAGAAGAGCAAAATTGGAACCCTGGCAGGCTTGCAGTGCAGGAAAAACTAAACCTGAAGTATCAGCTTTCTTTGGAGACCTTCACTTTCTTAGAACTAGGACTCTTACTTTTCTTCTTGGAAGGAGTCTCCTCTACCTGAACTTCCATTTGTACTTGGCTGTCCCTAGCGTTCTTCCTCTTGGAAGGCATCCTATCTTCCTTCAAATTCTTACCCTTGTTCTTCGAAGGAGTCACTACATTCTCAACCTCCATAGGCACCTCTACTGCCTTCAATTTCTTTTTCGAAGAAGTCTTGTTTCCGTCTCCTTTTGCTGATCCACTTCTGCCTGGATTCTTGGCTAGATCTTCTGCGACTACTTTCACAAGCTTGGTAATTAAGTTCTGTAGTTTTCCTTTGGTAGGAGTATCTACGGCTTTAAGACCCGCCAAGAGAGCTTCAGTATCCAAAACTGCGTGAAGTCCTTTCTGTGGGTAGAGCATTCTAAAAGCGTCAATGCAACTACTACAGAATTGAAGAGCGATGAATTTGTACGCAGCCCTCTCCGGAGGATTTTGAACAGTTGATAAAATAGATGAACCACGTGGTCCCATGTGCTCCTCAAACGCTTTCACAAGTAGCTTGTGTTCATCACCCCCATTGATTGTCTTTTTTCCTTTACCAGACGTGACTGGTTTCAGAATCTCAGTGAGAAGACGCATAGCCTCACACTTCATAAACTCTGTCCGGCCATTTCCACACTTCTCCATTAGCTTGCCGATAGAACACCTACCAAGAACTGGGTATCGTCGGAACAGCTCGGTAAAAAAGGATCCAGCGAGACGTGACTTCTTATGGGTGAAGTAGTCGTCCAAAGCAGAGAAAAGAAGATCCAACGTCTCTGAGTCGCACTTTTCTTCTACATCTGGAAGATTTCCTAGCAGGACCTTAAATGTCCACAAAGTGCAAGTCTGAAATTACATGGCAAAACATTAATTGAAAATTAGAGTCCAATCACAGATGTCACTCCAATAGACGGGAACAGCGATCTACAGTTCTAGTTAAGCAGTGCAAAAAACCCACTGCACGAGCAATTTTCTCCCTTAAGCTAAGTGTTCACGCTGTTGGCATAACGCAATTTTCTTCTAAAGATATACAACCATAACCATAGATCTGAAAGCTTCACAGTTAGATCAGGGTCACTTATGTAAGGAGATTCAAATCAGATTGGGAAACTATTTAAAAGGTGGCGATTCAAATCGCCAATATCTCAGCACAAAAATGAGACATACCTGCGCTAGTACTCGAACCCTCTTGATTGATGACCTTGACGATAATTTCAAGGCTTTCTTCAATAATGACCTAGCAAGTGGCAAGTCGACATCCTTCCCCTTGGGATATTTCTTTGTATGCAACACCTTGCTATTCAACATACTTTCTAACCGCTTGACAAGTACCTCGTTTTCCTCAGGTGCTGTACCCAATTGATTCATAGCAACCACAAATGCCTTCAGAAGATTTTCTGCTGCGAGCAAACATAGGGAACTGCTGGGATGCTTTTGGAGAAAATGTTCCAGCAAAGATAGGACTCTAAACTTGAAGTGAGTTAACTGGGTTTGAGCAGTGTTCTTATTTGCTTCTTTTCTGTGCTTCAACACATTCGCCAGCAGGACATCTGCCCTAAACATAGCTTCGTCGTCCATATCCGAGATGTCAGAATCAGAACTCTCTGCCTCATCATCCAAGTCCTCACCAGGTCCTGAAGAAACATCATTTCAATGTGAGATATTTAACTTTGAAAACCTTATTCAAAAACACTTGATGATTTTTAATGAGATTCTTCAAATATTGAGCTGATTTGAGCGCCCCTATCATACATTAATCATAAACAGAACAACAGGCGCACGAAAGTCAAGCCAGATCTTCGAACACACAAACTCCATCACGGGCTAAATAAAAAAAAACCAGTACCAAAAATCAGAGCTTTTCGCTATGAAAATAATAAATACAGAAAGTAAAAAAAGCTTTTCGATTACTGCAGCAATGAGGCCAGCATATGGTGCAAAATACGCGATACTGCTTGAGATTGCGAAGGCATACTTTTGAATCTCATTTGTTGCTGAAGAGTCCTCGTTTGAGCATCGCCGTCGCCCATTTCCACATCCTCCTCTTCTTCATCATCTTCATCTTCGTCATCTTCGTCATCTTCGTCATCTTCGTCGTCATCTTCTTCCTCCTGCATTGAATCGACCCAAATGAAGGCATATTTACAGTATCAAGCAGATGCAATCACAAGACCTGCGATCTGTATATAGCATGTGAAAGAAAAAATTTACGTTTAACAAGTTTGGTATGGTACCTCTTTTGCTTCCTGACTTCCTTCCACTTTCCCTATATTGCCATCCGCTTCGTCGTCCTCCTCGTCCTCTAGGATATCGTCGTCGTCATCATCAGAATCCTCCTCATCATCGTCTAATATGGACTTATGGCGTCCTGACCTAGAGCCCTTATTTATGATTCGCAGAATATCTGCCATTCCTGCACTGGTGAGGTCGTCGCAATACACTTTGAACACCTGCGTATAGCAAAAGTACAGCTGAGAAAATGGTCCGAAAACAGGTGTAGGGAACACAGACACATGCAGATTCAGTGCAGTGATCCATAATCAACAAACTAACCTGCTCCACTGCATTGCGAATCGGAGTTGACGATTTTGCTAGCAACGACAATAAAACATCAAGAAGTACATCCATCACTGGAGGTACTTCTTCATTGTCTTCTTCCTCCTCAACTGGAGGTGCAATTTTCGCCAGCTCTGGCAAGTCGGGAAAGGCTCTGCTACAGCAGATGACAAGCTCAGCTGCAATATCATCGGTGGAGCCTGGTTCCAGGAAAGACTCGAGTAGCAAATTTGAAAGAAGACCCCTCATTGCCAATAACCGCCTCAACTTGCCAGTTGTATCGGATTTAACCTGCAGTTTTGTAACAGTTAGCGGAGAGCTCGAAAAATGTGAACTCCACAGCAAGAGACGATGAACAAATAGAAGTTTACAACATCACCACAACTGATCATCAACGGACATCAGGCTGTGAACCATTAACCCACAACCATTTGCCCCGTCACCAGCTTGCCGAGTTCAAGTGGCAGTCCAATTCTAAAAAAAAATTCAGGTGTATCGATTGGAAAATAACAAGGCTCACCGTATTAAATAAATAAATAAATAAAAGGATTTGACTTACTGCTGAGGATATCGTAGACACGGTCTGATGAAGGATCTTAATAGACTCTGCAGATTCCTCCTTCAATGGCTGCACAAGAACGGCAGCCGGAGACTCATGAAGGCTCAAACAATATGATGCAGCAGATACGGCAGAAACTTCATCTTCTTTCGCTGTATCGGTTGATCCACCTGCACTGGACTTATTACTTCTTGACTTTTGAGAAGACATCCAATGTTCAGCATCAACTAGGATACTATGCAAGCGCTCCACACATAACTTTCGGATGTTCGGGGTTAGGGGCATCTGAGGCCACCGGTAGCTTTTCTTCTCGACGCCTCCGCCGTTTTGTTCATTGCTTGCCTGAAATAGAGAATGTGTAACAAGGAATTTTATCACTTCTCTGTATAGTGTTTCCTGTGCTTTAGGCTCCAACTTGACCTGCCGACAGAGAGCGCACATCTGCTCAATGATCCATATCCTATCGTTAGCTCCAGGACTATCGTGACCATTCATCAGAGCATCTTCTGACAACTCGGCAGGATCTTCAGTAATTTCAGTCGCCTTCACGAAAGTAGACTCTGTGGCTACGAATAACTCTTGAAGATTGTGAACAAAAGCCAGCACACCTTCTTCAGTAATCAATCCGTTTGTAAGAGTTTTGACAGTAGATGATTTTGATAATGTATCAAACTTCCCATAACTATTTTTCTGTAGTGCCCCAATAACAGCAACTCGTCGGGAGTTGCTACTCTCAGCCCACAGCCGTACCTCACCCAAGCACCTCTGGGCACTTTTGAAAAGGTGGGTATCTTTAGAAGACAGAATGTCTAGAATACATCGAACAAATATGTTGGACAAGACAACACCAACAGTTTCAGGGTTCGGCAATCTGGGGAGCACTAAAAGGAGAAGCTCCATTGCAAGATTTTTTCTTTCATGAGAAGAAGGCAACAGCGCTCCATCGACAACCACACTCCAGAGATTCCCTAATGCCTCTTCCACTTTCTTTGCGTCTTTTATATCCTTGGAACTGCTAGATTTAGCACGTTTTTTCTTCGATGACTCTTGAACGCTATAAAGAGAGAAGAGGCGGTCTAATAAGAGGTTCCATACTGAATGTACACGAGGATGACTGCTGGAAGACTCCTGTATTCAAATTAACCCATAACAAATTAAGTCCTGATCAATGATACAAATCCTGAATATAACCATGATTACACAAACTAAGAAAGCACAAAAGTCAAACTGCTATAACCTAATGTAGCAGGCTCATTAAGAGGTTCATATATGTGCTTCAAAACAGCACTGTTTCGCAATCACACACTCTTACCTTCAAGCAAGGAACAAGTTTTGCCAAGTGAGAAGCCTCAAAAAAATCTTGTAAATTCCCAGACTCGGGTAGCAAAGGAGAGCTCTGTGATGGTAGCTTATCATACAACTGCAAAACTAAGACCAAGGCGTCCGCACTTTGACTTTCCAAGTCCCTACGCAACCATTCGTCAAAAACAGGAGCTGCGCACACCGTCTCACTGACAGCACTTGAAGGCAACTGAACCATTTCAACTTTGTTATAAACAGCGCAACTCAGGGAAAGCAGGGTAGACCCCAGGTGACACAAAATTATTCTTCAATAACCTAAGAAAAGATATAAAACACGACATCCGCTTGCACAAACTCCATCACTAACTGAATAACTCCAGAGGACAGAACTAACTTCTAGCACTTTCCGAAACATCGTTAAGCAGGAGAAATCTAAAGCTAGAACTTGCAAACTTAAACACAGTAGAAAAGCGACTGGTAAAATAACGAATCGAGATACTTACCCTGCTTGCAAGGTCAAAAACTAGGTTCACAGCTGGCTCCCGAAGAAATGTTTTTTGTTTAGCAAGGCCAAATAGTTGCTGGACAATTTCTGTTATCAATTCCTTCTCTTCTGGACTAGAGCCATTCCCAATAAGCCTCTTTGCCCGGATTAAAGATCCGTAAGCGAACAAACGTCCTAAGAGCCCGTCTCTTGCATCCTTGGATGCCATGCAAGCAGATAAAAACACATGGGTAAGTCTCCTAAAATCATTTGTCAAAGACTTGCAACCAAAACGTACTCTCCATTCCGATGCTATTGGTGATGACTCTAACGCTTCACACGAAACGGAGATGTATTGAAATAACTATGTACCAGCCAAAATCGGCATTTGCTTCTCTAAACACTTGACTTGAAGCTAGTCTCAAGTAAAGAGTGAACCCTTCAGCCTAATCACACCGATTCCCATCAATTTGTTAAGGTGTGAGGTAAGGTGTTGAAACCTCAACAAGTGCACATCCTTGCACTCTTCGGTACACTTTCCAAATCAAACAAGATTGGGTTTATACCTGCTTCTTCATTGAAGATGTGACCTCCAAATTCGAGGGAATAGTCTGAAGCAGGGCTTTTCCTCGAAGAACAGGAAGAGCAGTGATTACAGCTGTCAACGCGGTCGCAAATCCTTGCCTCGCACACTGAACAAACATCCATTCTTCAGAAATGAAGCCTCAACCAGAGTTCCCCAGCAAACAAGAACTCTCTTTCCTGATGCAAAATCCATGCTGATTCACAGTTTCAGTTTAAATCCCAACTGCTATAAATTTCAACCACTTTACCTCACGAGAAGAACCAAGACCGCGCACAAGCCGCCGCAATGCATATTGCACGCCAGGAGCACAACCTTCCAACAAATCATCATTCTCCTTCGCCCCAAGCACCTAGAGACATTCACAAAGCACCACATTTAGAACATACATCTACACCCAACACATAGGTTTCAACATAGTCTACTAGCCATTACACAACACATATAGACCTCAGAGCTCAAACCAGACAGCTTGAACATAGAAACCCCAAAACCTAACTCAATGAAAATTCACACACTGCCAGCTGAAAGCAACATAAGTATCACAAAAGTGACGCGCCCTGTCGATAATGCCTATCAACTACAAGCATCAAGTCGCCACCGACCACGCAATTTCAAAACTACCAGTCAGTAAGCAAATGTGCACCCCATCATCAACTGCCTGCAGAAACGCCAACAACATCATCCAAACATCGTCACAAGAAAGAGAATCACGCTATACCTCGCTGACGCCACCTTGTCCCCCGCCAGCTTCGAACTCCTCCTGCTTGGCTCGCAATTCATCCACGAGCGCCAGGGCCGCAGCCTCACGCACCGCCATGTTCAACGACGACAGGTTCCAGTAAATCTGCATACCCACGGGATTGAGGCTCTGGTTGGCAGCTTTGGCAACGCTCCCACCAGCGACGTCGGTTTCATCGTCCCCGCCCATCCGCCCTACAACTCCAACGCTGATAGAATGAGGCACCCAGGGGCCGGGCGCCATAGCGATCTCACTGGGGTTCGGGTGCGCTTGAGCTACTGATAATTCTCGAGACGGCAGGAGGGGGGCGGGCTTGAGAGAAGGAGTAGAAGAAGAAGGGGCATCAACATCAACGGCAAGTTGATGAGGATGGTGGTGGTCAGGCTTGGGCCGCTTCCCCATTGAGTGGCGATGCCGAAAGGGGCTACAAGCACTCGCCCCTCTGCTTGGCTTCGACGCTGCTGTATCTCACTCCTCCTCGTCGCCTCGCGACCTGCTGCAGCGCAAGCGACTAGGCTTTCGGGCCAGCCAGGGTTTAGGGTTCTGTGACAATACCCGAACCCGGGAGAGGGGGACTCTTGTAAACCGGGTATCAATATCCCTATCCTGCCCTGCCTGCCTGCCTGCCTGCCTGCCTGCCTACTCTTCTGAAATGCCCCATCGAAACAGTGACAGAATAATATTATGATTATTATTATTATTAGTATGGGCCCTGCCTATTCAGGCACCACGAGTGCTATCCTACTTTGCACATGTGGCTGTTTCCAAACATGTGGCTTCATCGTGCTTTTTATCACTTCAGTTTTTAGTTCTTCAAAACAGAATATTATAATAATTTATACTTATTTTATTATATTTATATATTAAAATCGCCTATCTATAGTTTCTTTTCAGATGGTCTTTCATTCTGAAGAAGTTCTATTTAATTGTGACTTGGAGAAAATTAATGTTCTCAAAAAAAGTGTCAGTTTAAATGTTTCCATTTTCAATGCTTTGACATAATAAACATTTTGAATAATTTCAAGAAGGAAAAGAAGTAGAAGAAACGACATAGAAAATATCATGAAAAATGATATTGCATAGACTAAATTATGATAGAAAATTGTTCAAAAATAAATATGTGACAAGATTTAAAGTTGTTAAAAGATTAAGTATTTTTTTTTCAAAATATAAATAAGAAAAGATTTTTTGATACTTTAAAATCATTACTTTGGAATATAGATGGTTAAAAAAGAATTGTGTAATGAAGATGTTTCATACTATTGTAAAAAATAAAACATAAATGTGAGATTTATAGTTGTTACATAAATGGAGATTTATAGTTGTTACATTGTGTACAACTAAATCAATTGGAAAAATATATATATATATATATATATATATATAGATATCTACACATATATGATTGTTTTATGTACACACCTTGATGTATAATAAGTTGTCTAAATTCAATATATTAATCTTCATGATATAATAATGCTATCTATTTGAAATATTTTTTTAGATATTGTGATTTAAAATAGTTATTATTATCTATTTCTCAATATAATTTTATAATTATATTTATTGATTTTACATTAATAAGAAGAAGAACTTCTCTATTTTTTGTATTTTTGTATTTCTACTTTTATCTTAAATAAAACTCAAAACTATCACAAACCTTGCTAAAACTCAAAAAAATTTATGAATTCAATTGAAATATGAAAGTCTCTATACATATTATTTTTTAAAATTATTTTTTCTAAGAATTAAATTTAATATGTATATATGTAAGTATATATGTATATGAGTTTTTACAATTATTTACTAATAAAATTATATAAGATACTATCAATTTTGATGTAATATTCTTTATTATAATAGCCAATAATATTACTACCAAAAATAATACAAAATATACATTTATTTGAGATTCATATTTATTCATGTAAATGTGTCAAAAATATGAATCTCAAAGAAAAAAAATCTCAATACATTCTTGTATTACTCAAAAAAAATAAAAAATAACTCAAAAATGGTACTATATTGAACTAGAATGGCTATTGCCAAAGACAAGAAGACTAGAAAGTCTTGAAAAAAGACTAAAGATTAGAAAGGTATTGACAAGAGTAAAGAAGGCTTCACTCTTGCCTCCATATATACTCTCTATTTATAAGCTATGTGACAATGTTTTAGAGGACCTCCAATACATGTTGACTTTGTAAGACATATCTTAACTTGCAAGGCAAGTTTTCTATAGGTGTGCCACATAGTTAGCTTGTTCCACAAGCTATCAAGATGTGTGATGTGTGGTTAATTTGTTGATCAAGTTTTTAACCTATCAATCAACTACAAACACATGTAAAAGTCGAAATTGCATCTATAAAGCTTCTAAGAAAATTCTTTAGAAGATATTACAAAATTAATCTATTTTTATCCACTTCCATCTAATCATGTAAGTAACTATTGGAATAAATATACATATTTGAGGCAAAATGTCAGTTTCAAAAATATAAACAATTCTTTTGCATGAAAAACCTAGCATATATGAGGTATATACAAACTAACTCTTAATCATTAATTTTATTATTTTTTCTTTTTATCTTATACAATATGATCTTTTAATTTTTATTTCTATCATAAATATAGTTTATAATCATGAGTGTGGTTCTATTTCCATTTATGGTGATCAATTCATATAACATCATTTATAATTAGATTTTATATAATATGATATTAACTAATTATTTACCATCTATAAAAAATCTTATAGATTTACTTGATAATTTTAAGTTTATTTATCTTATAATAAATATAAATATATATATATTTTCTAAAAAAGACTAATTAAAATATTAATAACTTCTAATTAACTATTAATAACTTATTGGTTTATAAATATATAATAGTTACTAATTATTAGGTTTTAAAAAAATCAAATAATATTTTTTTAATATTTTACGGTAACTTATTAAAAAATCTAAGACTATTTTTTATTTTTTTTAGGAATATTTATAAAATATTTAAATAATAATAATAATAATAATAATAATAGTTTTTATATTTTTTTTTATTTTTATAGATATTACTTATTTTGTTTTAAAACCATCATGATATTTTTTAAGTAATATTTATTTATTATGAGTTTAATATATATATATATGATTAATTATTATATTTTATATTTTATTTTATAAATAAAATCTCTCAAATTTATTTTTTTATATTGTAATCATTTTTGTAATCCAAAAATTCTTATTAATGATTCCATATATGGAAGGAACATAAATCTATACAAAAAGTTTATACAATTTTTTATAATTTTTGCCTTTATATATAATAACTAACAAGAAGTCTAAATAAAAAAATTCTAAAGACTTCAAGACTTCTAAAATAAGTATTTAAGTTATAAAATACTTTAATATTTGATTTTTAAGATTTAAAAATAAATTTTCACATTGACTTTAAAAATGACACTTTGTTAAGGACATGAATCTTGAAGAAATAAAAGATCAAGATTCTCTTTTGTTACTCAAAAAGACTATATAATCACTCAAAGATGATATAATATTAAACTAAAATGGCTATTGCTAAAGACAAAAAGACTTAAAAGTCTTGAAATAAGATTAAGAACTATAAAGGCATTGACAAGAATGAAGAAGACTTTACTCTTGCCTCCATATATAATATCTAATTAGGAGCTATGTAACAATGTTCTATAGGACCTCCAATACATGTTAACTTTGCTAGACACATGTTTTAATTTACAAGGCAGGTTTTATGTATATATGCCACATAATTAGCTTATTCCATAAGCTATCAACATATTATCATATAATGTGATTTTTTATTTGAAAATACACTAAGTACCTAACTGTAAAAAATTTAGCTTTAATTTATTAGTCAAGTTCCAATAAGTGATTTGTTCTTATTATAGAAGGCAAATAAAGGCAATAATATCAAAAGATATTCTACTAGTAAAATCTTTTATATTTAATAAGATTTGTACATAACACTTTAAGAGAATCTAGAAATTTCCTAACATCCTTTGCTATATCAAATCATAATTAATCATTTGGCCATAAGTTAGAATTCTAATAAGTTAAAAAAAATATATCAATATTTCTATTTTTAATATATATATATAAAGTCTTGGCTCCCAAAAATCCCTTTTACTTTGCATAAAATATCTAAATTATAATAAAAACCTTTCAAAATACTTTTCTCCCACAAAGGATTTTTTTTTCTTCTAAATTTTAGAATTTCATACTTTTTAATCCAACTCTTCGTTTTTTTCAAATTTTTAGATAATGTAGCATTTATCCTTAAGCTTTATTACAAAAAAATGAACCGTAAATATACTCTCAATTATTTGATATCTTAAATATCCTAAAAAATTCTCAAAATTCTAATTTTCAAGTATTTTAATATTATTATCTTTATATCTCAAAAATCTCAAATTCAAATATTACAAAATTTGGTATATAGCTTTATAATATAATAATACACATTTATGAAAAAAATTAGCCAAATATTCATTCAAATGCTCAATACTTTTGGCCAATAAGATTAGAGATTTTCATAATCCATCTTCATTTATTTTTATAGTTGGCCTAACTATCTCTTTTTATACAAAAATCCTTCTCTAATCCTTTTTTTAATAGATTTTACATAGTATATATCTTAAACACCAAATAAAAGAAACAAAACAAGATTTTATGAGTCACCAATGTCTAATAAAGGTGACTCTAAATATATAAATTTATTATCAATATAAAATCAACTTCAATAATAGCCCGTTTAAACTAACTACTTCAAAGTAGCAATCTAATCATATTTTGTAAGCAACTAAAACCTAATAACATGACTCTCACTACATTATATAATAAATTATATATTAAATATATATTTAATTTTTTTTACATAATAGCCGAACTACAACACAACAATGTGTGACATGTGATTAACTTGTTGACTTAATTCTTAACCTAAAAATCAACTATAAATACATATGAAGTTAAAATCATGTCTATAAAGCTTTTAGAAAGTTTTTCTAGAAGATATTATAAAATTCATCTACTTTTATTTATTTCTATCTAATGTTATAGATAATGATTAGAATAACTATGTATGTTTGTGATATTACTTTTCCTTTTAGGAAGAAGTTTCATGAGGAGCAGTCATTATCTTTTATGAATTTTATTTTTTTTATCTTGATTTTGATAGATGTTGTTTATAAAAAGTTTCAAACCTCTTTGTTGCATTTACAAGATTCTTTGATGGCTCTCATGTGTATTTACTAATATCATATCCATTGTTGTATTACATGAAGTCTTCCTTAAAAATGCATTTGATACTTGGCTGTAGAAGGTAAAAGAAGTTTGTAACTATAAGTCCTAACAATTATAATAGAATCATATATAGATTGCAATTAAAGCTTAGTAAAAATAATAAATAATTAATCAAGCTCAGTTAGATTTTCAAATAAAATATAAAAAAATACAAAGAAATCCTAAAAAACTTCTAAAAAATTATAAAAAAATAATAAAGGAATTCTAAAAAAATCAAAAAAAATCCACAAGATCTTTAAAAAAATCTTTATAAAATCCTAAAAATATCCAAAATAAATCCAAAATAAAAATAAAAAATCTTTAAAAAAATCCAAAAGAAATCCACAAAAATATTTAAAAAATCTCTAAAATATTAAACAAAAATCTTAAAGAAATTTCTATTTTTTTTTAAAATCCTAAAAAAATCCTAAATTGTAAACCAATCCTAATTAGATTCTAAATCAATTCTAATCAGATCTTAAATTCTAAATCAATCCTAATTAGATCCTAAATCCTAAATCAACTTCAATCAGATCGTAAATCCTAAATCAAACCTTAATCAAATTCTAAATCCTAAATCAAATCCTAAATCAAATCCTAAATCAAATTTTAAATCAAATCCTAAATCAAATTTTAAATCAAATCTTGATCAATTCCTAAATCCTAGGCCAAATCCTAATCAAAATCTAATCAATTCAAATCAATTCTAAGATAGTTTAAAACCTCAATATCCATTGATTAAACTATTGATCTTCCTTAAAACTTTACAAATCTTTCAATTTCTGAATTAACAACAAGTACTATAAATTTGAAAAAAAATTGAATTTATGAAATAGAAGAAAAACATCATAATCCACTTGGGTGTTGGCATGCCTCTATCTTTGATATTAATATTGATTTTTTAGCAATAATAACTCTTAATTAAATTATTAGTTTATTTTCAAATTTTATATAAGTATTGGAATTCAAGTCAATTATTAGATCTAATAAAAATCACCTCAATCCAATTAGCAAATTTTAGATAATCTTATTAAACCTAAAAATCCATTTTTTGAGACCCTAATCCATTTGAACTTCAATAATCTCTAATCCAACTATTTGATTAAGTTCAAATTTTTGGACTATATTTAACACAATTATATTCAAAATCTTACAAAATTCCATTCATAGATTTGCTATAAAATTCATAAAATTACCCAAATTACAAATCTTATTTTATTTCACAAACTTAGGCTCAAACAAACAACCTTGACTTTGCAAAGCTCTTAAAAAGTCATTACAAACTCAAATCATTCAAATTAAATTATAGTTGTTCCTTGTGATAGGCATCCGCATTGATCTTTTGTCATTCTAGAACTTCCTTTAACTACATCTTCATTGTTACATGTAGTTCTAAGAAATGATTTGTCAAATCTTTTGCCACAAGAATATCAATTTTTAAAAAGTTAAAAATATCAAGTTATAGATGATAATTATAATTGCTAAAAAAAGATATTTCTTGAGTAGAAGAATGTAATCAATTATCGTATGTAAATTCTACCAATGGCAAAAAAGTTATCCAATCATCTTCATGATTATTGATGGTACACCTCAAATACTATTCTAAAACTTGATTCATTTGTTCCATTTATACATCAGCTTCAAGATAAAAAAATCAAAGAAAGCTTTATATATATCTTTAAAATCTTAAAAAGACTTCTCTAAAATCTTGATATAAATTGAATCCCTTTATCTTATATAATATCCTTGGATAATCCATGATTGCGATAGATGTTGTCAAAAAAAAAGCTTAATCATTTTTTCATTTGTGATAGATTTTCTACAATAGTACTAAATGTGTTGGTATAATAAAAAAAAAAATTACTATTAAAAATATAAAATCATACAAACTTAAGACTAAAAGTTCTATAATAAAATCTATAGAAACAAACGATCATAGTTGTTTTGAAATAAGTAATGGCTAAAGAAGTCTATAAGGTCAATGACAAGGAGTTTTGAATCTTGAACAAATGTCACATGACTACACAAAGTCTTTTATAACCTTTCACATTTTTTACCACTAAAAGTCTCTTGAAAATTTTTGAGATCTTTTAATCCATAATAGTCTAGACTTTCTTTGGATCCATTATTATACCATTGTTTGAAATGATATATCTTAAGATGTCAATTTAAGTAGTGTGAAATATACACTTTTTCATCTTAGTGTATAATCCTGTATCTTTTAGTTTTTGTAACATATAACAAATATGAAGTTTATATTCTTTTATATTCTTAGAAAAGATTAGAATTTCATGTAAATAATAGACAATAAAATTATCAAGAAATTCACAAAAGACATCATTCATTAGATGTTGAAAAGCATTTAATATATTTGTAAATCTAAAAGGCATTACATTATATTCAAAATATTTATATTTGATTTGAAATTTATTTTTTCATTCACTTTCTTTTTTAATATATAACAAATTATATATTTTTTATAGATTTATTTTTATATAAATATTTGCTTGATTTAATTGATAAAAAAATCTTGAAATCAAAAATAAGATATATCAATTCTTATTTGTCATCTTATTGAATCCTTCATAGTCCACACACATCCATAGAGATCCATCTTTTTTCTTTATAAATAAGATAGAAGCTTATCAAAAACATGTATTTATTATAATTATTACTAAAATAATATGAATAGAATATATAGAGGGAAGACTGAAGCCTTTTTCATTCTTATTTATTCTTTTCTTATTTCTAATCTACTTTCAAGAAGTTTCTACTTTTCTTATATTTTAGCAATAGCCATTCCAATTTTCTTTAAATATACATACTTTCTTATTTCTATTTTTTCATACTTCTTTGAAAAAATATCACTTATTCATTTGCTTTCATTGAATTCTTATCCTTGAAAAATTGACAAGAATATACTTACAATATCTAAACTTTATCTTTTCTTAATAAAGAATAGATTATTTCTTTCTCTTGATAAGACATAAACATATTAGAAGTTGTCGATTATTCTCTTCTAAACTAATATTGTTTTTAATATTTTTTTTGTTTTCAAGTTCTTTTTTCAGTTGTGTTGGGTAATATTAGATTTTTTTTTTAAAAAAAATATTATTATAACAAAGCTTATTAAAATAAAGAATATAATGGCATAAATATATGAAAAATTGAGAGAATTAATACTTGTGATGCATCAACTAAATTTACCACTACAAAGAAGAATAAGAATGACAAAAAGTTGAAATATAAAGATGATTGGAATTGATTCAATATCTGTACTAAATTATATCCTTTTCGTTAAGGTGGAACACCATTCAAGCACTAAAGAACCAAAAATTTCCTTGTTTGAGAAGTTTGATAGTATAAGATCAAAGTTTTAAGGATTCATTAATTTGCAACTAAACTTCAATTCCCAAGTTATCCAACTCTAGGATCACAAGTCAGATTTATTAGAATACTACTTTTTGATTCTATACTATTATAATTTTTTTATCTTTTTTAAGAAAATATGATCTATTATTAGATAATTTAAAAGCTTTCTTGACAAAATTAATTAACATATGTAGAATATGATGCAATTTGTATTGCAATACAAAAGATTTATATTTTGCGATAAAAAATTTAACCTATAATATTATATGCTTCATAATTTAGGCAACTTGTAATTAATATCAAGTTAGATGATACTGAACTTATTAGCCAATTTCTTCATTGATTAAAATATGAAATAAAAAAAAATTGATGCTTAGTTTATTTGATCCTCAAATATTGAGTCAAACAATTGATTTTGCCATTGTTGTGATATAATATGATTATATGGTAAAAATCAAAAATAAATTTCTATTTAATACCTAATTATCTAAGTTTAATAATAATTCAAGATATTTAAACATGACTTTTATAAAAGCCTCTTAGTTTATTTTCTTGTCTTAATAGTTAGTAGGTTAAAGGTTGGTTAATAATTTTACCTTTTAGATTGTAGATACCATAAATTAATAAAATCATATTAAAAAAATATATTATTAGCATGATTGATACTAGGATTAAGTTAAGGATATGATTGGATTAAAAAATCCATAAGATAGATTTGATTGATACTCAAAAGTCAACCATTTATGAAACATAGTCAAAATCAAACCTCCAGCCATTAAAACAACAACTTAAGACAAATTAGGATATCATTTGAAGATTGGTATTAGGAACCATATACAAGACAAGGATTCAAGATCAAAGAATGGAGTTAATTTTGATATTAGAATAATAACTAGATACAAGGTAAGAAGGTCCTGATTAGACCATCAGAAGTGGATTGTTGAGATTGAGGATCCCCTCAACCTCGACTCCTATATATATATTAGGTCTTAGGAAGCTTCTTGAGAAGTTTCTATGAGGCTTGAAAACAAAGTAAGCCTAAGATCTTTCTTTGATAACTTCTTAAATCATCTAAAGCCTTTTAGAACCTTCTAAGATCTCCTATGACCTTTTAGAACTTTCTTAGAATCTATTAGAACCTTTCGAAAACTTCTAGAACCTCTTAGAACCTTCAAGAGCCTTCTTAGAATGTACTAGTACTTTCTAGAATCTTTTGGAACTTTTAAAAATCTTTTAGGACCTTTGAGAACCTTCTTCAGTTATATGTCTATGACATCACCTCTTCTTCTAGATTTGAGGTCTTTGAGAAGCAATGTTGTAGTAAGCTAATATATATATATATATATATATATATATATATATATGCAAGAAGCTGAAGATCTATTATATGATGTTTGCTATATATTTCAGTTATTTTTCACAAGGTAAATGATTCATATATCCTTGTAGCCATTGATACTACCCTAAGCCTTCTACTTATGACTAAGTATGAACTTTGGTATCTTCATTGTAGAATTGTCTTGCAAACATTCCTTTTGAATGTCCTTCATGGGCAGGTTTAAGCTACTATTCTTTATTTTTTTGCTTTTGGTCTAAATAGATGTCATTGATGGAACCTTTGAACCTTCATTTGAACATTTATAAGGTTGCAAGTTAGTTCCCATGTGCGATTGTTGATATCATATCCATGCCAATGGACCAGATATTCAAGCCTTCTATATCTTATCCTTGAATCTAATACCTCTTCTATCTCAAATTCAATATGATTATTTATTTTAACCATAAGAGATGGAAGTTGTCTTCAACCTAGTATGTTTGATTCTTTATATCTTTTCAAAAGTAAAACATGAAAGACTAAATGAATCTTTATGGATGAAGGTAACTTTAAGCGATAAGTTACGTTATTAATTTTTTTTTGAATCATAAATGGTCTCAACCTTTGGTAGTCCAATTTATCACATGGCATATTGTTTTTATATTGCGTCTAAGAAGCCACACTTTGTCACTAACTTAGAATGGAGGATGTTCCTTCTTCAATTCATTCACTAGTAGCTTATAACGTTGTTGAGCCTTTTTTAGGTAAGTCTTCATGGTTGCTTGAAGTTAGGCCATCTTTGTAGCAAACTCTTTGCTGTTAGATTTATCAACTTTGAAGGTTCTATCATATCCAACTTTAAATGATGACCGTAGTTTGAATAGAATGGTATTGATTGCATAGATATATAGATTGAATTGTTACATGCAAACTCCTTCAATGATAAGTAGGAAGTCCAATCATCTTGTTAATAGTTAATGGTGTGCCTCAAATATTGCTCAAGAATTTAGTTGACCCGCTTAATTTGGCCATCAGTTTCATGGTAGAAGGCAGAGAAAAGCTTGGTGTCAATCTTAAGAATCTTGAAAAGTATCTTCCAAAACCTTGATACAAATTATGATCCACAATCTAATACAATGTCATCTGACAACTCTTGGTAATAATAAACATTGTGAATAAAGAATCTTGTCGCCTTTTCATTACTAATTGACTTCTTGCAAAATATAAAATATGCCATCTTCATTAATCAACCAACAACTATGAATATAGTGTCAAATGAGTTTGATGGTGGGAGATCTTTAATGAAATCTATAGAAATAGATAACCATGGTTGTCTTGGAATAGGAAGGAGTTGAAAAAGTCCATATGGCCGACGTCAAGGGTTCTTTGACCTTAAATAAGTATCACATGATAGTACAAATTTCTTAACGTCCTTCTACATTTTAGGCCACCAAATGTTTCTAGACAGAATTTCCAAGGTCTTATTGAATCCGAAATATTTGACTGTAAGGAAGACATGGCATGTTTAAAAAATGCACAAACGAGTTGGTCCTTCAGGAATGAAGAAATGTTCTTTAAAGAACAAAAGGTTGTCTTAAAATTTGAATTTAGAAGACTCTTCAAGAAGGTTGTTGGCAACATTGATTGCTTCAAGATGAAATCGCTTAGGTTTTAATAAGGTTGCTTGTTGTTGATCATATGTTGCCTCGTCTTCTTTTGATTTAAAGTAGGAATGTCTTCATAATACATCTAATAACCGTTGTTGGCTCGTGGATCAATATGTGATACAAAAGTCAAATCATAATAAATATATACTTCAACATGCTTGGCAACGATTCAAGACTCAAGTTGATATGAAATATTTTAGATTCTTGTGATCTGTATATACAATCACGTGTTGAGAGGTGCCTTCAAGAAAGTGGTGCCATTTTTTAAAAGAATCTATGATAACAAGTAGTTTTTTATCGTGGATTTTATAATTAATTTTTGCCATTGATAATTTTCTAGAATTGAATGTAATTAGATGATGTTTGCCATCTTTTCTATATTACAATAAGACTACTCCCAATCCAAAGTCTGAAGCATTAGTTTCTATAAAATAGGGCTTGTTGAAATTTAGATGTATCAAAATTGAGTTGTTGTAAAAACATCTTTTAAGCTTTAAAAAACCTTTTTTGCTTTGAGGTCCTAGTTTAGTTTGTTTTTGCATGTCAACCACATAAGTGGAGCAACAATCTTAGAATAATTCTTAATAAAAATCCTATAGAAGTTTATAAATCCAAGAAAGCATTAGACATCATGTACAATTTTTGGATTTGTCCAATCGATGATTGCTTATACTTTCTTTAGATCCATAAAAAGGCCTTTGTTGGAAATAATATATCCAATAAATTCGACTTGAGGTACATGAAATACATACTTCTCTAATTTTGTATTTAGCTCAATACTTTGTAGTTTTTTCAATACAAGACGGACATGTTTTCTTTGGTCTTTCAAATTCTTAGAAAAGATCAAAATATCATCTAAATAGATCACAACAAAGTCAATGAGATGCTCATAAAATATGTCATTCATTAAGTATTGAAATATGGTTGGAGCACTAATAAGTCCAAAAGACATGACATTGTATTCAAAATATCCATACCTAATGCAAAATGTTGTCTTCCATTTATCTCCTTCTTTGATACGTATCAAATTATAGATGCCTCGTAGATTAATCTTTGTAAAGATCTTTGCTTAGCTAAATTAATCAAGTAGTGTGGATATCAATGGCAATGGATATTAATTCTTTATCATGATTTTATTAAGATTGCAATAATCGATACACATTTATAAGGATCCATCTTTCTTCTTCACAAATAATATCAAAACACCAGCTAATGATTTAAAATGTCAAATAAAATTTTTAGTTAGATTTTTCTCAATGCACTCTTTTAAAGTGGCAAGCTCATTCTAGAATAAATTATAGATGGATCCAAATAGTGGTTGAGCACCTTCTTGAAGGTCAATCGCACAATCATAAGGGTGATGCTTCGGTAGGATGTCCACATTTTTCTTTTCAAATACATTTACAAAATCTTTATACACTTCTAGAATTGTTGTTGTAGCAATGATATGTTTCGATTGTAGATTTGCATAGATAATAAATGTAGTACCTTGTTTGACAGCCCTCACAAATATTCTAGTTCTAATAAATAAATGTTGTTTAAGTTTTGGCTTTTCAAGCATTAGAAGCTTTTTCATAGATCTGGAGGTTGTATGATCTACTAGACAAAATTCTAACTTTTGTGATATCCAATCTATCTATGGATTGTATTTTTTAAGCCATGAGAGTCCAAAAATGATTGGACTTGATGGTGATGTAATAACATTGAATACTACTTGGCTTCTATGGTTGTAAAAGGTTATTTCTAATGGAATTATTTCATAGGTGACGTCTTCAAAAGATAAAAATTAATCATCTATTACTTCTATATATACGACTTTGGATTTTTTGACCATACAAATTTTGTGTGATTTAGAAAATTCTTTATTAATAAAACATGCAGAGGCTCCCAAGTCAAATAATGCATGACAATCTAGTTTTGCGACTCCTAACTGTATAAGTATAATAAAAGAACAACAAGGGCTAGCAAAGAGTACATGACCTTTTTTGGTTTGTGATAGTGAAGAATATAGTCGCACAGTCCCTATTGTGGTTGGACGCCTTTGTTTTCGTGCAATGCTTTAGATGATGTGGCCGCACTCCTCATTCGAAATGTATGCTGGTATTTCTTTGAACAATTATTAATCTTATAGCCAGGACTTTTGTAATATAAGTATAAGCCAAGTTCTCTTTGATGCTTTTTTTTTTGCTCAAAAAAAAGTTTGAAGCAAATTGCATCAATTTACATATCTTTTGCTTCCAATTGCTCATTAGAATTGTGTGGTGAAGAAGCTGTAGAATAATTAGTGTATATATGTGGCATAATTGAAGAATGTTTATCTTGTTATCATTGAAATAAATGATTATCACACTTCACAGCTTGACAAATGGCTTCATTGAATGTTAGAAGATATGGCATAGACAACAATAAGTCCTTAACATCATTTCTTAATTTCCAATGAAATTGGCTCATCAATGCATCTTTTTTCTAATTTATATCACATGCTAATTGTCAAAAATTTGAGACATACATTCATGTAGAGCGCATTCATTGTCGAATGCTTTGAATTTTAGTTGTTGAAGAATGAACCTTATCATGTTCACCAAATGCTTCTACAATTGGTGTTAAAAATGCTTCAAAATTATACAATATAGAAGAGTGTTTTTCAAATAATGGAGCAAACAAAGATAAATCTTGATCCGAGACTAAGGTTCTAACCAAACCAACACGAGATGCTTCAATAGAATATTATTGAAGTTGAAGCAAGGTAATAAGTTATACTTGTTTTATAAAGCCTTGAAATTTGAGCGGATGCCATCAAAAATTTTTGGAAGGCTAATCTTTGGTTCTTTTGTTGTTATTATTGTCAAGTATTGCCTTAAATTGATGCACCTCTCATGTTTGAACTAGATATAGTCATTCAAGAATTTAAAATCTTTGTTGCAATTTAATGTGGTCATTAAGGTACTCTGGCTCTTTGACTATTATGGATGGTCATACATAGTTTTTCATTCTGCTTTGACAAAGTCTCTATCCTAATCCTCAATATTTCAAGAGAATTAATAATAGAATCTAACTTGATCTCTTTTCAGTCTATCATATTGACTTTTCTACCTTCTGCCATAGAAAATCAAAGAAATACATGCCTTCAAAAGAAAAGAAAAAAACTTTATCTATGATACAAAGAAAATAAACCAAAAGAATATTAAAAAAAGAACAATATTAGTCTAGAGGAGGGTAATTCAGAACCTTTAGAATGTTGTAGTACTTCCAAAAAGAAGGATAATCTACTCTCTGTCAAGAAAGACTAAGCTCCTAATATTATTTTGTAGCAGTTTCAACAAACCATTAGAAACCATATACCAGACATCGATTCAAGATCAAAGAATGGAGTTAATTTTGATATTAGAACAACAACTAGATACAAGGCAAGAAAGTCTTGATTAGACCATCAGAAGTGGGTTGTCTAGACTAAGGATCCCCTCAGCCTCAACTCCTATATATACTAGATCCTAAGAAAAGTTTCTATAAGGCTTAAAAACAAAGCAAGCCTAAGATCCTTCTTTGGTAACTTCCTAAATCATCTAAAGCCTCCTAGAATCTTTTAAGACCTCTTATGACCTTCTAAAACTTTCTTAGAATCTATTAGAACCTTTTGGAATCTTTTGGAACTTCTTAGAATCTTTAAGAGCCTTCTTAAAATCTATTGATACCTTCTGAAATCCTTTGGAACCTTTAAGAATCTTTTAGAATATTCTAGAATCTTTTGGAACCTTTTGGAACTTTCTTCAGTTGTATGTCTATGACAATTGGATATTAGGATTTAAGAGCTAGCTTGCAGATTTTTCTAAAGATATAAGGCTTATTTTTGTAGGATTTATTTGGACTTTGCAATTGTTGTTCAAAATCAAGGTTTGTATTGGCAACTTGGGATTTATGCAATATAATTAGGACTAACACTCTAGGCTAATTTGTAAAATTGGTATCATATCTATAATCTAAAATTTGATAGTACTTGATTAATTAGGTTTTTTAAATGTATGTAATAATTTATAAAAAACTAATTGGGCAATTGAGAGATATCTAGGTTTTGATACAAAAAGATATCAAAAGTTGATAATTTGAGGTTGGATAGGATTTTTGCAATATCTAAAGATTTACTTGTTGGATCTAGGTGAAATTTGGCATGGTGTTAGAAGACTTGAAGATCAAGCTATACACCAATTTTGAATTGAATTTAATTATTGAAAAAAGAGAAATTACTACTAAAACATTTGTATTAACTTTCAAATTGATGACCAAGTAACATCAGTGTGGTTTTTGTGCATTTTTTCATGATTTTTAAGTTGGATTGGAGTGAATTCTTTTTGAACACATAGAAAAATTATAGTGGCATTTGCTTGCAAAATTTTGCTCTAAGCGGATAGTTAGATTAAGAGCTATAGCTTGCTAAAGCTTACTGATTAGGATTAAGGTTTACAAAAAAAAAATTAAAATTATCTAATTATGAAAGTAACAAGGCAATTGGAATTTATGTATGGTTGAGATTATTAAAAAAAATATTTTTGAGCTCTTTTTATTGAATTTAAGTACTTTTCAATTGAAATTAGAATTAAATTCTTCTTATCATGATGAAACATATTAGAATTCTTGGATACTTATAAAATAGAAATTCACCTTCTATAACCATATATGTGATGCATTTTCCAACATGACAACATGTAATATGACATAAGTGGTGAATCTAACATGAAAGTTTGGAGTAGAAGATATTGAATTTTATTTGTGGTTATTTAGAAGTGATGGTGTAAGAAGGCAGGAAGGTTGAATTTGGAATTTGTGATGGTCCTTTGGATGGAGCTTCAAGTAGATATTCAAGTGGAGCTTAAAGTGGGTTTTTTACTAATGAACAAGGTATGTACTTTGATCCAAACACTACAAAAATATTTCAAGTATTTACATTATTTATGCAACAACAAGGTAATGATCGCAAAGAGACTTTCGCAACCAAAGCATTGCAAGTAGTCGTTAAGAAGATTGACCAATTTGATGGAAGAAATATTTCCAAATATTTAAGATGTTATGTGTGGAAAATAGAATTGAATTGTGTTTCTAAAAAAGAGATGATTCAATTATTTGAGCTTGCTATGGTACTAGAGATAAGGGAGCATATAAGATCTATTATAGGACAATTTGGAAGTTCATGGAAGATATTTTCATATGCATTGAAGGATGAGTATTTTTTAGAGGATATTAATTGAGTTACCAAAAAATTATTCTTAAAATAGATTAAATGAACTAAAAAGAATTTTCAAGTTACAAAATTATTAAAAAAATTTGAAAGGCAATTTTTTTAATTATTGAAAATAAAAAAATTAACATTGTGACCATCAGTGGCCAAGTAACATCAGTGTTAACTTTTTTAAGGCTTATGAAGGGGCTTTACAAGAATTATCCACAAAGGATACTTCAACAATATTGGAAGAAAAAACAAAGGAGATGAAAGATAAAGATAAATTAATAACTTACAAAATATTCTCTAATATTGAAGTGATAATAGATTTAAAGAGAGTGCTTGACAAACTTGTGCTGAATGCTAAAGTTGAGTTTATATTGAAGGAGATTTTGAGAATTACCAAGAAAAAATTCTATGATGTCTTTATTGATAGTGTTAAACAAAAGAAGCAATTAATGGGAGAAATTAGATTGAGTCATGCTATTGATGTATATATATACGAGGATGAAGAAGATGAATTTGGTAATTGTTGCAAACAATCAACAAATGATGGAAGGAGTCATAATCAAAGAATACATTTTAATGATTAAAATAATAAAAATAAAGAATTTTCAAGTCATTATACTTGGAAGCATTGAGCTAAAGCAACCACAGAGTTATTAGTGAAGATTGGAGATATAGATGAGCCAGTTGTTGCTTTGATTGATTATAGTTTGGTGATAAACCTTATATGTAAGGATCCTTATATGAAGTAAAAGTGGTCAATTGATATGGAACATAGATGGGCAATGTAAGCAACTAATAATATAAGAGGTGAGTTATGTAGTACATGCATATATGTGAAAATTTGAATTGGTGATATTGGAATGGAACAATTTTTTTTATTTAAGATGCAACGACTTATCTTTTTATTTTGGAGCAACCACATATTATTGCAACTCAAATAGAAACAAAGGTACTTGATGATGGTTTAGCTTATGCACAAATTTGTAGTGAGGATAGGAGGAGGGCAATACAATTTTTGATTGTGCTTCTAAATCATGAGCAAAAATCGAGACAAATTGAAAGAAAATCTATTGTCAAGGATTGTTGAAGAATTTAAAGATATCTTGGGGGCACCACTATAAAGTGAGATTATAGAAGTACAAAAAGAGAGATACTCTTGCAAGATGCAAGTGCCTTTGATGCAAGAATTATTGGAATTTTTTTAAAATAGAAGTATTATATATTAGAAGATTGATGACTTAAAAAAAAAAAAAAAAAAAAAAAAAAAAGAATTATGTGCTATTGAAAAAGATTTGTGTGGATTAGTAGTATTCAGATTATATAATTTTTTTTAAAAAAATAATTATTATTTTATTAAATTATTTTAACCAAATAATTATTTATATTTCTTAATATATTTCATCTTAAAAAAATATTTTTTTTCATAATTTCACTAGTCTTAAGTATTTTTTTGAACTTATAAATTTTATAGTAGACTTATTAATTCTCTATAAAAATATAAAAAGATGCTTAAGTTCTTATAATGGTTAATTTGAGTTATATATTCCTTTTAAAGAGACTCATGTTGAAAAGTAGATAATAAATGTTATCATTGTTTTAACTACTATCATTGAATCATGAGATATTTATATCCAAATAAAGATACTTTTATAACATAAAATTATTTTATATGTAATAATTATTAATAATATACCTACAAAAGTTTAGATATTTAATGAAGTTTTTTTATTATTTACTTTTATTTTTATTATGTTCTTATATATCCAAATATTTTATAATGGATGATTTTTAAACAAAATAATTTACAAATTTAATTTTCTACTTATTTATAAAGTCTAATTTATAAATAATTTTTATAAATATATTATTCACATCAATTACATATATTAGTGCATTATATTTTAAGTTGATGTGCTTGAATTATAAATATTATTTAATATTTTTACTTTAAGAATTTAAATTTTTCTATCTTAATAATTTTTTAACATCAAAATTGATACGAAATATTTTTTTTATTATTTCAAAAATAAATAAGTCCAATCTACTATACTATATTAAAATCAACATGCAAATCTATTTATTTGTATGAATTATTGTAAAAAATAAAATAGTACTACTTATTACTTAATCATCTTTTTTGAATACTTTTATACCATTTTAAATATAAGTTTTTATAGTTTTTACTTTTAAGTTAGTTTATAAAGGCTCAAGCTACAAATATACCCTTAATTGCTATACACACACCCATTATATCTACATACATATTCAAGGCCTTTGATGGGTTGTTCTAGACTCTATCTTCCTTGTCCCAATGTTGATCATAGTTTACTTCTACATCCCTTTATTATATTGGTGACATGACTAGGAAGTTAGAAAGGATATCTAAGACTCATGCTAGGATATGGAAGATAGAAAGGAGATCTATGACTTGCATAGAAATAAAGAAGAAGAGGTCCAAGACTTACATTGGAACAAGAAAGAAGAATTATAAAGCACCCAATTAGAGGCCTTGGATATGTAGATAGACATAATGGATGTGTGTATAGCAATTTAGGGTGTGCTTGTAGCAAGAGCCATTTCTAAAAAGATATAGTTATCCAATATTATGAAATATAAAATTTAAAATAAAATAAATTTTGGTCACATAAAATAACTAATATACTGAAAGAACATTTAAATCAAAAGCCATCTATTTTATTTGTAAAATAATGAATAAATAATTAAAATTTAAATAATAATTAGCACACATCGTGACAATTCTACAACTATATATCACTGTGCACTCGATGTCGAGACAAAATTCCACCCTCAGCTAAAAGAACCCCACCTACCCTCTTTGGGGTTTCCAGGCCGTGTGAACGGGATACGAGCTTTGTTTAGATTTGGAGGACCTCCAGGTGTGAATGCGCGCGAAGAGTCAGAATCAAAAAAAGTATCATCGGCTCCACCGCCACCCCATAACACCACGTGCTGTTTGTCAGCCAGGAAATTTCATCGAAATCATTTTCGTATATTTCATCCACGGAATATACTAAATATGTATAATATGCTAATATTGTGAATAATACATAGAGATAGTATACTTAGTACAATACATAATCGGGCGACCTCCTTTGTGATGCTCGTAAAAGAGCTGCAGCATTCTTCGGCGTCGGCCATGCTGCTGGCCGCTGCCTAGTTCCCAGTGAATGAGCTTCCTGGGAGTTTTAAGGTCGCAGCTGGGAGACCAGCTTAGTCCGTTGACACGAAACTGATTGCAATCAGTTTCGTGAGAAATGGTGGCGCATTGACGGAGATATGGCAGTTTTAGAGGTGGAGGTGGGGAGGCTTTGCTAAATTTCGGAAGTGGATTTGAGTTGTGGGGGGGACTGTGTGTGTGTGTGTGTGTGTGTGAGCGAGAGAAAGAGAGAGAGAGGAAACGAGAGAGAGAGCGAGAGGTAGGTAGAGTGAGTACTCCTGAATGGATAGGCGAGGTTGGGGTTTACGCTTTTGTAGAGGAGACGGGTGAGACAGGGTCGGATGTGGATTGGGGTGGAAGACCAGGAGTTCTGGGGCAAGATTGGGGAGAATGGAGACGGGACCGCCGAACTTGTGGGATGCCACGGACCCGTTGATGGTGGAAGCCTTTATTGGGGGCTATGGGATTCCGGGGTATGAGACTCAGGTCGATCTGGGGTGCACCGCTGGACAGGATTTAGAGCAGAATGATTCTGTGTTGCAGCGGAGGTTGCACACGCTGGTGGAAGAATCGTCAGAGAATTGGATTTATGGCATCTTCTGGCAGCGGTCGCTTTCACCTTCTGGAGAGTCGTAAGTCCCCACTGGCACTTAACAACAATTCCTCCTGGTTTCCTGTTTTTTGTCAATCATTTCTTTGGGTCTGAATGTATGCCTCCATCTTCTCCACTTAATTCTATTAAATTGGACAACGGAGCTCTGCGCCAATCAACTTTCCTGCACTTCCTGCTGCTTCTCTCGTTTTTTAAGTGCTGAGGCTTGAGCTGTTTCTCCCTCTTAATTAAAAGATGACCATGTGTATTCACCAAGACCTTAAATCGAAGAAGAAGGAATAAATAATTAAAAGATGACCATGGTCACTGCTACAGTAGGCATCATTCCTTATTACGTTCTTGTGTAAGTCTAGGATGTATAGAATTCACACCCAAAGTATTGACCCTACTTCTTACGATCCTCGAGGCATTCCCTCTTCCTCATCTCATTATGATTCAATAGACTATGCAGGTGAGCATTCAAAGTTTGCGATGTAGCTGATTAGCAGATGTAAGTTAGAGTACACAATCTTCGTTTCGGTATCAAGTCTTTCTCAGTCACTCTTCGTAAGCGGTGGTTGGATGTTAATTTATCACAGACGTAGCAAACGACCATCCCTGGCCTTTCTCTCTCCAAAAGATGGACTTTGAAGATGTCTGATCAAGCTCGAAAATGTCTGATCAAACTTGTGTAACAATTGGTGTAGAATCCTGTTCTTGGTGGTGGAGGAAATCGGTTCGATAATATTGAAAACACTGGATTCTTGAGTCTGAAGCAACAATACTCTGAGCGATTTAAACTTTTTATGCTCGAGGATGTGGTTTATGTTGGTGCTGCCGATAAACATTTTAGCGTTATCTTGTTGGCTTATTCTGAATACTTGTGACCTTTCTGTTGTGGCAGAATATTGGGGTGGGGGGATGGGTATTATAAGGGACCTAATGATAGCGACGAATTTGATTCAAGGCAAACACTAACAGAAGAGCATCAACTACAAAGGAAGAAAGTACTACGAGAGCTACAGGCTCTTGTTTCGTGTCTAGATGATGACGCCACTGAAGACGTCTCAAACACGGAGTGGTTTTACCTTGTTTCTATGTGTCATTCATTTGCACTAGGGGTTGGGTATGGTTTTGTCTCTGCATCTCTCTTCCGCTTTTCTTTTCCTTCGGCTATTAGCTATATTGCTTTTCAATTTGGCTGATGTATGCAGACCAAGTCGCATCTATTACTCCTCGAGAAAGCTTGATTGGGTCACTCTTTGTTTTGAATGTAGCACTCCTGGTCAGGCATTGGCATTGGGGCAACACATATGGCTGGAGGAAGCAGATAAAGCATCTAATAAAATCTGCACACGAGCTAATTTAGCAAAGGTGAAATACTTAGATCTTATCTCTTTCAATCAAACGATGAGTGTTGACGGATAAGTCTTGGAAATATTCTCAATAGACTATGTTTTGAGTCAATATATGTCTACATACAATCTCAATTTGCAAACATGTTATTCGCGTGAGAGTAAAAAATGTTACATGGTTCAGTACGGTCTTATTTCAATTGTTTCAATCCATCTTTTTATCGTCCTAGCAAAGATTCAAAAGATTGGATAAGATCTTAGTTGCAAAGTCTAGATTTATTAGGATTCTGGCGGTTTGTGCTATGAAGCTTATGTTACACTCATGGAGATTGTTGGTTTTATTGTTGCATTTGGCCTATCCAAGAACAGATGGCAGGAATCCAGGTATGTCACATTCACAGATACTCGGAATGAAGAAATTGTAATTAGTTCGTTCATTATGAACTTTCGAGCACTGCTTCGGTCATCTCTTAGACTCTTTTTTGTTATGCTTTGGACTGGTATCCTTCCGTAATACTTTATCGATGAAATTTGTTAGGCTTTAAGTTGATCTACATTTATTTTATTTTATTTTATTTTATTTTTTGTGGCAGACTATTTTATGTGTGCCAACCATGAATGGGGTGGTCGAGCTTGGTTCAACTGATTTGGTGAGTCTCTAGTTTTTGTACCAAATTGAGGGACTGTTTTGTGAAGCGCATTCATTTTTCATTGTTCACTGTAATGATATGCTTGATCATACAAATGTAGTAAGCAGATTGCTTAGATGCGCAGCTTGCACTTTGCAGATCCACAGACGCTGGGATGTTGTTGAGCATATTAAGATGGTGTTTCAAGACTCAACGTGGGGGTTAGATGATATGCAAATTATGTCGCATTCCCAAGTTGCAAATTTTGATTCTACATTGATGCCCTACAATTCAAGTATGACTTTGGATCCGACGAGTATCGCAGGTACAACCTCCATTACATCGAACACTGACCCAGGTCTAGCAGACCACGAAAGCGTAGACTTTAATGCAAGGCTCTTTCACACGGATAAGCTGTTACTCCATTCGGGTGGACTTGGCTTCAACGGGTTCGACCATTTGTGGGGACAAACAAACGATTTCCACTGCAATGATCCACTTCCAGATGATGTTGAGAATAGTTTAGGACAATCCATGTATGATATTTTAGGTAAATTACCTCTACAGGAAGAGCAGCTTCCTTTCCTAGCATCTAGTTCATTTCCTAAAAACCCCGAGTCAAACTCGCGACATTCAGTTTTTCAGATGAACAATGTAGGGAAACTCCCGCAATTAGATCATAGATCGGCATCCTTGCCTGCAATGGAAAAACCACATTCCAAGCTGCAGCCAACCTATACCTTTCCGCAATACAGTGGTGACTTCGAAGTGGGTGAAATGTATAATCCTCCAGGGCATATTCCAACAATGAGACCAAAGCTACCCAATCAAGAGGAACGGGTGCAATTTCCTTTAATGCCTGCAGTTGAAAAGGCTTCAGTTATTGAGAAGCCTATGCCTTTATTGAAGCCAATTCCACAATCTCCGTCTCCACCAGTTTCGAAGCCAGCGGGACCTTCTGTTTCTGCTAATGGATTGAAGCTTACCGATCACCTAGGCCAGGATTTTGTAGATCCGGAGTCTGTAACAATAAAAGTAAATGTGATGGAGGCTCCAAAGCTCCCTCGCAAGCGAGGTCGGAAGCCTGCTAATGACAGGGAAGAGCCGCTGAACCATGTTCAAGCCGAGCGGCAACGGCGAGAGAAGCTCAATAAACGCTTTTATGCACTTCGAGCCGTTGTGCCAAATGTCTCAAAGGTAAAGCTGTTCTATTCGTGTCTTTCCATCCCACAAGAGATCAAATGCTCTGCAGGGCAATTTTATGGCAGGATTTGCAGCATCTATTCTCATATTTTGAAGTTTCTTACTCTTCTTAGAGTATTAGAGTTCACCTGGAATTAGTGATGCATTTGCTAAGTCATCTTCTGTGAAGTCATTGTGTATGATTCGTCATCTTGTTTGGTCCATACGGTTTTGAGCGAATGTTTGTTGCCTTCAATCAGATGGACAAAGCTTCATTGCTGGGCGATGCTATTGCGCACATCAACTACCTGCAGGAGAAACTTCATGACGCAGAAATGCGCATAAAGGACCTTCAGAGGGTTTGCAGTGCGAAGCGCGAGCGTGGCCAAGAGGCTCTTGTAATTGGTGCACCTAAAGACGATACCCAACTGAAGCCTGAGAGGAATGGCACTCGGCCTGTGTTTGGCATATTTCCTGGTGGTAAGAGGTTCAGCATTGCCGTGAACGTCTTCGGAGAGGAGGCAATGATACGAGTCAACTGCGTGCGAGATGCTTACTCTGTTGTCAACATGATGATGGCCCTGCAAGAATTGCGCTTGGACATACAACATTCTAATACATCCTCCACAAGTGATGACATCTTGCATATTGTTGTTGCTAAGGTATTATGTTTTACAGCTCTGAGAATGCTGCAGCTTCGATTTTTTCTCTGTGCTTTTTCCATTCTTTTGTTCGCTGAAATATGTGGTTCATGTGGCACAGATGAAACCAACTGAAAGGTACACGCAGGAGCAGCTCGCTGCGTTACTTGAAAGGTCTGATCAAGCCACTGGGTATTTGACGAAGCGGGAAGGAAGTGACACGGCTTTGCAAAAACTAGGCAATCCTCCCTAATCCCAAAAACTGTCCTTTTGGTGTATATAAGGATGTGTATACTGGACCGTCGCAATTGGAAATTGTAGAAAATTTAGTCATTTCTCAGCAGTAGCCTAATTAGGTTGTAGCTCTAGACTCACCTTGGTAGAGGAAATTAATTATCTAGGAAACATAGTTTTTCTAACTCGAATGTAGGCACAGGAATCTCTTAATCGATTGTCAGCTGGGTGTACAATGGGGTTGAAGGTGAGCAGATACATTCTTCCTTCTGTATGTTATGGTGCCTGTTCAATCAATTTTCTGTATTTAATCCTATTTCAAGGCTCTACATAATTGGTTTCAATACCACTTGGAGTTCCGTTCAATATACTCAATCCCATGTCTTTCTTTGGGATGTTGGGTTTTATTATTATTATTATTATTATTTGCATAATTCACATTATGGATTAGATTACTATTTGCAAAATATTTTGGATCTCTATTCTTCTTTCCAACTTTGTCTTAACTTTTAAAAAAGAAGAATATTGGCCTAATCTTGATTATATAATGAACTTTTGTATTCACCTTACTACATTTACTCACTTTATTTTTTCATAAATAGTCTTAGCTTTCTCATAAATAATTAAAAATAATAATAACTTAAGCTTTTAATTGCTATAAAAATATGAACCTGTTCATATATATGGAGAGAGACCAAGTTCTACATTAATTGTACTCATTTAAATTGATTATTAAAACACTCATGCTTTTTCAGTAACCAAATGCATACACTTTTTCTTGTTTAGGCACACCTCTTGAACATCCAAATCTATTGGAGAATCTGTAAACCCGTGTTTTCCCCAACTGTTAAAATCATTAGCTTTATTATGCAACATGTTAAGAGGCTTTATACGAAATAAGACACAGTAATCAATGTTATACGACAAATAATACAGGATCGTATGATACGGAGGAGAGGTTCACACGGAGAAGAAATTCTGGATGGATGGATCGTCTGCCTTTTATTTTTATGACGTAGATGAAGTCTAAGACCCCTCTCTGTTCCCAAGACCGGGTTCGAAGTCACCTCCATCGAAGTCCCCCCCCTCCCCGTGCTTTGCCTTCCTCTCTTGGACGGCTGCTTACATGGCTTTGCTTTAGGGTTTCCGCCATAGCTTCTCTCGTTGTCTTTGATTGAGGAGGAAGCAGCGATCCGAGTTTGGTGAAGCGCTGCTGTGGAGACTGTGCGCGCGTTTTTAAGATGTTTAACGGGATTGGTTTGTCAACGCCGCGGGGATCCGGTACCAATGGCTACATTCAGACAAATAAGTTCTTCGTGAAGTCGCGGCCCGTGCGGTCAGAGGCGAAGGAGTTCCAGACCGGCCGGGGCGCAGGCGGCGTTCTGCAGAAAGCGAACGAGGACATTTTGGAACATGATCGCAAGAGGCGCATCTAGCTCAAGCTGATCGAGCTGGAGGGCCAGCTGGTGGATCAGGGCTATCCAGATGAGGAAGTGCTGGAGCGCGTGGAAATTTTGCGCAAGGCTCTGGAAGCTGCTGGAGCTTTGGAAGTTGATGATATGGATTCTAGGTCTGTTTCTATTCTCTGGTTTCAAAGGGCGGTGTACGTTTGCTCTGGAAGTTGCAAGAGTAAGAGATGTGAATATTTTTTGGAAGCTGTTCAAGGTTAGGGATGGGATCAAGTAGTTATTCTTGGTTCAGATTGCTTGGTTTAGATTGAATTGGTGGGCGTTTGCACATAATACAGCATGTTATCTTCGCTATACAGACTTTGCAGGCTCTTTTGCGTCTTTTTTCAAACAACTTGCCAATTGTACGTGGTTTTTCTGTGAGTATAGAATGAATTCTACTCAAAGTCATCATATTGCTGCGCAAAAAGAAAAGCAATTGGAATCTATGCGAGATGCTCTAGGGTTGAAAAACGTTAAGGAGGGTGAAGCTTCTGACCGGGAATTGCAAGAGCAGAAAAGGCAAGAGCGAATAATGGCACGGGAAGAGAAAGAACAAGAAAATCGTGAGAAGCAAGCTGCCATTGAAGAGGAGGAGAGGCGACAGAAGAAAGAGCTTCGGCGTGAAGAAAAGCTTAGACATCGGGAGCAACAGGAGGAGGAGCGTAAGCAGAGAAAGCTCGAGCGTAAGGTTCGAAGGGAGCAGGATGAGCAGGAGCGCTATCAGAAGGGAAAAGAGTCAAGGGAGTTAATGGAGCCAAGAGAATCGAAAGAAAAAAGGGATCAGGAATATGAAGAGCGAGATCATAAGAAGAAAGAATCGAGAGAGAGGAGGAAGAACGAAGACGAGGAGCCACATGAAAGGATAAAGGATCCTAGAGAGAAGAGGGAGAACCGGGAGCACTAGATCTTAACGGCATGGCTCCTGTAATCCTAATTGTGCATTTTACCCATGAGGAGAATTGTATGTTGTTTCGCACAAGAAACCTAGAGCGAAGTGCTTTGTTCTTTTTACAAGTTGTACATAATTTGACACATGTAGAACCATCCGTTATGCAGGTTGGGCATCCGGTTTTGTAGACTAGAAAAATACTGCAGGTCAGGGCGATCAAAATTGAATCAGATTGGCACTAGTCTTGAGAAGCTTTGCTCTAAGAACTTGTACAATGTTTCAGCACCTTTTGCACAACTGAAATTTAGTTCATTATCTTCGATGTGGTTGAGTTATCACCCATCCTGTATCTCATTGGACTGCCCAATGCCCAGGCATTGTCAGACTAAATATTTCCAAAGGAAAGGAATAGTGATGCATTTTGTGTCGTTTGATTTTGACGAAACAGCTGTAAGATTGTAGGCTAAATGCGTGCAGAGTTTTATTTTTCGTGGCTGGATTGTTGTCTGTAGGAGCTTGAGTTGGTCATCTCCTGTAACCATCGTGCATCGTGAATTTCTTTATCACTCATCTCAGTTCAGAAAACAACTGGTATTTATAGCTTCTGTGTATCTCCTCTAACATGTGCATATAATGTAGCAAGCTAAATCTGGATTGCATATTCACTGAGGTGGTGAATGTGGGCACAACGACAAAGACTTCCTCAACTTCGTTCAGATCGACCCGGCAATGTCGAAGCGAGATATCATACAGTCAAGTTCAAGCTCTGGAAAAAACAATCTTCAGGTTCTGAAACACTTTATCTCTCATGAGGTCCCTGTTTCAACTTGTTCTCTTATATTAGCCAGTCATGGTAAGAATAATAGATAATCATAACGTGGGTTTGTCAGTTAAAACAGACACATGAGTGTAAATTAATACGTGGATGTTTGCATATAATAAACTCGTGCGTGTAAACTAATGCTGTGTCTGTGTCACTGGACGGGTATTTGATCAATTTGTAAAATAGTCGATTTTTGTAATAAGTCCCAACAAATGATGTATGCATCAAAGTTGATTCATTATGCTATGCTAGTGAATCACTAACCAAGGTAGAACAATGTCAATGTGGATGCATTTACGTCAAAATAAGTAACAATTATTAAGTAAAATGAGAGTGTTGTGAATAATATTAAAGAATCTCATAAAGATCAAAGCTGAAAAAGTAAGATCTAGTGAAGTATGTAAAAATAAAAAGTGTAATAAATAAAATAAGCACACAAAACTAAAGATAGCAAAGCCAGGGAATGATTTGCTCAAATATAACCAAAGTCAATTATATTCATTAAAAAAATTAAAAATTAAAAATTTGAAGATAATATATATATATATATATAATATAAGTTAATATATATATATATATTCAGATAAGATAATATATATATATATATATATATATATATATTCAATATTTCTATTGCAAGTTATAGACATGTAAAAGTTATAAACCTAATATAAAAGATGAGATGGTTTAGTTTGTACAAAAATTGCATAAAATACCTACTATAGAACACTAGTAATTTCAATGAAATATTAGTAAATGTTAGGAAACATGAAACAAAGTACTAAGTTGACTTTTAAGTCTTTTTTGGATGTACATAGTATATAATGCCAAAATATCTTACTCATGAGTTTGTGGATCCATTTCCAAATAAAGGACAATTTTTTTAAAGGTTTCTACAAATTAGGAACTCTTATATAAATTTTAGGATTATAAGCTATTATAACTTTTATTACTTGAGCCAATGAAAAGATACAATATAATTAAATAAAAAACAAGATATTTAAAAAGTATATGATCTTGTATGATAACAATAAAAAAATTTAAATAAATAAAATTCATAAACTCTAAAACCTTAAATAGTGAAATTTTCAAAAAATAAGTAAATATCTACCTTTAAAATAGAAAATAATATTATATTATTTTTTAATTGATTATTACTGAAAAATATATATATATAAATTCAATAAATACACAGGTGGGTTAAAATACTTATAGAAGGAAGCAAGAAAAAAAAAATTGAAAAGTAAGAAATAGTGGTAATTTGCTTACAAAAACAATAATGGTGATATTGATGATATGTTAATCTCTTGTTGTAATGATATATATATATATATATATATATATATATGTATGTATGTATATATAATCTTATTTTTATAATAGATTAGAGCTCTTCGGCATATAAAACATAAAAAAAAATGAGATGTCTTAGTTCTACTTAGTAATTAAGTTTTATGTAATATTTAAGCTAAAACATCATTTGGAAAGATGGATAAAATCAAGTTGGGCAGATAATGTAATAAAGAGTGTGATTTAAGATGGATCAAACTGTTTTATTTGCAATTTTTTTAAATAGAGAATATATTAAACGAAAAGATGGAAACCATACAACCTTACTAAAATACAAAAATCCATTACAAATAAGTGTATAATTATTATATACATTTTTCAATGGATTACTATTAATGGTTACTTGCACCGATGCAAATTAAATCATATGAACCTACATTTCAAACAATGCCGTGTTTGTAGTTTCATAGAGCAACATATATATTGTTCCTTCCCTGGTTGGTCTGATTCTGATGCACAAACAAGCACAGACAGACTGGTGATTCCGATCGACGACTTCCTCCATTTATTATTTATTTATTTATTTATTTATTTATTTAACCTTTCGGATGTCCGGAAACAGCTTTATCTCATCAGCTTCGCATCCTCGTAGCAGTGGATTTGAATGAAAGATCAGAAATGAGTTGGAGTGCAACAAGATGAGGACAGGGGGGTCCGGGACTGGAGGGTACAATGATGGTTTAAACATGTGGGTCAATTTAACAAAAACCTGGGTCATTTTAACATTCTCCTAAAAATACATAGACACATCAAAGGTAGCAATAACAACGTGGCATGAATTTTGTAAAAAGAAAAATAAAATGGTAAGAAATTCAAACACTTTGTAGCACATAAATCAACAAAATATACATTATGATTCTAGATTTTTATGTTTATGAAAATGAATTTAAGAAATTTCTATAAAAATTTTGACAATGAAAATATAACCTTGGTTACAAAAAATTTATATATATATATATATATATATATATATGTTAAAATAAAGAAAAATATTATTTTATATTAAAAGTTTAAAACTTAAAATTAAAGAAAAAAATTAAGAAGATGATGATGATGAAGAATTGGGATATTTGAATAGTAACATCATTAAAAAAAACCATATTAAAGAAAAAATAATATCATTACACAACCTTACACATAAGTGGAATTATGCACTTAATCGTAAATAGTGAAAATGAAGAATTGGTAGATTAATATGTATTCATATGTATAAAAAATTCAATATAAATTAATTATAATTTTTTTTGTAGTATTAAAAGATCTTACTTTTTATAAACAAGAAGAAGCAAAATTGGTAGGAATATTTTTTTCAAAAAAGATTAAGAAATATTTTAAAATTAGGAATAAACCTTTAATTTCCTTTAGTTTAAAAAAGTAGTTATTAAAATCTTTTAAAGAAATATCCTACTTCTAAGAAGTTGCTATAGATGCATTTTACAATTTCGATATTGAATTTCCTAATCTTATGGTTTTTTTATAAAATATCTATGACCTTTATTTATCAACTTTTATTTCTAATATATTTTTTAAATAAAATTATCTAACAAATATAAATCAAACATAACTAATATTTATACTTTCTATAAAATAATTATTGTAATATAAATTTATGCCTTCTTTTTAATATAAATTTATATTAATTTATTTTTGAATTTTTGAATTTTTAAAATCTAACAAATAGTCTTACTAATAATTATAATAAGATAACATAAAATATTAACAAATTCATTTTAAGAGGTTTAATTTGACAATATCCTTGTTTTTGTAAGAACACATGTACAAAATAAAAGAATAGATGCAAGACCCAATGCATTGCAATTCGTAGGATTTGAGGTTAAGATTAGATAATAGAATTGTTGTTGGATGAAGTGGCAACAATTTTTTTGTGTGAGATTGGAATCTTTGGCACAACCTTTGGCTCTAAAACAACAACCATTGATTAGAGAATTGTCTTGTATCAAATAAACATAACTTCTATGCAATATAATTGTTTTGCCTACAAATACCCACCTTGTTTAATTAAGAAAACGAATGTCTCTATATATTGATGTTAAGAATTTAATATTTTAAATATAAAAAATAAAAAACAAAACCTATAATTTTATTTATCATTTTAAATTTAAATATTAAAATAAATTTATACCTTCATTTTAAATTTTGTTGTTGAGATTTTAATCAAATGTTATGTTTTTAAAACAATGTGTGTAGATAGATATTATTGTTCATTGTGCATACAAAGTTCACTACTATATAGGGTTTGTGCAAAAAAATTATGTTTCAAGTAACATTTTGAATCTAAAATGCATCCATGTAGTGGTGTACCAAAATGACAACGTCATATTAAAATATCTGATTAATTGTTTTTATTTCTATCATCTAGTATGCCAATATCTATCCATAAACCAACATACTCAGTACATTAGTTAACTAAATTTCATATTCAAAGCATTTAAGTCACAATTAAAATTTCAAAATAATAAAAGTAACATAACACATATGTATCATATTATTAGAGAAAAAAATAAATCCAAGTAACACTCTGTGAATAAACCTGAAAATACTCAATACAAAACGAGTTCATTCATCCACTCAAACATCCAATAAAACAACACGACGGCGTTCATCCGACAACGAATAGAACCATCCAACCATCCACTCATTCATCCATCATTATATTCATCCACATGATGGCTCAAGACTTTTCATTCATCCACAAGGTCGTGTGAGAATGGGTCCGCCGGACCGCAACGCCGACGACCGACGAGGAGGGCGAAGGCGGGCAGCGATGGAGGAGGAGAATTCGTGGGACCTCCGAGCGGCGCCGTGGCAGTCTCCGGATTCACCACCTTTGGCCACTTGGCGAGAAACGACCGATCCTAGGTCCCTCGCAGGAAAACAAAAGAACGCCACGGATGCGAAATTCGGTGTGCAGTGGATCGTGATCGCAGCCTTGTTAACCAATCCGCGGCGCTCACATTTGTGATTGCGTTCATGGGTTTGTCCCTCTGGATCCCTCTGGCCCGTGGGTTTGTTGTGTGTTCCGTTTGAAGCTCCCGCATCGCGAAGGACTTGCTGCGCTGTGGACTTGGTACAACTCCAAATGTGGCTCTGAATCATCAACTAAGGGTATGGTTATACAAAGTGCGTGCCGCCGAAGAGACGTGAGTGCTTGAATGAGCAGGAGTGTGTGTGTGTGTGTGCTGGTGGAGGACCTGGCGTTCCTTTGTTGGGGCTGGTTCGACGTGAATCGTGTGGCTTGCTATGTCCGTTTATGGCATGAGAATTTGGTTGATGCAATGGTTGGAATTTTCGCGGGGATAGCACGTTTGTGATGAGTTGTAGTGGGACGGCCGGTTTAGAGAGCATTTGGGATGGGAGACTGAGGTCGCCACATGTGGTTTGTGAATTGTTCATTTCGGATTCGTTGTTTTTTTGAGAGTGTCGGTCGGGGATTCGTGGATGATGGAGCTGGTATGACGGGTTGTTGAGTAAATTCATGCTTGTTTTCCATTGAATGGCAGACTGAATTGTAAGGTTCGTCTAAGCACAGTTTGAATCATACAGGTAACGAATTCCTCCGAAGTTGCCTTAGCTCCGCTGCGCCATTGTGGTTCCTCTGACCATATCGCGGGGGAAACTTGCAGTTGATAATTGTAAATCAAGTGGTTATTATGTATGATTCTGGCGATAATCCGCTCTTGTAGTTGCAGTTTTGGCGGTTGACGTTCATCTTAATCTTTTGTTGCTGGCTCAAAATCCAAGAAGGGATGGGTGGCCACTAGCAGTCCCTTTTGAATTACCTGTATTTGGTTTGAAAGAGTGACATGACGTCTTTGTTCATACGATTTATGTTGTTCTCGTCATCTTGCAGAGACCTTCTTGGTTACCCAAGACTGAATGAAGATGGGAAGTGGAACGATAGTATGATGGCTCAGAGACGAGTGGCTCCGAGTTTTTTGGTACTCAGTAGGAAGTTGCAAGTGGGGTTTGCATGCTGAAGAATCGACACTGCACAGGCCTCACCATCGACGGATAGCATGACCAGCACGGAAAATACTGCGATGTTCACAGAAGACACTAGCACTCTAAACGGCTCCACAGAGGCAAATCATGCTGAGTTTCCTCTTGGAGAGCGGCCGACGATAGGGCCGGAGCCACCAGTGAACCCCTTCCACGAGTCCAGCACGTGGAGCATCCCCCAAGTGATCAAGACCATTCTGCTAGTCCCCTTGCTCGTCATACGCTTGCTCAGCATGTTCGCTCTCATGATGTTGGGCTACATATGCGTCAAGGTCGCTATGATCGGATGCAAAGACCCGTTGTTCAAGCCTTTCAATCCTTTGCGGCGACTCTTGTTGGTAAGTGTGAGGTTAATAGCAAGAGGGGTGATGGTGGCCATGGGGTATTACTATATCCCCGTCAAGGGAAAACCAGCCCACCGGTCTGTGGCGCCCATTATCGTATCCAACCACATCGGCTTTGTGGATCCCATTTTTGTGTTCTATAGGCACTTGCCGGTCATCGTCTCAGCCAAGGAAAATGTGGAGATGCCCATAATCGGAATGTTCTTACAAGCTCTGCAGGTACGTCTCAATTCTGCACACACCCCTTTCTCCCCCGTTTTCGATAAGGTGAAAATGCCCCTGCAGCTTTTACTGCTTGAGAATCGGTGTTATGAAACTGAGAAACTGATGCCTTGATGTCCTTTTCAGATCATACCTGTGGACCGAATAAACCCCGCGTCCAGGCACCATGCGGCTGGAAATATCCGACGAAGAGCTATGGACAACAAGTGGCCGCATGTCATGCTGTTTCCAGAGGGGACTACCACAAATGGCAAAGCGTTGATCTCCTTCAAAACAGGAGCATTTTCGCCTGGTCTACCTGTGCAACCCATGGTCATTAAATACCCCCACAAGTATGTGAATCCGTGTTGGTGTGACCAAGGGGGGCCATTGGTCATTCTCTTTCAGCTGATGACTCAGTTTGTAAATTACATGGAGGTAAAAGGGCAGTTCGTGCTAGCTTCCTCGCTCACTCCCTTCAGAATTCATTTTGCCTAGAGTGGTAACAGTTTTCTCTGCTAGAGGTATTGAATCGAATTCTTGTGGGAAGAAAGGATGGTTATACGCAGTGCACAATATTCTTAGTTGCATATGATTCCCGAAAATTATGTTGCATTAGGTAATTTGTTCCGTCGCTGGACTGTTTCTTTGTAGGTGGAGTATTTGCCTGTGATGACGCCAAATGTGCATGAGATTAAAAATCCCCATGAATTTGCTAATAGAGTACGGACTGAGATGGCCAAAGCGCTGGGCGTTGTGTGCACGGAACATAACTTTCTAGATATCAAACTAAAAATGGCTGCAGAGAAGCTCAAGCAGCCTTCAGGACGCTCATTGGTTGAATTCGCACGCATGGAGAAGCTTTTTCGACTGGACTATTCCAAGGCCCAGGAATACTTGGAAAAATTCAGTGCTATGGATCCTTCACACAGGTCCGTGAAATGAGTTTCCAGTATCCACTTATATTTCATGCGCCTCAAGGGTTTGATGAATGCTTCACTCTTTACCCCATGTTATATATAATGAAGCAAATGTTTGGCTTCTGGTTGCCATCCAATGAGGTTATTTTGCATGAGGCTCGAGGCTTATGTGCTCTCCTTCACTGACGTCTGATTTAAAAAATTTCAAGTTTCGTTTTCTCTGGTATTTGCAGTGGTTATGTCACATACGATGAGTTCCTTAAAGCACTCCATCTTCCGCCCACCCAGATCACTGAGCAGGTGTTCAACCTTTTCGACAAGAACGGACACGGTTCTATAAACTTTCGAGAGGTATGTACATTGAATCTCCCTTCAATATCCTCACAAGAATTACATCCGCCGAAGTGCAATGTTTTGAGACATGAATGGGTTCCTACGTCTACTGCAGCATCTGAAAGCCCCTACAGACGTATTTCTAATGCTCAATTTGTCAAAACAAATGGAGATTCTAAAGCGAATCACCACGTGTGCAGTTTGTGGCAGGGCTTGCTTTCCTGTCTACCCACACTTCATTCCAGACTACAATGAAGGCTGCATTCAAAGCTTGTGATGTGGATGGCGATGGCACCCTCACTCGTAATGAGGTGGAAAGCAGCTTGATGGCCGTATTCCCGGAGCTCCCCCCAGCAACGGTAAACGCTGATCCATTCAGTTGGGATGTTCAATTGTTCTTTCTACGAATGCTGCGATTCTTTTACAAAAGTCTAGGAATCAAAATGCTTACATAGATCACCGTATTTTTAGCATCTGCGAACTGGCTGATTAACAGGTGTTAAAACTTTTCGACACGCTGGATTTAAATCGTGACGGGAGCATTAACTGGGAGGAGTTCAGCAGCTTTCTGCAACGAAATCCTGAGTATTTGGCCATCATATTGGCTGCACACCCTACTCTGTTGCAGGCACCAAAGTCGGAAGAGAGTGAAACTAACATCTAGAGTTCTGTCAATCGATATCTATTAGATCATCTCTTTCACATGCTGTGGGACCTTTTGGAGCTGCAATTCCTCGAGCATGATATAACCACTCTATTACAGTTGTGCTTAGTGGGTGCATCTTCTGGATTTGAATCGACTCGGGGACATAAAAGCAGCAGTGGTTTGCTGTCACCGTTGACATGATTTAGGAACTTAGCATCGAGATAGATCCTTACTTGAGATCATTTTGTATTTCCACAGACTATTGCTGTTACCAGTAGCTCTGCTAGAGCTAGAATTTCTATGATGTGGACGAAAGTCAACTTATTCTTAAGAATCAAAAGTTAAGCTCCGGTCTTTGTAACGTTTTTACTGCACAATGGTTCGTTAGGAGCGGACCCACTTGTCTATCTGAAGCTATCCGAAGCTTATTGCAGTTCAAGATTGGTGGAATTTTGTAATTTTAAAGGCTACTTGGAGAAAGCCAGAAATGTTTTGAAAGGTCACATTATTTTTTGTGAATATTCTAAGATTTACATTAAGAAATTAAAATAAATCAAAGTCAAAGAGTTATTAATTTTTTTAATATTTTACATATATGACACAACAAGTTATTAATGGTCTATACAAAACCTATCATTATAAAAGGAAATAACACTATAGACATACAACAATATTGGCTTGCAAAGATCTTGTAGACCACTTCATAATCTTTTGAGATCTTTAATAGAAATTTGTACTGTCTTTTAGACTCTTACATATTCTTCCAACGTCTTCTTAAAGCTTCTATACAAAATTCTATAAAAGTCTGAAACTAATATAATTTTCCCAAAAATATAATTTAAAAATACTGTAAAACTATCATCTGATAAATAATTTGAATGTATTTTTGAATATAGAGATTAAATGGATTAAAAAAATGTATACACATATATCAAGAGATGATATTATAAAACATGAAAACAGCAAAACAAGTGTCAATAATAAATAAATAGAGTTCACAATATGAAAAAACAAACAAACAATATCATTTTACAAAACAAATGAATTAGATTTATGTTATTTTATGTTTAAGAACAATAAAAAATTCAGTTCGTTTTAGGTGATTGAAATCATATTTTGATGTACAACAAAGTTCTGAGTAGAATTGACATATGCTTAATAAATAAATAAATAAATATTATCAATTTTATTAAATTTGGCTTTGAAATGTAACAGCTAAGTTTAGATTTGAATTTTGTAATATATTGATTTGTTTAATTGTCATTATAAACTAGAAAAAAGAACTCCTAAATCTTTGAATGTGTAAAGCTCCTTTAACAACTTTTTAATAAACTTGAAATTGAAACTTTTGTTTAATTTTGATTCACAAATTTTGTAGACATAAAAAAATGGTAAGAGATTGTGGATATTAATTTTAATATTTCAAAATATATTGAATTTTATAAAAATTAATAAAATTTTAGCTAATCTTTCAAGAACTTAAACACTTTGTTAAGGCAGTTTTAAATGCATCACATATTCCAATTATTAAAATAATTATAATAATGCATTTGAATTTTTTATAAATCCACAACTAAAAATTATACTACTTAAATAAAGTTCCTTAATTTTTAATTAGATTTAATTTTTTAATTTCATGTTCTTCCAAATGGATTTGCTTTTAGTAAAATGATGTAGCTCTATGTATGCACTTTTACGTAACGTGCAGCAGTCAGAAACAACTGTTTATGCAACAACAAAAAAAAATCACAATTTCAAGTTTAATGCATGTCTCAATACCTTAACCAAACCTCTTTATAAATAACCCAAAACCAAATTATGCATTAAAAAAGAAAAGTACTTACAAAAATACCACAAAACTGACATGTTGCGGAAGAAACACTAAATTTCTAATCAGTCGGTAAAAGTACGCTGACATAAGTTACTGAAACTATTTAAAACTATTTAACTTACCAGCGGAGTTTCTATTAGAAAGTTCAAGTCAAAAAACGGAAAAGTAGATGGAGAAAAAGGTAGGTGCAAAAAGGAGAAAGAGAGGTGAGCACTTAGGGCGGGGGAGGGAGAGGGAGAAAGCCAGCCAGCCAGCAATGAGCTCTCGGAAATTCAAATTTATCGCCTGTCATCGTCCCCAGCTCCGCTGGGTCCCGCTCATTCCAGCGACTCCCTAGGGTTTGCTGTGCTCCCCGTTCGTAGTAGTAGTCCTATGCTAGGCTATGCTACTCGAGGACACAAGCTCTTCCTTCTTCCTGGCTGAGGTTCTGAGGGTCGTCCTCAGGAACCTTGAGCGGGCGCCCCGAATGCACCGTCGTCTGTTCGTGTCGCTCCTCCTTCCTACCTGTGAGAAGGTACTGCCTCTTTCCTGCATTTTTAGCTTTCTTAGTGGTGGAAATACAGTGTTAGCTGTGTCGAGTGAAGGTTCGGAGAAGACGATTTGACAGAGGGATGTCATCGATCCTGCCCTTTCTGTCTGCCGCTGTGGTCTAGGGTCGTTCTCTGCGTTTTCGTGCGCTTTTGTGCGCTCCATCTTGGGCGGATTGTTTTTTTGGATATTCTAGCTGACAGATGGTTGATTGAATGTGAACGCAGTTTGGCGGTTCTGGAGTGTGGCTAGCGGGTTGTAATCGGAGTTTGGGAGCTGGTCGTGAATTCTAAGAGTAGCCATGAGGAGCGCCTTGTTCAGAAGTTTTTCAGAGCATACGGAGGCCTGAGCGTGGAGTCGAACTAGAGCACTTGGATATAGAGGTTTGATCCTGGATCACGCTGTTTGATTATGCGGTTGGAGAATGTAATTTTGATGGAGATGAACCCGTTTAGTCGCGGAAGTCTCAGAATTGTGTGCTGAAAGGTGGTGCTTTTAGATCGCAATGATGGTTGTGATGTCGAGGATGTGTCAAGCGTAATCCGTAGTATGCTGTATTTGGTGAACTGCAGAAATGAGTGACGTGTGAGACATATGTCGTGGCAAGTAGTTCAAGTAAACGCTCTCAAGTAGCGAAGACAATAATGTCTGTCTCCGACTTCTCATCACCAGCTACCGCATAACTGATTTGGAGCGCACCTGGTAATTTGAAATCTCGTTGTGAAGGGTGTCATGCGGCAGAAAATCTGTTTTACTTATAGTTTCACATGGAGCCTGTGGCATCTGATGCTAATATCCCGTCGGAGAGACTTCCTGAAATCAAAACACCAGAGCCCTCTCCAAATGCTTTTTCCTGGGAGAAACGAGTCGTTAATCGGAAACCTCGTATTATCCTGGCAGCCAGCGGCAGTGTAGCTGCAATTAAGTTCGGAGTTCTTGCTGATAGTCTATCTGACTGGGCTGAAGTAAGAGCAGTTGCTACCAAACCTTCTTTGCATTTTATCGACAGGAAAGGACTTCCAACTAGTGTTAAGTTGTACACAGATGAAGATGAATGGTCAAGTTGGAGCAGAATCGGAGACAACGTGCTTCACATAGAGTTAAGGAAATGGGCTGATGCTATGCTCATTGCACCACTATCTGCGAACACTCTTGCTAAGGTGGGCAAACATAATAGAGGTTGTTCAATATCATTTCTTATTTTCTTCAATATATATTTTTTTTTACAGGGGCACTCTCCCAAATACATTCAATGGCTTTGTTAATTTCCTCCTCTCACCACTTGAAAATTACGATAGAATCAAACAATCTGACTCTTTTAGCTATACTCGCAGATTGCAGGTGGTTTGTGTGACAATCTTCTTACTTGCATTGTTCGAGCTTGGGATTTTTCAAAGCCAATGTTTGTTGCGCCTGCCATGAACACGTTCATGTGGACCAGCCCTTTCACTCTTCGTCATTTAACTGCTATTGAGGATCTTGGTGTTACCGTCATTCCACCAATTTCTAAGAAGTTGGCATGCGGAGATACAGGGAATGGTGCTATGGCAGAGCCTGCTACCATTGATTCTGCAATGAGGTTGTCAGTGCTATCCGACCCGATCATCCAGTCACTTCCCGCACCTCCTCGCACCATCTGAGCTTCATCATATCCTGTCAAGCATGTAATACTAAGTACACTTCAGTTGCGATCGTGAACGAAGTGTCTGTCAGTAAGCCAGAGCAATTGTTGCTCAGGATGCTATGGTCATCTCTGGATTTTGTTAGGTGGTCCGGATGGGGACTCCGTGTAGGATACAGCAGGACAAGAATCAGTGCTGATGATTCTTCACTGTATTTGTGTTGCATATTTCATGCATTATCTTTATTTTTTGGGAATCATTACTTTGCATGCATTTCATTCAGTTCCTTAAGGAAATATAAATATAAATACAAATAAATAAGAAAAAGGATAAAAATATAAATTAATCAAGCACAGCATGAAAACTAATAATGCAACAACTATTACATCAATTACGCCACAATATGTTCATTTTATAACTTTAACTATGTGTCACTTCAATAAAATTCCCAAAACAAATATCTCCTTATTGATATCTAAATAGGTATTTAGATACAATTTTGTATTCTTATGTATACAATAAAACTATCATTTTTGATTGTTGGACATTATTGAGTAAAACAAAACATGTGCATAGCTATATATTTAAGGATGATGTATTGTAGATGGATGTTCCTAGAAATACCCATCTAATTCAAGGATTTGAGCAATTTTAAAACCCTTTGGCTCACCAACTTGTCTTGTTAGTCTATATGTTCAGAAATAATGAGCTCATGTGAAAATACTTAGTTTCACAAAGAAAAAAAATACACTTAAATTATAAAAGGCAAGAAAAGCAATTAAGATTAAATGCTAACAAGAGAATTTAAATCCAAGACATCTAGTGTTGTACTATTCTTCCCAATGACAAACCACCACAACTACCACATTTCATTGCTCTACAACCTTCAAAAGATTTTTTATGTCTAAATATAAAAAGATTTTGTCCATGTTTACTATCTCCTCAAACATAGAAAAGAGACAATAAGTAGAAGCAAGATCCAATGTCTAAGCATTACATATAGATGATCATATTAAATTATTTATATTTTTAGTTGTTTGTGTAAGTTATTGCTTCATGTATATTTTATTCAACTTTTTCCTAATTTTTAAATCTCACTTAAAAAGCAAACAAACAAACAAACAAATCTAGTTATTTGTAACTTAATATTTTCTTTATTTGTCTATCAATACTTATTCTTCTTTGTTATGAAAAATATTAAAAGAACATCAATTTTAATGGTTGTAGAATGTTGTACATACAATACTTTTTGCAATAGTTAATCTTTAAAAATCTAATAACTTTTAATAATTAATCAAAATCATGATAACCAACTCTATTATATATTGTATAATTAATAAATTTTAATTTATAATAAATAAATATTTTTTTATAAACTTTTATTAATTAACAAAAGTAATTAATAAAAGCCATATAGCTAATAGGGCTATGTTGCTATACATGATTGAGCAAGACAATGCCATGTGGATAATAGGGCAAAAGCAATCAACCTAGATTATAAGATCTTAACAAGGATTATTTCCATCCTACCTTTGATGATTACTAACTATTCATAATTTCTATTTATTTGGTAATAAATACTATTAATGAGTGAAGAAAATACTACAAATTGCTATAAAATTCATTAAAATATAGTATAATTTTTAAAAATGACAATAAACAATATATAGTTGAATTCCACAAAAAATCATTTATGTATAATAAAAATTCACTTATTTTTACAACTATTAAGATTCAATAATAAAAAATAAGATATTCAATTAAGTAGCTTGAAATTCATTAGATTTTTAATAAATAAAATGTATTAGTCTTTTCTTAATACTAAAGTAAAAAATCTAAAACAATAAAAATCATAATAAAAAATTAATAATAGAAAATATATATAAAAAATGATAAGAAAGTTAAATGCACAATGCTACATATTCAAATATATCCAAACCAAACATGAAAGATATCCAAAGTTAAGTCACTTATTTCAAAGTGGAGCCAAAAGGTGCAATAGTAGTATTTTGAATGCAAACCAAATATTAGAGTTTTAACTTTGACTAGTGAACTTTTTTGTTGGAGGCACCTAAAGATGCAAATATGCTTAAAAGCAAAGAATTAAGAGTATTGAGTAGAAAAATCTTTAAATAATAAATGCAATTGCTAAAGCATAATTTAATTGTCTTTATTGTAGATACATCCTCTTAAACTTAGACACAACAAGCTTTGATAAGGTGCAATTAGAAAATAGTTATAATAACGCAATTGTCACTTTAGCATTGAATTGATTAGAATAAACATGGACATGATGATGCTTCAGCAAGCTCTTCTTCAAGGACGTGGAATTTACAACAAGCATATATAAACACCACACATGATGTCTATGAAAGTATAATAGTCCAATTCTTTACATTCTTGAATAATAGGCAAGTGTACAACAACCTTATATATTATAAAATATAAATATAAGATATAAACATAGAATAGGATAATTAAGATTATGATTTAATGTTAAACTTATGATTAGGGGGTTTAAAGTAAGGCATATAGTAACTTCTATAAAATCACCTAAAGAAAAGATTGGAGAAGTTACAAAAAGATATAAAAACATCAACAACTTATATGTTGATGCTGAAGAATCAATTACCACATGTTTTTATTTCACCAACTACTTTAGAGGCACATCAACAAGTAGAATAAGCATGGATGGAGGAGTGCTCAGACCATAAGCTTATTGTTGCAGCAAATCAAATAGAGAGGCATACAAACATTCACTCTACACATGCTTCCTTTAGTGAAATTCTTTTTGAGGGGCTCTATAGAAGTAATAAAGGTTTACTATTAACAAAACGATGTCATGTGGCGTGATTTGTAATTTGAAAATACACGAGATATCTAACTATAGAGAGTTTAATTTTAAGTTATTGGCTAAGCTCTAATAAGTGATTTATTCTACCTTTAATTTATATACATATTCTTAGCTTCCAAAGCTTCTTCACTTTATGTAAAATATCCAAATTGTAAAAAAATCCTTCAAAACATATTTTTCCTGCAAAAGATTTCTTCTTCCCAAACTTTAGAAATTCATATCTTTTGATCCAACTATTGTATTTCTGTCAAATTCCTACATAATATAACTATTATCCTTAAGCTTTCTTTCAAAATAAATGAACTATAAAATCGCTATTGTTCTTCTAGCATCTTAGAAACCCTAGCAAGTGCTTTGAATCCTAACTTATAAGCATCCGAGCACTATTTTCTTCATATCTCAAAAATCCAAAACTCAAATCCCACAAAATTTAAGCACAAAATTTATTAACAAAATTATACACATTCTTGGAAATTTTGAGCCAAAATCTTGTCAAAATACTCAAGATATTGCTCAAAATACAACCACTAGTAAATTGGATCACTTACTACCCTCAAATTTGCAAGCATTGACTTCAACCTCTAATATCTCTTTTATTACAACTTAGAATCCATCAAATAGTATGCCAAAATTATAGCCAATAAAGTAATTTTTTCAACCTAAGTTGCTGATCCTATATTTCTTTTTGTACGTAGGTGTTATATCCAAAAGAGTAATAGTAGATACAAAATCAATACCTTAACTTTGACCACCCGTATCTCTTTTATATAAATTCCAAATCACACAAAATTTGCACCAAAACCATAGCCAAAAATCTAAAATTACTATTTTTAGCCTCTAAAGCTCAAATGGTCTCAAAAGAATAACTCTAATTCCTGATAAGGCCTCAGGCAGCCTCCTTGAAGCCCATTGGGCATGATTTTTGGCCAATAGGAATGGAGATTTTCATCATCAATCTCCATTTATCCATATGGATGACTTAACTTCTCTTTTTGCTAATAAGAACCTTTTCTAACCTTTTTTCTAATAAGATTTATATAAGATATGCCCTAAACACTAAATAAAAGAACCAAAATAAAACTTCAAGGATCACCAATGTCTAATTAAGGTGACTCTAAATGTTTAAAAGTTACTACTAATAAGATCAGCTTCAAAAGTGACTATCAAAAGAAAATAAAACTATATAAATTCTAATAATAGTCTTTTAAAATAATCATTTTTTAGAGTAGTAATCTAACTCCATTCTACAACCAATTAAAATTTATTAATATGGCTCTTATCATGTTACTTAATAAATCATATATCAAATCTATAAACACAGTATTTTTCCATGGTAGCCAAATCGCAATATGACAATGAGTAATCTATGTAAATTTAAATGCATATAAGGTATAATATAAGATGGAATATTATCAAAAAGAGCCATCGTAGCTTACTTTATTGAAGGTAAATAGCTCATCAAATCAATACAAAAGTGGCTAAATAGCATCATAAAAGGGCTTGCAGAAGAATTTTAGATAGGTTGTGAATTAGACCATGGCTTTTTTTAGATAATCGAGAGAGGATGAAATATCTATCAAAAAATTTTGATGCATATACCTCACATCTCTTGTTAGTGTATCTATATATTCCAACATTAGTTTCCTACCTTCAATCCAGCCCAGCTAATCAAAATGAAGATGCCAATTTGGATCATACTCAAAATAATTTTTGATAAATTTTGAAGTAATGTGTAAGAATTTTCACAAAGCTTAAGAGTAGTGGTATATAAATATAGAAGTAATATCTATAATTTGGATAAAAATACTTATATTGTACTCAAGTCAAGGATTTCATTTAATCTCATACTTAAAGTAATGAATTTGGTCATAGGTGAGACTACTCTAATTAAAGTAAACTATGATAATTTGTTGATTCAATATTATTATTATTTGTCAACATTTCATCTTGTTAAAAAGTTTATAACATTATAATACCCTCAATGGTTTAGACCTTTATCAACAATATACATGGATAATCAGCAAGAATACCTTAGGACACATCTCCATACAATTCCAAGCTCTAAAAGTAAGGATAGTCAAAATCTGCAATTGGATCCTATCATGACAATAGTAACATATAGATGATAATAACAACCTAGTGTGGTATGCACAATTGATATTATATAGTAACATGACTATATGGTGAAAAATAAAAATATAGATGTCATTATAAAAGACCCTAGTAGAAATATGTATTAAAAAAAAAAGAATAAAGAATAAAAAGATAATAAAAACTTTAGATTTAATATTTTGTTTTTGTAGAAAAGATTTTCTTTATTTTATAAGACCATAAATAAGTCAAATCAAAGTAAATAAGATAATTTATTATTATAGATATATTTTAAAAAAGATAAAAATGTTTTTAGCTAAAATTAGCTAAAATTATAAAGAATTGATACCTAAAGAGGATTAGTTGTGAATCAAGGTTGAACTCAAATCTTGAGGCATAAAACCACACATCTAGAACTTCAAGTTTTTTTGGTTGATTAAAGAATAGGATTTGAAAGCAAACAAGAGAGTTATTCTTTGAGCATCAATTTCAAGTGATTTGAGTGCATAACAACTTTGTAAAGACTTTAAAAAGTTAGGAGTGTTTTTGATTGACTTTGGATTTTGAAAAATTTAAAGAATTGGTACTTTGGATAATTATGTGAAAATTATAAATTATCTGTATATGAAATTTTGTAATTAAGTATTCATTATTTTGTGTAATTTATATTACAAATTTGAACTTGATTTAATAGTTTGTTCAAAGTTTATTTAAGCTTAAACATATTAAGGTGTCAAAAATTGGGATTTAAAAGACCAATGAGGATTTTAAGATATTTGTGAATTTGTTAGTTGGATTAATTTTTTTTTTATAATTATTAAACTTAATTTTTAATAATTTTACAAAATTTAAGATCTATTGAATAGATAAATTAAGAGATTTTGATTCTAGAATATGAACATTAAGATAGAAAAAAATATCAACCAATATTCAAGCGGATTTTAGCAATTATCTTTTATTTGGTATATTTAATCGTTTTAAAGTTTTTTATACTTATTTCCAACTTAGTTATTAAAAAGTATATATTTTTTGAGTTGAAATCAATAGTTCATTTATTAGTTATTAAAATTTAAATCTACTAAAAGATTTATTAAGAATTTGATTAAGATTTAGGATTTGATTAAGATTGGTTTAAGATTTGATTTAGATTTGATTAAGATTCATTAGAATTTTATTAGAGTTAATTTAAGATTTATAATTTGATTAGAATTTAATTAGAATTTATTAGGATTTTATTAAAATTGATCTAGGATTTATGATTTGATTAAGATTCATTAGAATTTAATTATAATTTAATTAATATTTGATTAATATTTATCTAAGATTTATTTAGGATTTAGTTAAGATCTTTATTTTTAATATTTCTTTAGGATTCTTTATTATTTCTTTAAAATTTTATTTTCATATTTTTTTAATATTTTATTGTTATTTTCTTTTAAGATTAATTTATGACTTTTTTATGTTTCTTTTGTAACTTCGTTTAAATTCCTTTCAAATTGGTTAAAATTTGATGAGAATTGTTAAAAATTATTTAGAGTTTATTTAAGACTTTATTAGATATGGTAGGATTTTGTTGTTGTATTTCTAATTATTTTTCATAGTTAAATGGTGGACACATTTTCAAGCAAAAATACAAGTGATACAATATCAAATCTTATACTAGTTCAAGTAACCTATTAAATCCATTCAAAGATACTTTCATATAGATAACTGCCTTTATTCCAAATTGGATTTATTCTTGAAATGATATAAAGAATTAGAATAGACAAAATAGCGTATTAAAAAAAACTTGTATAATTGGAATTCTTTATCAAATATAAGCAAATTTATGGATATTAATGAATTTTTAGAAGCAAAAAATGAATGGGATGAGAAGGATGGTATGTAATCTCCGACTCCTAATATAACTCCATTTGATCTCAATGATGTTTTAATCCCTATGAATATAAAGAGGCTCACAGCTACAACATAAAGTAGGGATACAATACCACAAAATATCAATAGATAATTATTTAGATAGTTAAAACTATAGAAGTTTCTAGAATTGGGGTTGGATAAGGGTCTTTTGGGGCATTTGGTTAGATATGGCTTTGGACCTTTTCTCTTAGTAAAGTTTGATTTTACATCTTTCTATTCAGATCTATTTTGTTTTGTTTTGTTTCTGTTTGTTCAGTTTTATCTTTCATGTCTTATTTTGATAAATTCCATTCAATTTTGTTTTGGTCTATTTTTGTCTTATTTTGTGGTGAGGCTTTATGTTGTTGTGGATTAGAAGGATCTTGGATTTTTGTGATAGTCCACACCTCTTTCATTGGTAGTAGAATAAATATTAGACTGTTTAGTTTTGGTAGCATGTCAATAGTCATCATCTAGTCCAAGGTCAGTTATTGTGGTCACATTAGTTACAATATAGAGGTTACCACAAGCTACTCTTAAAAAATCAATTGGGAGGTCAAAAGGCATTACAATAGTAGAGTCTAACAAAGAAATTACAGTATGGAAGATATGGCAGAGCAATTCCAGATGGACGCTCAAATACAACACCTCTTAAGCTAGATAGCTAATTTGTAAGGACAAATAGAAGCCTTGAGGACAAGAGAGCCAACATTTGCTAGGTTGAAATTGAGTAAGCCAAGTACATACTTTAGAACTTTAAGACAAGAAGATGTATGTCAATGGCTCTTCAATATGCGACAATATTTCTAATTATTGGAGCAAATACTACTAAAGAAATCATATATGTAGCCAACTATTTGAAAGATGTGGCAACCATTTGGTGGCAACATTGAATTCAAAGTTATAGAGCTCAAGAAGGATTTTGTAACTGAGAGGAGTTTGAGACCGAGTTTAAGAATCAATTTTGGCCCATCAATACAAAGAAGATAGTATGCAAACACTTAGTAAATCTTACACAAGTTAGGTCAATGTAAGATTATGTCTCTTAATTCAAGTCTCTATATCTCCAAATTGACAATGTTTTGGAGGCCAAGATGATGGATTGATTTCTAAAAGGTTTCAAATCTAGAATCTAGCAAAAGGTAGAACTAAGGAATCCACAAACTTTTGAAGAAGCAATTCAAATTGCAGAGAAAGTTGATACTATAAATATCAAAAATTGTAGAGCACGACCTATAACATGAAGTCCTATATTGTTATATAATATTACAGCACAACAACCAATGCCAATAGAGATTTATATTCTACAAGAATCATTGATACTACAAAGATGACAAATGTTGATACAAAAAGAATTATGTTTCTATTTTTAAAAGCCAAGCCATCAAATCGGAGGTTATCTGAAATGTCAAAGTACAAGTACTAGTAAGACAAGGCAAATTCACATTCTCAAAATTCACCAAGTCGATAATGAGTCAGAATAGAAAAATGGACTTCCCAATAAAGGTGCTAAAAGCCAATACTGGGGGTAGCTATTGTCTTTTAGAAACAAATGGCATAGCCTTAAACAACTATAAAAAAAAGTTGACTAGTGCATCTAACAAGACTATTAAGAAGACAACCATGTCGAGCGCTTATAGATTGCGACTCTATAGAAAATTACATCTCAATTGAAATTATCGATCGACTTGGAATTAAAATCAAAGAAATCAAGAGAAGAAGTATATACCTTACAAATGACAAAGAGAATGTATTGAGTGGGATATGTGAAGAAAAAACTTTGATATTGGTAGACACCTACATCTTAAGAAAGAGATTTAAGGTGACAAAGCTAAGGTATGATGTTATCCTTGGTTTTCCATGGCTAGAGATGGAAAATAAAAAAATTAATTGTGTAACAAGGAAAATCTCTTTTAAAGATGGAAGACACAAGATGACTCTTTGCACCTCTACATCAAGTAAAGAAGAAAGATAATGTGCAAGCAAAGACTTACCTATAGGAATGACCTTTATGAAGAAGCTACTACAACATAAGCAACTAATATATATGATGGTTCTAAATCTTGCCTAACTGATAGAAAAGACAACCGAAGAGATAGAACGGGCAAAGAAACTCATATGAAAATATCATGATGTCTTTTCAATCGATATACCTAGTAGCATACCTCTTGATTAAGATTCCCCCTTTCAAATAGAACTATTGCCTAGAGCCAAATCAGCAAGTCAACAAATTTATTGCTTAGAATCAAAAGAACTTGAAGAACTACAGAAGACATTGGATGAACTCTTGAAAAAAGTCCTCATTCAAAAAAGCACATCACTATAGAAAGCATATGTACTCTTTGCACCTAAAAAAGATGATGGACTTTTTCTTTATATTGACTATCAAGGTCTCAATAAGTAGATTATTAAAAATGCATATCCACTTCCATATGTGGATGATCTTCTTCACCAACTTCAAGGTATGACCTTCTTTAGTAAATTAGATCTTTGGAGTGGTTATTGACAAACACCTATTGTAAGAAAGGATGTAAAAAAGATGGCATTTTGTATGTACTATGGATACTTTGAATAGCTAATTTTATCCTTTGGCCTCATCAATATTTTAGTCTCTTTCATAGATCACATAAATAGATTGTTTTGAGACCTTTTTGACAAGTATGTAGTCACCTTCATTGATGATATCTTTGTATATAATAAAACCCTGAAAGAGCATGAACAATACCTATGAGAGGTGTTGTATCGGCAGCAAGATAGTTGCTTCTATTACAAGCAATCAAAATATAAATTTTAGAAGTTTAAAGTCACTTTTTTGGAGCATATTGTGTCCTTTGAAGGCATGTGTATGGAGCAAGATAAGATAAAAGCAGTGGAAGATTGGCCAACCTCTAAGGATGCTTCTGAAGTTCACTTATTTTTAGGCCTTGCTAGATACTATTGACGTTTTGTTTGGCAATTTGCTCACATTGCTACTTCATTCACAAGCCTATTGGAGAAGGGTGCTTCACTTGAATGGAAACTGGAGTAGCAAAACACCTTTAATAAGTTGAAGGATGTACTCATTACTGCTCCAATATTGCAATCGTATGATCCTAATTTTTTTTATTTACTTGACATTGATGCCACTGATTTTTTTTATTGAAGCAGTCTTTCAAGAAGACTTTAGTAGGAACCTTCAACATGTGGGATATGAATCACATAAGCTCAAAAGAGCAGAGCACAATTACTCTATACATGATTGACAGTAATTAGAGATTATACATGCCACAAAGTTATGGCGACACTATCTATTCGAGAAGCCAATGGTTGTTCAGATTGACCATCACTTCTTGCTACATGTTTTGCATCTAAAAAATATGAAATTATGACATCATCGTTAGAAAAAATAGTTACAGCTTTTTGATATTTAGCTTGAGTACAAGCAAAGACGACAACATATTGTGCTAGACAATTTATCAAAAAGATAAGATTTGAAGGATGAATCAAAAGATAAGGCAAAAATTACTACCATTAATAGTATCATTATAAATCTAACCAAAGTAGCAAAATAGAAGGAAGCTATACATCAAGATGTTTATTTCAAGATGATTAGCAATCGATTGAAGGTGGGTAATATACAATATCAAGATTAAATTCTTAGTGATGGCTTATTCTATTTTAAAAAGTAAATTTATGTATTTGACAATGTTAAACTCAAGATGCATATACTTCAAGAAGGACATGATATCCCAATATTTAGACATGCAGGACAAGAAAAGATTCTAAAGAAAATCGTAAGGACATAATTTTGGACAAGGTTGGATCGTGATGTTTGAGCCTTTATACGCTCTTGCAAGTTATGTCAATATAGTAAAGTACACAAAGTGGCATTTTTCGGACTATTGCAACCAATTTTGCTACCTACAGCATATTGGGAGCAGGTGACTATAAATCATATTATGTATTTGCCATAGATGCCTCATAATTTATATCACGATTGCCATCTTCATGGATCGATTCTCGAAGTAACTTTGCTTGGATATTGACGCCCCAACGCTTGTACGAGTCTTCTTTGATATTGTCTTTCATCACCATGGATTATGTCATGTCATTATTTCAAATTAAGATCCATACTTCACAAGAAGTTTTTGGCAAGCCTTATTCAAGCTACTAGGCACATAACTTATCATATCTACAACCTTTCATGTTTAAATAGATAGGCAAATAGAGTGTGCAAATCGGACCCTAAAAGGATATGCCATGGGCATTTGTGACAGTTCATCATAATGATTGGAATGAATACTTGATGCCTTTAGAGTTTGCTTATGATAATTGTATTCAAGTAAGTACCGATCATTTATCATTTTTTCTTAATACTGATCAACATCCAATTATGCCAACAGCTCTTCATTGTCCCATTGATACCAACAATCCAACAACAGAGGAATTTAAATAATGGCTTACAATGACCTTACAAGACGTACGGCATCGCCTTCTTATTACACAGAATTGATAGAAGTAGCATGTAAATAACCATTGGCAACATAAGACCTTCCTATAGGATGATCAAGTGTTACTCTTCGATGCCAACTTGCCACTTACTACATCAATCCAAATCTATAAAATACCACCTCACTGGCTTTGACCTTTCCACAATTCTGCAATAATTTTTGATGTTGCATACTACCTCGAGCTTCCACCATATAATCAGATCCATTCAAGCTTGAATTTTTTTGAAGTGAAGGAATTTTATACGAAGCCAAAGCGCTTTCTAGATCGATATCAACCACCACCACCACCAGTTGTAGTTGATGACCAATAAGAATATGAAGTAGATAGCATTTTGGAGCATTGCTACTTTTGTCGTGGCAGTAGACGTCTTCAACTTTAGTACAAAGTTCTTTGGAATGGTTATCTTATTCACGATGTAACTTGAAAACCTGCACAAAACCTCACTCATTGCCAAGAGACAATTCAAGGATACCAATGGGAGCAAAATAAGGACATTTTGCATTAGTGGAGGAGGATTAATTATAATACGGTATAGATAAGATAATTATGTAGATAGCTAAAACCATAGAAGTTTCTAGAATTGAGGTTGGATTAGTAGATTAGGTAGGATCCACTATAGAATATTTTAGAGAGAATTTTGGATGGTTATTTAGATAGGATCCATCATAGAACCTTCTAAAAAAAACTCAGGGTAATTATCTAATTAAGAGCTACTATAAAAATTTCTAAAAAAAGAATTTAAGATAGTTATTTAGGTAGGATCTACTACCTAAGAATATTTTAGAAAATCTAGAATAATAAGATAAGATATAAATAGGAATGGCCAAGGCCTTTTGGAGCATCTACTCACATATGGCTTTGGACCCTTTCTTTTAGTAAAGTTTGGTTTTGCATCTTTCTATTTAAATCTGTTTTGTTTTGTTCTGTTTCTGTTTGCTAAATTTTGTCTTTCATGTTTTATTTTGTTTTTTTTGTTTAATTTTATTCTGATATGTTTTGTCCTATTTTTGTGATGAGGCTTTATGTTGTTGTAGATTAGAAGGAACTTGAGTTTTTGAGATAGTCTAGTCTAGTTTCACAACATGAAACGACTACAAAAGAATCATGGTAGCCTTAATAATTCAATAGAGGTAGTTGTCTTAATGTAAAATTAAGTATCTATTATTCAAGAGTACCTACAAATAAAAGAAAGATAGAATATTTTAAAAAAGACAGTAAATAGTCTTGGTATGGATTGATAGGCTATTAGACCCTCAAAACTAGAAGCAATGAATCATAAGATTATGAATAGAATCACTTCAATCAACCCATGGATTGACATAAATAGAGAAGGAATAGGATCTTTATTCTTTACATAAAAAAACTTACAACATATACAAGATTACTTTGATATCGACTTGAATTATAAAATATTAATAAGATCATTGTCAAATAGGACATAGACTATGAGAGCACTAAAAAATATAATATAAATAGTATAGTTTTCATTTACAACCTATTTCAAAAGAACGTTGTCATGTTGTAACATGACTATATGGTAAAAGATGATAATATGGATCTTATTATAGAAGAACCAAGTTAAAAGAAAAGGTAGAAAAATATGGATAAAAGATAGGAAGGTAGTAAAACTTTTAGTAGTAATACTGTCCTATTAAAAAAAAAATAGCTTCTATTTACTTTGTAGGACCAAAAATAAGGCAAAATAAGGTAGATTGAAAAAAATAAATGATATAGACATCTTTAAGAGAAAGTTAAGAGTAAATTCTAGTAAAAATTACTTAAAAAAACTAGATGTTGATACTCCGAGAGGGCCGGTTATGAACCAGGATCGACATCAGACCCTAAGGCACAAAACTGAGTCTCGACGACGATTCTAGGATTCTTTGGCAGATTTGAGAGTGGAGTTTGATAGAAGATTGGATAAGATTTCTATAGGCATTGATTTTGGGTGATTTGGAGTTGATATGACTTTGTAAGAGCTTTGCAAAGTCAAGGTTTGTTTCGAATGATTTGGGTTTTATGAAATAAAATAGGATTTATATTTTGGGTGATTTCAAGAGTTTTGTAGTAGATGTATAGGTGAAATTTTGTGGATTTATGATTATAGTTGTGTTTAATATGAATTGTGAATTTGAGCTCAATCTAACATTTGAATTGAGGGATATTGAGGTTTAAGTGGGTCAAGGTCTCAAAAAGTGGAATTTTAGGTCTAGTGGGGGTTTTTAAGATTTCTTGCAATCTACTAGTTGGATTGAAGTGAAACTTATGTAAGAGGATATTAGACTTGATTTTTTATATGTATGAGAATTTTGAGATCAATCGAACGGTGTAAAGGAGAGATATTGGCTTTGGAAGATTGGCATCAAGATAAGATGAGGCTGGCCAATACTTGAGCACATTTTTGAGGTTATCGTCAATTTGGAAACTCCGATCCTTTTTAATGTTTTTGTGCTTGTTTTTAACTTATTTTTTAAGAAGTTTGCAAAATTTGAGTTAAGACCAATGGTTTATTCATTAATTATTGAGGTTTAAATCTATTGTAGGAATAAGTAGGGTTTGGTTTAGGGTTTGGTTAGATTTTGGTTTAGGATTTAGGATTTGGATTAGGGTTTGATTTAAGATTTAGGATTTGATTAGGATTTGATTTAGGGTTTAGGATTTGATTAGGATTTGGTTTAGGATTTAGGATTTGTATTAGGATTTGGATTAGGGTTTGATTTAGGATTTGGTTATGGTTTGGTTAGGATTTGGTTTAAGATTTGGTTGAGGTTTGGTTTAAGATTTATTTAGGGTTTGATTTAAGATTTAGAGTTTGGTTAGGATTTGATTTAGGGTTTAGGATTTGATTAGGATTTGGTTTAGGATTTAGGGTTTGTATTAGGATTTGGTTAAGATTTTATTTAGGATTTGGATTAGGGTTTGGTTTAGGGTTTAGGATTTGGATTAGGATTTGGTTTAGGATTTAGTTAGGATTTGGTTTAAGATTTGGTTGGGATTTGGTTTAAGATTTTTTTAGGGTTTGATTTAGAGTTAAGGATTTTATTAGGATTTAAGATTTAATTAGGTTTGGCCTAAAATTTGAATGAAGTTCAATAAGAGTTTTAACTAGAATTAAATTAAGATTGAATTGTGATGTATTTGAGTGATATTTGTGATCTTTCTAATATTTCTTTAAGAACTTTTATTGTTTGTTTGAAATTTCTTGAGGTTTTTTTGAATTTGATTAAGCTTAGTTAGCATTATTATGGTCTAATTAGAGCATTGTTAGTATTCTATTAGATTTAGGATTTTTTTTATTGCAATTTCTATTCTTCCTTCTTCAGTGAGGTGCTTGGAGCATTCTCAAGCAAGACTTCACGTATTACGACAACATTCTACTTTTTTGGTCATCTCTTCTAAAATCAAAGAAAGAATATATAAACATTGATTTAACCTTTTAATGTATTAATATAAAATTCAGTATTATAAATTAAAATCTACAAGGCTTCAATGATCCAAAGAAAATCAAAATAGTTAGAAACTACATGAAAAAATATCTAGCATTATTGGATATTTTATATTTACAAGAGTTAAAATTGTAGAGCAACATACTTAGTATTTTGAAAGATGGAATTTGCCTTGAAGCAAAATTTTACAGAGAAGATGTTGTGGTGGCATAGAATAATGACTTAAACCTTGATAGAACCAAGAGTAATAGAATGTGTCTTTAGATTGTACTCCAATTGACACATCTTATGCTTGTAGATAAATATTTTAGAGTGAACATGTCTAATAGTTATATTTACAAGGATAACTTGATATTAATATGAAAATCATAAATATTTATGTCTCTTTTCTCTCAATGGAGGAATAAAAGCTGTAGATTAAACTTCTCCATACATTACTCCTAAATTATTGTTGGATAATAGGAAGGGAGGAGAGAGGGAGTTAAAATTTTATTGAAAATATGGGCAATAAATCAAATGTTCATAGGTCTATGCCAACTACTCACAAATAATAATTATTTAACATCTTCATATAAGAACTATATATTGGAGACAATTTTTTAATTTTAAAATTAATAAGATTAATTTAAATAACTAAAAAAGGGCTAACATGCAAGCCATAATAATGCTCAATTGAGTTTATTTCTTCATGCCACTCAGAACTTGACATATCAATATTGTCAAGGACATAAATCTTAAAGAATTAAATTATCAATACATTCTTGTATCACTCAAAAAAACTAGAAAATCACTCAAAGATGATCTAGTGATAAATCAAAATGGCTATTCCTAAATTTAAGAAGACTAGAAAGTCTTGAAATAAGACTAAGGACTAGAAAGATATTGACAAGAGTGAAGAAGGCTTCACCTTGGCATGTATATGTACTCTTAACTAAGAGCTACATAGCAATGTCTTATAAGACCTCTATAACGTGTTGATTTTATAAAACAAGTATTTTAATTTATAAGACAAGTTTTATATATGTGTGTCACATAATTAACTTGTTTAATAAGCTACTAACATGTAGTTAATTTATTAACCAAATTTCTAATCTATCAATCAACTACAAATACATGTAAAGTCAATGTAGTATCTATGAAGCTTCTATAGGAAAATATTAGAATAAATATGTATATCTGTGATATTATCCTTCTTCTTACAGCTGAGTTCCATAAGGAGCAATCATAACATATTGAAGAAATCCAAGATGTGGCAAATTATATTTGTTATATATTCTAATCTTTGTTCTCTTTGAAGATAATTAATAGGTTAATTTGGCTATTAATAATATTTTATCTCAAGGTGGGAAGACCACTTTACTATTTGATTGTTGTTGAGGCCTTTGTAACTCTTCTCAAACAAAATATTTATAACACCATTAAGAGTTGTTTTTACCTCCAATAAAATCATCAAACAATAAGACACTTTTTTCTAGGTAATAATATTAAATATGTTATATCTTGCCATCTATTTGAAAAAAGACATGTCATGTTTAAAAATCTTCATCTTGATTATGTCATCTTGAACGTTCTGACAATCATAATATCTCATCCAATAAGTCAACAAGTGATAGTTCTAGAGTTGAAACTATTAGTTGTTGGTTTTATATCTCTTTAGAGTCACAAATATATAAAACTTACAAATAAAAATAAAAGATAGAAGGCTATCTTCTTTAGATCTTCTTTCTTTTGTAATAAAGATTTACTACTCATCATCTTACTTTTGATGGATGTTGTCAATAAAAAGCTTCAACCTTCTTTGTTACATTTACAAGATTTTCTTTTGGCTCCCATATGCATTCATAAATATCATATTTATATCAATAAATAAGATATTTTAATCTATTTTGGCATTGCCTTGAATCTAAGACTTCATCTATTTTGAATTCTAGATTATTATTCACTTTTATAAAAAGAGATGGCATTTATCTACTTTTTAAGATATTTACTGTCATATATGAAGTCCAAAAGATAAATGAGAAGAAGAATAGAAGTTGGTAAATATAAAAAGAAGAATAATCTTATTACTTATAAGTTACAATCAAATATTGAAGCAACTACAAATTTAAAAGGGATATTAAAAAAAAAGATGTTGAATGCCAAAATTGAATTTACTTTACAAGAAATTTTAAGCATTGCAAAGAAAGAATTTTATAATATCATTATTGACATTATTAAACAAAAAAGATAATTGATAGGAAAGTTTGCAATGTCTAATGCTTTGGATACAACACTCACAAAAGAGGAAGAAGTAGAATTGGCTGAATGTTGTACTAATAAAAAAGTTGAATTTTCTATGAATGAAGGTAAGATTGATGATAAAGGCTATAGTCACTATATAAAGGATCATTGAGCCAAAGCTACCATAGAAACCTTGATAAAAATAGGAGATTTGATAGATCTAGTAATTGCTCTTATTAACTATGGATTTGAAGTCAATATTATGTCAAAAAAAATTTACAAATACGGAAGGTGGTCCATTGTCAAGGACAAGAACTCGATGAAAGCTAAAGAGTAAGTGAGACTTTTCTCAAAAAGAAATAGGACAAAATAGAAATATGTATATTAAGAAAGAAACTGGAATGGCTATTGCCAAAATACAAGAAAACTAGAGACCCTTGAAACTAGACTAGAAGCAAGAAAGGAGTTGACAAGAGTGAAGAAGCCTTCACTCTTGTCTCTATATATACTATCTAACTAGGGGCTACGTGGCGACGTTCTATAGGACCTCCAATATGTGTTGACTTTGTAGGACACATGCCTTGACTTACAAGGCAAGTTCTTCTACGTGTGGGCCACATAGTTAGCTTGATCTTCAAGCTAACAACATGTGTGGCACATGGCCAACTTGTTGACCACGTTTCTAATCCAAAAAGTCAATTAAAGACACCTATGAAGTCAAAGCAGCGTCTAGGAAGTTTCTAGGAAGCTTCTATATTAAATATTATACAATTAACTTACTTTTATCTACTTTTACTTACTTCTACCTATTTCTATATGTAATTATTAGCTTACATGATTATGGCCGTGACATCCATTGACACTGAACATGGTTGGATGATTTGGACATCAAATATTTCATGGAGAGATCTTTATGGTTCTCATCTAAATATAAAGGTAAAAATTAGAGATGTAACTATTGAACAAAATTTCTTTGTTTAAGATACTACTTCATATCTGGTGATTCTAAGACAACCATATATTATAGTTGTGAAAATCGAAACTCAAGTATTAGATGATGGATCAACATGTGTCCATATCATAAGCTTAGATGATAAAAGAAAAGTATAATTCTTAATTGTACTTGCTAACTATGAGCACAATCATAATTATCTATAGAGAAATTCATTGCTGAGGTTTAATGAGGGATTCGAGGATTTTTACATAGTACCACTATAGAGCAAGAATATAGTGGTACATAAAAGAAGGTACTTTCACATAGAAAAGAAAATACTTTTTGTACAAATATTATAAAATTATCTAGGGATAGATTTGCTATATATACATAATTTAATGACTTATAAATATGTAAAAAAAAAGAATGTGCAAAAATTTGAAAAAGACCTTGAAAGAGTGAAGGTGCTTGTTAAAGATGATAGGATAGCAAGTGTATACATGGAGACAAGTTTAGAAGATTTTTTGGAATAAATTATAAAAATTAAACAAAAAAATGAAGATCAAGTGGTGCAACTACATTCAAAAAATTTATATTCAATTATATGTATATTTCAATATTATGAAGTTTAAACTGAAAAAAAATAAAGCTTGTAGGTATACCATTGCCTAATGATTCCAACCTCTAAGTTCAATAAGCTTCAAAAGAAAAGAATTTAAGAAATCCTAAATGGATTGATCATAGGTTTATTAAAACCATACTTAAAGAATCAAAAATAAGATCTATGGATTTTCTTCTACATGGTGAAGTGGAAAAATTTAGAAACATGTTAAGTAGACATAGAAAGGCTTTTGCTTTTGAACCTTTAGAAATTAGGTGTGTGGACTCGAGTGTTATAGAACCAATAATTATATTTATAATTCCACATGCTCTTTAGAATTTAAGGCCAATTAGAGTACCTTAAACATATCTATCCAAACTTACGTCAAGAACAAGAACTCGATGAAAAAACAATTCAAACAAGTGAGCCTTCACTCAAAGAGAGGTAACAAAATATATATAAACAAGAATATATATATAAAGAGAAATTGGAATGGCTATTACCAAAAGACAAGAAAACTAGAGACCCTTGAAACTAAACTAGAAGCAAGAAAAGAGTTGACAAGAGTGAAGAAGCCTTCACTCTTGTCTCTATATATACTATCTAACTAGAAGATACATGGCGACGTTCTATAGGACCTCCAATATGTGTTGACTTTGTAGGACACATGCCTTGACTTACAAGGCAAGTTCTTCTATGTGTGGGCCACATAGTTAGTTTGATCTTCAAGCTAACAACATGTGTGGCACATGGCCAACTTGTTGACCACGTTTCTAATCCAAAAAGTCAATTAAAGACATCTATGAAGTCAAAGCAGCATCTATTAAGCTTCTAAAAAGCTTCCATATTAAATACTATAGAATTTACTTACTTTTATCTACTTTTACTTACTTTTATCTATTTATATATGTAATTACTAGCTTACATGATTATGTCCATGACATTACTCCTCCTTCTAGGGACAAGTTCCATGAGGAGCGGTCATCATATGTTCAGAAAATCTATGATGCGATGAATTGTATTTGCCACATACTCTGATCTTTGTTCTCTTCGAAGATGATTGATAGGGCCTCTCAACCATCGGTAGTGTCCCATACCAAGGCGAAAAGACCACCTAGTTATTTGATCATTGTTGAGGCCTTTGTAACTTCCTTTGAATAGAATATTTGGAACACCATCAAGAGTTGTTCCTACCTCTAGCACAATCACCAAACATCAGGAGTCCCTTCCCAAATTGTGATACCAAATGCGTTGTATCTCGCCATCTATTCGAGGAAGAACATGTCGTTCTTGAAGATCTTCATCTCGATTGCGTTGTCTTGAAGGTTGTGATAATTATAATGTCTCATCCGGCAGGTCAGCAAATGAAGGCTCTTGAGTCAAATCCACTGGTTGTTGGTTTTCCATCTCCTGAACGTCACAACTATAATGAAGCTACGAAAAGGATTGAAAGTAGAATGTTATCTTACCTAGATGTTGTTTCTTTTATAAAGAAGGTTTTCATCTTGATTTTGATGGATGTTGTCGATGAAAAGCCTCCACCGCCTTTGCTACATTTACAAGATTCTTTATTGGCTCCCATGTGCGTTCACTAATACCAAATCCGTGCCAATGGACAAGATATTCTAATTTATTTCTGTGGCGCCTTGAATCTAACACTTCTTCTACTTCAAATTCTTCATTATTGTCCACTTCTATAGGAGGAGGTCGAGCTTGTCGTCTTCTTAGTATGTCCACTATCTTGTATGGTTCAAGAAGAGACACGTGGAATACTGGATGGATTTTCATTGACTCCGGTAGATATAAACGATATGCAACTGGATTGATTTGTGCAAAAATAGAAAATGGTCCCAACCTTCGATAGTCCAACTTGTCACAAGGACGAGTGGTCTTGATATTACGACAAAGTAGCCATACCTTATCACCCAAGACGAATGATGGTTGTTTCTTTTGATAGACATCTGTATTGACCTTTTGTTGTTCTTGAGCCTCTTTTAACTGCGCCTTCATCGTTGCATGTAGCTCTGATAAATGAATTGCCAAATCTTTTGCAGCAGGATTATCAACTTTTGAAAAGTCAAAAGTATCAAGTCGTGGATGATAACCATAATTAGCAAAGAAAGGTGTTTGTTTTGTAGAAGAATGTATCATATTATTCTAAGCAAACTCTGCCAATGGCAAAAGAGTTGTCCAATCATCTTGTTGATAATTAATGGTACATCTTAAATATTACTCCAAAACTTAATTAACACGTTCCGTTTGTCTATCAGTTTGAGGATGGAATGCCGAAGATAGTTTTATATCCACTTTAAGAATCTTAAAAAGATTTTGCCAAAATCTTGATACAAATTGAATTCTCCTATCTGATATAATATCCTTGGATAATCCATGATTGCGATAGATATTGTCAAGAAAGAGCTTAGCTGTTTCTTCACCTGTGATAGATTTTGTATATGATACAAAATGTGTCATCTTAGTAAAACAATCTACTATCACGAATATAGAGTCACAAGAACCTGAGATTGGAAGATCCGTGATGAAGTCCATAGAAACAGAAGACCATGGTTGTTTTGGAATGGGTAGTGGGTGAAAAAGTCCAAAAGGTCGATGACGAGGAGTTTTTGATCTTGAGCAAACATCACATGATTGTACAAATCTTTAATAAACTTCCACATTTGAGGCCACCAAAAATCCCTAAATATCTGCTCTAAAGTCTTATTATATCCAAAATGTCCTGCTGCTAGGAAGTTGTGACAAGCTTGAAGAACACGTAAACGTGCTTCTCCTTCTGGAACATATAGGCGTCCTTTGAAATAGATTAGGTTGTTCTTGAATTCAAATTTAGAAGAATCATGAGATTTAGAAGAATTATTCTTGATATCATGAATAAGAGGATCTGAAGACATACTTAACTGGACTTCCTTAAGAAAAGTTAAATCAACAGTCAATGTTGATTTTATTACTCGAAGATGAAATTACTCTCGCTTCAAGAGAACCGTTCTTTGTTATTCAAAAGCTGCATCTCTTTCTTTTGGTACAAGATAAGAACGTCTAGACAAGGCATCGGACAAACCTTGTTGTTTTTCTGGCCAATAAGTGATGTTGAACTCGAATCTTGATAAAGACATGCTCCAACAAGCTTGGCAACGATTTAATACGCATGCTGATATAAAATATTCGAGGTTCTTGTGATCCATATATACGGTGACTGGACTGGATGCGCCTTCTAGATAATGACGCCATTCTTGAAAAGAATCATTAATTGCAAGAAGTTCTTTGTCGTGGATCTCATAATTGCTTTCTGCTGCTGAGAATTTTCTTGAATGAAAGGCTACTGGATGAAATTTGTCATCTGTTCTCATTTGTGATAAAACCGCAACTAGAGCAAAGTCTGATGTATCTGTTTCCATAAAGAATGCTTTGGAAAAATCAACACAATATAAGATTGGTGCAAAAACAAACGCTATCTTGAAAGATTCAAAAGTAACTTCCGCTTCTTGATTCCATTGGAGTTTGTCTTTACAAGTCAAATGTGTAAGTGGAGCTACAACTTGAGAAAAGTCTTTGATGAAGATCCGATAGTAGTTGGCAAATCCCAAAAAACATTGGACATCTCTTACCGTTTTTGAGATCTTCTAGTTCATAATAGTTTGAACTTTCTTAGGATCCATCATAAGTCCATCATTTGAAATGATGTAACTTAAGAAATCGACTTGAGTAGTGTGGAACACACACTTTTCTATCTTGTCATAGAGTCCTGTATCTCTTAATTTTTGTAACACACGACGAACATGAAGTTCATGTTCTTCTGGATTCTTAGAATAAATCAAGATGTCATCTAGATAACAGACCACAAAATCATCCAAAAACTCTCGAAAAACATCATTCATTACATGTTGAAAAGCTACTGGTGCATTTGTAAGTCCAAAAGGCATGACGTTGTATTCAAAATTTCGATACCTAGTTCGAAACGCAGTCTTCCATTCATTTCCTTCTGTGATGCGTACTAGATTGTATGATCTCCGAAGATCTATTTTTGTATAGATCTTAACTTGATTCAGCTGATTAAGAAGTCCAGATATTAAAGGTAGTAGATACCTGTTCTTGATGGTAATCTTCTTGAGTCCTCGATAATCAATACACATCCGCAATGATCCATCTTTTTTCTTCACAAATAGAATTGGAGCTCTTACCGGAGATTTAGAATGGTGTATGAAATTCTTGGCTAGATTTTCTTCAATATACTCCTTGAGTTCAGCAAACTCATTTTGTGATAAACTGTAGATTGGTCCGAATGGCGGTTATGCTCCTTCTTGAAGGACAATTGAGTAATTATAGGGATGATGTTCTGGGAGTGTATCTGCATTTTTTTTTTCAAATACATCGTGAAATTCTTGATATTGGCTTGGAATGCCACTTGAAGTCTTTTCACCAATAGAAATAGGTGTGGCATAAATAATATATGGTGATTTTTTCATAGGAGCATGCAAGAAAGCTTTTGCACCTATAAATACGGGTTTAATTGAACTGGACTTATGACTCTCTATTTGATTAAATACACTTTTAGTTATACTTTTAGAGAAAGTAAGAGTTCGGGAAATCCAATCTATTTGACGGTTGTATTTTTTTTTTAGGATCTCTTATTTCAAGAGCCATATATTCTCTTGTTTCATATATTCCTTGATTTATTGGTCTTTCATCACCATTTACTTCAACTTTAGATATTTCAAAGTCTATTAATTTTATATTTATGTACCCACTTTTTTTTATTTGGTCTATTTTAAAATTCACAATTACCATATTTTGAGGCTTTAAATCATGATGAACCATCTTTATATCATGAAGATAAAACATTGTATTAGCAATCTGAATCATCACATCAACTTTGTATAAAAAAGACATCTCCAAAATTATTTATTATCTAAAAAATCAAATAAGTTCATATTGTCTTTTTTTCATATCAATTACAATTTCACCATGATAGTTTGAATAAACTTTAATAGCATAATAAAACACCTTGATAATATTTGGATGATTTAGATGTGATAAGATATGTATTTTTTTCATATATAGTTTTAACTTTAATACTTCCAAAAGATATAATCTTTGTGATGCTTTTGAAGTCCAACCATGTTGTTACATATACTACCAATCCCAAACATTCTTTCAACTTTTGAAAAACAATTCTATAATAGGATTCAAGAAAATCTTTAGAAAAACACATATACTCTTATGCACCATAATCAAACTTTTGGATGCAAGATTGCTATTCTAATATATATTTGATTAATTTAAAAGTAAAAGAATTATCAATTATATTCTCAACTATATCATTTAATCTTTTAAACAATAATTCTTCATCATTTGTAATATCTTTTAAGCCATAGATATCACATTTGTTGCATCCATTAATCTCTATCTTTTGAAATAATCTTCTTTTGCCTTATAAACCATGTTGCAAAACCAATCTAATTTTAAAAGTAATTTTTTATTTATCCCTTGATTAGATCTTTGTATTAATATTACTATTTTTTAATCTCTTGAATAATTATTTATTTTCTACTTTGTTCTTACAATAATCTGAAACAAGTCCTTCAATATTGGTTGCAATATGTATTTATATACTACAATCATAGCTTTAATATCTTGCAAGCCTTTTTTTTAATTTTCTAATAAATTCTTGCATTGATTTGCATTGAATTGTTCATCTTCCATAACCTCAATATTATTAAGCTCCAATTCTATAGTCTTTGTTGATATTAAAATATCCATGTCTTTCAAAATACTCTTGTCTATTATCCTTCACAAATATCACACAATTTTTCATGAGTTGAATTTGTTCTTATGAAATTCAAAATACTTATAACTTGAAATGTTTTTACATTTGATCCATGTTTTTCTAACTTGTAATTATTATCAAAGCTACATAATATAATAAATGATAAATAATTTGAGTATGAATAATTTTCTTTTATTAATCTTAAAATATTATATTTTACTTAAAATATAATATTTAACTATTTTTTTAATAAATAAATTAAACAAAATCTATCATATTTTATTAAACTAAAAATAAAATTCATCAATTTATTAGCTATTTTTTAAAATAAAAATATTTATTATATGTCATAAATAAAAATATTTATTATATGTCATAAATAAAAATAAGTAAGTAATTTTTATAAAAATCAAAATTTAAACAAGTATATTAGAAAAATAAATATAATTTTTTTTTAAAAAATCTATACAACTTTCAATGCAAAATATCTACAATCTCTTCTATATTTTAATATTTACAATAAGAATTTAAGAGAATTTAGCAATATAAAATAGTTGCAATCCAAAAACATTATTTTGGAAATTGTACCTCCTCCAAAGTTAGACAATCCAAATTGCTCTTCACAGTTAGATGATCCAATGTACCTACTAAGTAGACTACTTGCTACTTGAATTATTGCTAGAAATTCTTCTTATCTCTAATTTTGATGATTGAAATTTAATAATAAATAGTTATTATTTAAAACCAATTCCATCCCAAAATATACTAATTCAAGAGAGTCATCAAAGAAAATTGGAGGTCTTCCAAAAATGAATTCATTCATAACTAACGACATATTCTAATTGTAATAGGCACTTGTATAAAATCCACCAAATCTCTAGAGAACAACTAACAAAGTTCATATTAAAGGGCTTAAAAGGCAATAATCTTACATAGTTATTTGCAATATTTGAATCAAAATACTCAACATATGCTCTAACTGGCTTCAATGATGATCTAACAAGTGTGTTTATAAAACAACTAAAACCATATGTATTGGGACTTCCAAACAACATAAGAACCACTACCATTGCTTCTAACTTGAGCTCAGAAAATTCTTAGTCTACTACTCAATTTTTACTAATCCACTTGATCAATCTTGCGATGTATCCGTACATGGTAATCTTACATCAATTTTTTAAAATTAATAATTAAAAAAATTAATTAAAATTAAAAACACTAAAACAATATATTAAGAGGGTGGTGAGTTATAGTGGCAACAAAAAAATTTGTAGGAGCATTAACAATACCCATAGATATATATATATATATATATATATATTAAATATATAATTTTTGATTATTTTATATATATATTATTTTTATGAATACACCATTAATTTTAATTCTAAAATAATTTTAGAATAATTTTTTTATAATACAAAGTTAAACAAGTTTGTGCTTTAAGCTAAAAAAAATGATCATGTGTGATTTAATAAAATGATCATATGTGTGAATAAAATGATTATGTGTGGTTATAAATTTTGGTTTTGTATGCAAAAATAATTCAATAAATACTTTACAATATTCAAATATGAAATTATATATTGATTTTATTTTTTAAAAAAAAGATACAAATTATAAATAAACAATGTGATGTTAAAGAAAAAAAAAATTAAAACCTATAACAAAACAAGAAAAATTATCTGTACACTATTACAAATACTTCAATATACTGTAGTAAAAAAAAACACAAATCTTATGTCAAAACTTTCAAACTATGAAACTAGAGCATTATTTTCCAAACCATATATTGTCATAAACTTTTGTTATTATCATATCTAACTTTCGAAATTTTCAAGGTCCAACAGAAATAAATAACAAAATAAATGTACTGTCATCAAATATATACTTTCCCATATCAACACTTTTTTGGATTGACTTCACTAAATTTTATTAAAAAATAGGAAATTTTTAAATATTATAAAAAAATCAATTCCACATGCATAATTTATAATACAAAATCATATGTGATTGAAATTGTAAGTACATAAAATTATGTTTTACAGTCATAATATTTATTATAATCTATTAATTTTAAGTAAAAACATATTGATTACTATTTATATTATTTGGAATTTAAATAAACCAACGAAAATACTTATAGCCTAACAAAGATAAGTATTTTCTATCTTTTCTAAATAAATGATGTTATATCAATCTTTAGTTTTATAGAAAGTAAAAGTTTTTACTTGCATATTTGAACGATTTTATTCTCTAGCACAAAAATTAAATATCTTTAAAATATTAATTATAAGAAAATATAAAGTCAAAATTACATAATTATTTTATTGTTCTATCAATTTAAAACCAGCATGTATGTAATTGAATCATTACATTTGCAATATATTTTATTATTACTCCACTAGTACAGTTTCATATTTGATAGCATACAAAACAAATAAATAGTATATATATATATATATATATATATATATATATTGCATTAATGAAATTAATTTATAAAATAATATATACATTATGAGTAATATAATGTATCTACTTATACTAAAACAACAACATATTATACATTAATTATAACATCTAACTACTAAGTAGCATGAACATGCAACAAACTATAACCAAAAATATTTTTCAAAACATTCTAGAATCTTTTAAAGGATCAAAAAAATAAGTTACTTTCAATAAAAATAAAATAAAATTTTATATTTTTCTAGTGCCTCTTATAAGAATCTATAGTATTTCATAACCTTCTATGAAAATCTAAGGTTTTATTCAATCTTATAAAATTTTACATTAATTTTTTTAAAACTTTCCAAGATATCCTGTAATTCTTAGAACCTCTTTGGAACCTAGTTGTTATAAACAAGAAATTAGTACCAATAATATTTCAATCTTGCATATATAAGTTTAGAACAAATATACATATATATATATATATATATATATATATAAAATTTTGTATTTAGTCTTATTTTTAATCTACTTTACTTTTCCCTGACACTTCAAGATCTCTTGGTCTCTTAGGAGTTCATCCTTAATATATAAAAAGATAAGTTAAGAATGTAAAAAAGTAAAATCTATTTCTTCTCTTAACAAGATGAAAGTGTAAGCAAGTACAACTTATAACCATACTTTGTTACTATAAAAATAAAATAAAATATTTTTATATTAATTATTATTTAAATATAGAGATAGAATTTGAAAAAATAGAATGTAATAAATTATATATATATATATATATTCTTCTTATACCTAACATATAAGTATAGTGTTAAAATTTTAGGAAAGGAAAAAATTGATAAAGTGTAAGTGTAAAATGAACCATTTATTAATGGACTTAAAAACTAAAGGAAATTATTTCTCCTTTCACAAAAGATTAGAACCATGGCATTTCATTTTACTACTATATCACAAAGCAAGAACAAAAACTCTTACAAAGGTGCACACAGTCTATATCAACTTGCTTCAGAATAGACAAGTATTAATCCAAATACATTCAACTTCAAAAAGAAATCTGTGTAGATGAAACTATGTCCAAAACATACATTACTTTATATTGGTTTCTTTGACATTGGAAAATTTAAATTTACAAGTTGCACCAACATGTCACCTCCTAGGCAGATTTTGTATGTATATTATGTCTTTCTTCAACAACAACAACATCATCAAACATTAAAAAATAAAAACTCCAATACACTGTGTCTAGTCTTATTTGAGTGTAATGTGAAAGTGGACCTGATATTCATTCTTACTCAATTGGCTCAATCTTCACACACTTAGAAAAGTCATTGTACAAACCTCAAGTTCTAAAACATCATATTTGCTAAACACCTCCCTAACAAGTCCATTTAAGAAATTATGGATTTTGAACTTCAGCACATGCCTCTGATTGCCATAGATCCAATCTTGTGCTTGATTTAGTTTAGTTTAGTTTAGTTTAGTTTTTTTTTTTTTTTTTTTTTTTTTTTTTCACTAAAGAAGATCTTCACTCCATAGTTGGAAATAATTAAAAAGATAAATAAAAGAAGTGCTGGAGGGGTACACACCCAACTAGCAAAAGCAGAATTTCTTCACAACACAATCTGCTTGCTTAGTATTAGGTAACTGTAAAGAGGGGCGACATATATATCCTATGAACATCCCCCCTGGCTCTGTGTTGTCATAGAAATTGTTATTGAAACCTGTCACACACTTTCTGTGCTTGATTGTACGTCTTTCTATCACTCCCAGAGGAGTTCACCTGCTTTGGTTTCAACAGAATAAAAAACAAAAATAAACTAAAACAGAACTGGTGGGGTTGCACATTCTTCTTCCTGTCCTGGTCTCAGTCGGTGTGACCAAGTTCAGTGAGGGGCAGATACACAGAGATGGCATCTCCTTTGCTCTTATCCTCTTTTTCTTCTTCTTCATCTTCTTCTGTGCTGTTAGTGCCTCCTTTTTTTCTGCTTTCTTTTTTTATTTCCTTTCTTTTTTCTTTTTTCTTTTTTTCTTTTATTCCTGCATGACTCTTGTTTGTTTGAAAAGGGTAACTTGTTTCCTCTTTCAAACAAAAGAAATCCCCACACTAAACTCCTCCTTCATGTTCTTTAAGAATTCCACTCCCTCCTTCCCTCCCTCACTGTGCATGTATGTGCAGGGGAATGTGGCCAACGAATGATATGGGATGCAAGTGGGGCTGAGAAGGAGGAGCACAATTCATGAGGGAGGGTGAGGGTGGGGGTCAAGGTCAGAGTGGGGTGGGGTCCTAGTCAGCTCTTGTTCATGATGTCAGGGCCATGCTGGGTGGGTGGGAGGTAGTAGTAGCAGCAGTAGTAGTAATAATAATAATAACAACAACAACAACAAAAGAATTTCCCCCTCATTCCATCTGTCTTGTCTCTATCCCTTTCCCTTACTTCCTGTGCCATTGGGAAGAAAACAATCATTTAATATTATTGTTGTTAATATTGTGCATATGCATTGTTATTACTTACAGATTTTCAAGATTCTTATTTCATTGATTTTTTTGTTTTTTGTCTGTGGTTCAGTACTTAGAGCAACCAAACCACACACACACACACACACAATCACATCCCCCCCATTTGCTTTTCTTTTTCCCCTTATTTGGTTATTTATTTGTTGTTTTCCGTGCTGAGTGCTGGTTGGGAAGGAACATGAGTGAGTGTAGAGTTGGGTCACCATCCATCACATCCAAGACCAAGGGAATACAAGCAGCTTCACACCAGGGCTGCTGGAATAAAGTATAAGTAGAAATGAGTTGATGAGTTGAGTTGCAACACCAACTGCACCTCCTCCCAATATCAGCAGTAACAGCACACCTCTCTCTCTCTCTCTCTCTCAACATTGTTGAATCCTCCCACATCAATCAATTAACTAAACAAACAAATAAATATAATACAATGGAATAGCATAGAATAGATATGCATTTGCATATTCCCCTCTTTCCTTCCACCCTTTTAGAAATCATGCACACACTATTTCAATTCATACTAATGTTGTGGAAACAATTATAATAATTATACTGTTATGATTAATGATTGTAATTAAGAAGAAAAAAAAAGAAAAAAAAGAAGAAGAAGAGAACAAGTGAGTGAATTAGAAAGAAGGATTAATTGATCACAGGAATACTGAGTTTCAGGGTATAGTCATTGATTTGTTTCAAAGGGGAAAAATGTATTTTGAGGGTGGATTGTAGTGTAAGATTGTATTTAGTGGTCATTTATAAAATGATTTTTCGAAAGATTTAAGAAATTTTAATTTAAAATGGGTAATAAATTTAGTCTGACTTCTCAAATAAAATTTTACAATAATTGAATGTAAATGAATAACGTGACATTCTTTTTGTTGTGTATTTTGATACAATTTTCAAACATTATATCTTTAAAAACATTAGTTATAATGAGTTCAAATAAATGAGAATTTCCTTGAGTGATGAATATGGATTCTGCACACAGTAAATTATAATAGATGCATGACATACATTACTCAATGATTTGAATGTTTAGGAATGAATCAGACAATGAATATTTCAGAATAAAGTTAAAAAGTTAATAGCATAACCCTACACAGTTTTTCTTTTTCTTTTTCTTTTCTAAGAAAATGAAAGAAGGATAGAAACAGAATATCTATGTTCAAAATGAGACAATCAGCACTTTGAAAATCCAGTATATTTTTCAATTATAAATTGTTTAGCACAAAGCATAAACCATGAACAAGCGTATTTTCAATTTAAAATATTTTTCCACTTTGCATGTGAAGACAAGTTTTTGTGACATACAACAAAAAAAAATCATAACTCGATCAATTACTAGACATCTAGAAGCACACACACACACACACAAAAAAAAAAAAAAAAAAAAAAAATGCAATTAATTTTTAAAAATAGCAGAATCATTTTAAAAATACAAAAAAAAACTATTGTTTATGACTATTATCCTCAGAGTCATCATTTGAAGCATCATTGCATTTTCACACCCAATTGCTTAGACTTTCAGAAAAAATGTAAAATAATAGTGTATGCAATATAGGCACCTGCAAATTGTGAATCAAGCAAAAAAGCCAACAAAAAAAAGATGGGGAGTTGAATTCTAGCAACAGCTGTGATGGCATTGCTGGCATCGAGGACAACATGAATTAATACATCTACTACCCAAAAGCATTCTGTCAAGCAATGTGTGGGGCTCAAGGGGAGAAGGATTTAGTTAGGGAAGAGAGAGATATTTTTGTGGGGGTGTGAGTGAGCAAGTCTAGCTTGAGGTGGGGTCCAATAGGAATGAGAATGAGCACCCTGGACTTGGCTCAAAGGCAGAGAGAGTAACTAGTGCTAGTGGGCCAATTGGATTGCCACTCAGCCAGTCAGTCTTGCAGAGCACCACCTCAAGACCTCTTGGGCCTCAACTTGCCTTGGATTGGCTTTGGCACTGCTTTGGCTATTGGCTTTGAGTTGTGGGAGGATGGGATGGCAGGCAATCTAATCTCAATGTTCCATTGGCTAATGCTTTTCCGCCTCACCTCCAGCCCCACCTTTTCCTTTAGAGAGTGTGTGTGCGTTTGTTTTATTTTGTTTTTATTTTAATTTTTTTCTTCCTCTTTCTTTAGAGGCTGGAGCAACCCATGTGGGGGGAGGGGGCAGTTGTAGTAGAGTTGTAGTAGGGGCCAAGCTTAGACTGTCCATTATGGGCATGCCTCCCATTGTGTGAGTGTCCCCTGTTCCTTCCATGTCTCTCCCTTCTGTCTCACTGCCCTCAGCATCAGCAGCAGTGATAGTGCGGGTTTTTTCCTGGTCCTTACTTCATCAGGATAGTGACAACGGATGGATAGATGTGTTGATGAATGAATGACTGTGGGAAGGGCTCTATACCTTGCCAATGATGGAGCACAAAGGGGGTGGGGGACAAGGAGGACCCATCATCCATCCATCCAGCTCAAGCCCAGTGACCATCCAGTTTGTCAGAGGCAAGATAATAATGGGTGGGTTCTGTTTGTACAAAGTTGTGCAAAGCCAAGCAGGCCTTCAGAGCCCCATCACCACCCTGCTCTTGAAGACAGACATGGAAGCAGCTTAGCATGAGAGCACAAGGTAGAAAAAGAACGAGAATGAGAGAGAGAGAGAGAGAGAGAGAGAGAAGTCAGTTCCATACTCTGCTGAGGACGTGTGGTTTTTTTTGCTATCTTTGAAAAAGATATCCACGTGCACAGCGAAAAATCTCATGGAAATTGCTAAAAGCATCAAGATATTCAACTCCAACACTCCTCCTTTTTTTAAATTTGTCAAAAAGAACATGAAGATCTTTCATGTCTATTATTCTTCAACAACCTGCAATCTCCTTTCATACGGTAGATGTAAAGGTTAAAGTAAAAAGTAAAAAGTAAAAATAAAGTAAAAAAGCGCCCGTGAGAGCAACTGAGAGAGAGGGAGATATTTTTCTCCTTGGCCCTGGCCCTTCAAAATCCCCACCCTGCAAAGCAGTCTCCGCAACGGAACGTGCTAGGCCCCCCGGATATGGGCCCCAGATGCCAGATCCCTTTGCCAGCTAAGCATGTTCTGGCGCAGCATTTGCACATGATCTCGGGCCGTTTTCATGTCCCCCCAAGCAAGTGGGCCCCGTTATCGTACAGTCAAGTCCACAGGGGATCCAGCGGCGACTGCCGCGTCGGCACGGCGTGCGAGGAAACTAGGGCTTCATGGATATGCGTTACCTCTAACTGCCAGCATGGAAGCCTTGTACACACTCTGCTTGCTCTCACCAATAATATAATAGTATATATTTTTTATTGGGTATGTGGCCACCTGGGTCCATGATTTCATAGCGTCCTATCCTGGGGCATTGTTCTAGGCTTCGAACAATCTACCCATTTAACCTTAAATATGTGTAATTGAATGAAAATATGGATGAACAAATTATATTTCATTTCATCCATGATCGTTATCAGTTGACGGACGCCACTTGAAATAGTGAATCAGAATTAACGACCATTCCAAAAAGCAAAAGTAGATCGCTCATGCAATAGAATCTAAAAGTAGACAAACATGTATTTTGTTTTACGGGCAGGGCAGTCGAATGGGAGGGCGGAGTCCTCAGAGCGTTTGTCTAGGCCCGGGCTGCCCCGGCTACAGTGCCTACCTACGGGGAGGGTTGTTGTTTTGCGACCTGTGTGTGCGCCTCGCCCACACTTTGTGTGGGCCCCGCATTGCATGGCGCGCATACATAGATACTTTCCCCGCGCCTGCATCTCGCACTATCGCGTCTCAAGACCGATGTATTTGGGGTTGCGGAGAATTCCTGCTGGTAGCTTTGTTCCGTTATGTAGTTGGTGTTTGTCAGAGCAAGTGAATGTAAGCGAGGGAGAGAAGGAACTTAGTTTCGTCGCGTCTCTGTTGTTGTCGTTGTTGAGCTCGGAATCGTTTTAGTTCTGATTCGGAGTTAAGGTTGTTCAAAATGTTTCTGGAAACCGGGCAGAGGAAGGCCAGCGACCTGAGCAGTATGTTTGGAGGCCCAGAGAATGATCACAAGCGTGCTGCTATTAACTTTGTGGCGGAGCTCACAGGCTCGCCGCATGCCGGGTGTGCTAAGAGGGTGTCGGATCAGAATGATGCGCTTGTGCACGCCGATGAGCTCCCTGTGCCCACGTTTGGAGTCGACATGAACATGCGATGCACCTTCTGGAACAGGTGAGCCGCTGAGGTTCCGCGCACCCCGCCTTTTCGTCGTCTCTGTCCCATGTTGCCACGAGAGCAACCACGGTCATCGTTGTTGGTCAAGGTTTTTGCAGGGTAGAATTGCAATTCAAAATTTCTTTAAAGGGCTTATTTTCTTCACTCATTAGGATCATTGGATCTTTGCCTTTCCTTCAGTGAAGTTGATGTTACCATTTACACTGCAGTGGCTGTGGTCGAAGAATTCGAACGTTAGAATCGCTAAATTCTAGAAGAGAAGAGGGACGCAGCTTAAGTACTTCGAGTTGGTCGATGGTGACTTCGTCATTTGTTGCAGCGAAATCTTAGATTTAGACTGTATTTTGTGGGTTCTCAAGAAATTCAATGTTGCATCAACCCACTTTCGAAAGCGGAGGGGGGTTGCAGTGGCAGCGGCTGTACACGTCTTATCGTGAACGACTGTTTCTGTAACACTAATATGTTTTTCTTGAAGAATGCTTTCGCATGGTATCGGTGTATGTGGCGATGCTAAGAATGCTCATCCCTGAGCCGGTCGATAGCATTCTGTAAGGGATTGCAGTTCTGAGTGACTCAGATTCTTAAGTTGTACTTCTTGCAATCTCGGACTCACATGCTGACGGCTACTGCTTTTCTGCTGTATTTTTACAGTCGTGCTGCAGAAGTTACTGGCTGGACGGAATCTGAGGTGTTTGCAATGCCGAGGTTCACGTCCTCCTTGTTCAATAATCGGTGGGTACCTTGGTCAGAATTTCCATGATTTTACTCTGTTTAATCTTTGTTATGATCTTGTAGGCTTCCTAGTTTCGTGTCCCGAACTGATCTCGCAAAGTCTACATCTTCCTGAATCCTGACAGTGTCGACTTTATCGTTTTTCAGGGACTGCGAGGAGTCTTTGAGAGCCGCGTTGGAGGGTCATGAAACAATTCATGAGATCTGGAGCCTGAATAATAAGTGGAGAAAGGAAATCAAGACAGTGCTCTCGGCAAGCGCTCGTAGAGACGGCATGGGTGATGTATGTGGGGCTGTCTGTGTTATCATGCCTTTAAGTCCCCCTAAATTGGATCAACCTGCCTTGAGTCTCAATTGCACTGTCAGCGCCATGGACCATATGAGCATCCTAGATTTGGAAGAGGAGCTTCCCAATAGGTATGGCAGCCCACGGGGTACTGAAGACCTCTTTTTGGCTGCACTAGAGCATCCTCCATCTCCCTACTTCGATGGGTCCGTGAGGGATACTATGGACATCTATTGCGATCAAGCGACTACATCATTCGAGGCCGATGACTCATCCTACTCCCAAGAAGTTGAGGGATCATCTATCTGTTCACAAGATTGGTGCAAAAGTGAGCAGAGCTCGGAAAATCTTCGTGACGTCGGAAACAGCCTGGGAGGCAGCAGCTTCACTCAAGCAAGGGCAATGGTGGTCGATCCCAACGTCCGAGGCCGCAAGTCCCTCGGTCTCATGCTAGAGCGCTTTGGCTTTGAAGTATTCTGTGCTAGCAATAATACTGAAGCATTGTACTCTTTCGAGCAGAGTATGCATGACCCAGAAGGCTTCTCCGTTGTGTTCACTAACCTCGACAGTGCACGGGGGGAAGATTACGCTCTCATTCGACAACTTCGTACCATGGAATCCCATTGTGGCAGCGTAAATGTTTCAAACCAAGCAATAATCCTTGCTGTTACGAATTTCGACAGGTACAATCTTATTCAACGAAATCATTCCTTGGAATGCCACTTCTGCAATATTTTACATAGTACTTCTTCGTAGTTTTAAGGAATTCTGAGACTGACACATTGACTGGCTCTTTCGTACAGATCTCAAGAGTCGATGCAGAAAGATATGTCTGCCGGATTGGATGCAATCATACAGTATCCATGCCGAGTGCAACAGCTCCGGGATACTCTTCAATCATTGGGTGTTCAAATCGATCAGTTGAACTTATCGAATAAGTCACCGCGTATGTCATTCAATGCATGGAACAACCCCCTCATTCTCGCCAGGTAGCATGGCTGATCAGTAGTTTTCTCTTCCTGTACTCTGATCTGCAATTTTGTTTTACTGATCATATTCCTACACATGAAAATTATTTATTAGGGTTTAGGTTCTTTAGTAACATACACTTAGATTTCCCTCTAGTTGCTTCCACCTTTTAAGTGAAGTAACTAGCTCAGAGAGATTTTCTACTATCATCTTTTTATGCGGTTTTCTGGTCGATGTTGCACTGATCTTTGCGTTAAGATCTTGAGTGGAAAGATCTTTGGGCAATAGAGTCCACAGCTCCGGTTAGTTAACACGAGCTAGTTCTGCCAGCTTATGATAACTGGTTTTGTAGTTTAGTTAGCTTTCTCCAATTCCATATTCCTGTACTCTAGTGATGACCTTGCCTGATGCACAGAAGGTTAATCATTCCTTGGGCTCCATACAAAGGATTACTAGATACATCCGGGTTGCCTGGAGTGTTTGCTTTGCAGGCCATGGTGACCTGTGATGAGTACAATATGTACTTCTGATTCCGCTCCCATATTTTATGGGATAGTAAAATCACCAGTATCATGCTCTTTGTTGCAACTCTTGAGCCCTCTAGCGATCAGCTTTTTTATGATCTTTGTACTTTTCATTTTTGATGTTTACAGTAATGAAATAATTGATTGAATGTAGATTTTCTTAGTTTATAGGCAACAGTTTCGTCTTTGTATACCCTTGAGAATCCTGTATGAGAAAGCGTCTTCTTAATCACCCCTATAAAATATTCCCTCTCTCAATTTGTGCATGTTCATTAATAAACACTAGTAAATGAAGCAACTTGTGCCCCTATCTGCGAGTTATCTTTCACCTGTTTGAAAGGAAGAAAATGTATTTTATCAAGATGTTAAGTAAAAGAAGCGTTTAAAACAATCTCAGTGAACTGTATCGCTGTCAAAAAAATTTAACGCACCTTGCACATGTGTACTACAGATATAGTCTGCCTACATGTGTACTACATCAATTTTCTTCCTCCTGAAACTCCGGCAACACTTACATTGCTCGAATGAACTACGTTTACACAGACCATAAAATATGAACCGAATTCTGAAGTAGGACATGAAAATGTTAAAGATTTAAATTTAATAAATGGCAAAACAAATTAATACAGTATTCCTTCCGATCATTGACAAAGATTGCAGTGCACTTCAAGTTGTAGTCAGGTAAACTACTGCATGAGTTAGTGAAAGGTTTAGAATTAAATAGAGGTACATTGTGCATGTTTACTAGTCAGGTTGCAATAAGGTCGTGGAAGGGTGTAACCATAGGTTGTGGTGTTACAAATTGTAGATTTAATGTGGGATGCCCAATGCAAGGTAGAAATTTTGTATACCCTTTAGAGGTTGTGTGAGAACAACAATAAAAACATATTGTGTATGACATGATTTTTTTCTACTGGTCAAACTATAAATTAAAGGTAATGGATAGTGGTGCAGTCTTAAAATCTATTAATGTAAAACTACATTGTGTGATTTCTTATGTGAATGTATTTTGACTAATTTTCAAACTTCTTTCTATTCATTTCTTTTACGAAATATTAAACAAGTAGGTTAATCATCCAACCTTCAGAAACAAAGATAGTAACACTGTATAAACTTTTATTAATTTTTATCAGACAATAACAATGTATTTTTTAAAAAACACTTTCCCTGTATTTTTAATATATCTACCAATACATGATAAAGCTTTTATAAACCCCTAATACTTTTTTCTTTAAATATTGAAAAAAATTTGAAACCATTTGGAAAAAAATAAAAAATAAAAATATAGGTTGTTAGTTATAACCATGTTTACAATTACAATTTCTTTTGACAATTTATTACTTCTACAATCTTTTCATCTTTTACATCCACATTTAAAGAGTTTAAATTTCAAACAATAAGTACAATAAAGGTAAGCTTTGGTCTTCCATAAATTAAATTTATTTTTATTTTTATTTTAAGAGAAATAAAAAATCATTTAATTAAATAAAAATTATTACTTTTGATGCATATCTTAATAATTTATATTGTGTAAGTGCATTAATTATTTTTATTCCTAATAGAAATAAATAAATAAATAAAGAATAACAAAGCTACATCCAGACTACTGCATAGATATTATAGAGAATCTTTACTTTACAGTATAAATTTGATATTAGCCACAAGTCAAACACAAATGAAAAGAACTAATGTGGAACTTGCTTATATGATTTTTAAACTCAAAAAAATACATTCTTTGATCCATTTCCATTCTTAGTTGCTCTCTGACATATTGGTTTTATAGTTTCGAAGATGATATGCTTAAACGATTTCCTCCCACAAACTAAACCATGCAAATTGATGGATGGATAAGCATAAAAGTGTTCAGCAGCAAATGAGGTAAAATCTAATGAAGAAAGCTGTATTCATGCTCAGGGTGAGAGTAGTTCTTCGGATGTGTTATTCAGTGCAAGGCAATGGCATTCATCTGAAGGAATAGTTGACAATTCACCATCACATCGACCAGACCAAGTTATCAAAACAAAAACCTAAACAGATGAGAATGTGCTCATCTTCCTGATAAAATAGTGATCTCCACAACAATGGAGCAGTGTCACGCTGCCGATGAGCACAATCCCATTACAACAATCGAACCAAAGTTGAAAGTGTAATGTTCCCATAAAGCATCTCAGGTCTCCCAAAACAGCAGTGTCACGAATCTTGCTACGAATTTGCATGAAAGTGGCAGTGTGTTGTGTTGAATGAGTCGGTACTTTCAAAAGTGAGGGTTTGCTGCATGATCGAAACCGTGAGTGGTATGTATGTTTTAGTGTCTGATCGAAATCTAATACTCTTCTCCTTCGTCCTCTCCATCACCCTCGGTTGAATCGGCACCCACCTCCTCAAAATCCTTCTCCAACGCCGCCAAATCCTCACGAGCCTCGGAGAATTCCCCCTCTTCCATGCCCTCACCGACATACCAGTGCACGAACGCGCGCTTTGCATACATCAAGTCGAATTTGTGGTCTAATCGAGCGAATACCTCAGCGATGGCGGTGCTATTGGCGATCATGCAAACCGCGCGCTGCACTTTCGCTAGATCGCCACCGGGCACGACTGTCGGCGGTTGGTAGTTGATCCCCACCTTGAACCCGGTGGGACACCAATCCACGAATTGGATGGTCCTCTTGGTTTTGATGGTGCCCACGGACGAGTTCACATCTTTTGGCACCACGTCCCCTCGGTACATCATCGCGCAGGCGATGTACTTGCCGTGCCTGGGATCGCATTTGGCCATCATGCTGGAGGGCTCAAACACGCTGTTGGTGAGCTCCGACACGGATAGCTGCTCGTGGTAGGCTTTCTCGGCCGAGATGACCGGCGCGTAAGACGAGAGCATGAAATGGATCCTTGGATACGGGACGAGGTTGGTCTGGAAGTTGGTGAGATCCATGTTCAGGGCTCCGTCGAATCGCAACGAGGCGGTCAATGACGACATCACCTGCGTGATGAGCCTGTTCAGGTTGGTGTAAGTGGGTCGCTCAATGTCCAGGTTCCGCCGGCATATATCGTAGATGGCCTCGTTGTCGTACATCACGGATACTTCCGTGTGCTCCAAGAGGCCATGACATGATAAAATGCTGTTGTAGGGCTCCACTACGGCGCCTGACACTTGCGGACTCGGGAAGACGCACATGGAAAGCTTGGACTTTTTGCCATAGTCCACAGACAGCCTCTCCAAAAGCAATGACCCGAGGCCTGAGCCTGTGCCGCCACCGACTGCGTGGTACACCATGAATCCCTGCAGACCAGTGCACATGTCTGCCAGCTTTCGGATCCTGTCCAGTGCCAAATCCACAATCTCCTTGCCAACTGCATAACCGAGAGTTCATATATACGAGTTCGGTTGAACAAATTGTAACAATCTTCAAGGTAGCTCAGTCGGCACTGTGATTAAACTCCGTATTCTGTAAATTGAGTTAACTTGATTGTCGAAAGGAAATACAAATGTGGCAGAATCATACTTGTATAGTGTCCACGAGCAAAGTTGTTGGCGGCGTCTTCCTTTCCGCTAATGAGCTGCTCGGGGTGGAAGAGCTGGCGGTACGTGCCTGTGCGAACTTCGTCAATCACAGTGGGCTCCAAGTCCAGCATCACACATCTGGGCACATGCTTTCCCGCTCCTGTTTCGCTGAAGAATGTGTTGAAGGCATCGTCTCCTCCTCCCACTGTCTTGTCACTCGGCATTTGCCCATCCGGCTATACAATGTACACACACAATTTAAATTCCCGTCACCTTTCGAACCTCTACAAACAAGTTCAATCTTTAACACATGCTCAAGGACTCAAATGAATCAAACCATTAAAAACATGGCATCGCTTGACAGAATTAGTAGCACTAGTTGCAGACCTGGATACCATGCTCAAGACAAAAAAGCTCCCAGCACGCGTTGCCGATCTGAATGCCGGCCTGACCAACATGGATTGAAAGGCATTCTCTCATGGTGAATTACGGAAGTGCTCTATGAAACAACTTTTGCCTGAATTTCGGAAACAAAAACTGGAGCCAGTAACTTTAGCCTGAACTTTATGCAATGCGGCGCAAAGATCGAGGTCAGAAATTTTAAGCACAGCTCCAGGCTGAAGATGGCGACTCACGCACTAGCAGCCGATCAAAAAGGGAATGCCTGACAAGCTGCAGACGGTCGAGACTCACCTCTTTTAATCTCCTCACCGTACTGATGACCACAACACTCCAGCCGTATAAATTTCTTTTCTCGCTCTCATTCATATTTATATGAATATATGTGCATATATAGTCCCAGAAACTGGAGCCAGTGAGATCTGAAGCTGTTACATTCATCAAAGCGACGGTTGTGTTATTGTAACTCACTCTGATTGCACCCCGTGGAAGTTTTCTGCTTCCAGATTCAAGGGGATGCAGCTAAAAACGAGGGCAGTTACATTGTGCTTGAGCAGTTGCATTCACCAGTAGAGGATCGCCTTGCTGGGTACTCTCAATTATCTCCTTTTAAGCACACATTCTCCACGGCGAGCTTGATACAATTGCTGTGGAGCTCCAGGATACGCTCCCGAGTAATCACATTGGACTCTTCTGGTGCGGCAACAGAGAAGAAATCCGCCTAGATGTCACCGCCGATGCGGGACTTCCGACGTAGCGCTGCTGCTGCTCTGGCTCTACGGACCTGTGTACGCACCTCCTCCTCATCGTCGTTCGGCGTGAGCAACAGAGCATAACCGGGCGACTGCACCCAATCCTTCAAGGGAGCCCTCATAGTGACTTCGCGCTTGAGCTCTTGTGCGCATTGAATCGGAGGGATGCCACGCACAGACGAGACGTTGGAAGCGAGAATTCAAAGCGAAGACGCTCGTCGGTGCGAAAAAGCTCACGCCCGCCTCGCCATGCCGACGCTGTGGCGATGGCGATGGCGGGCAGGTTCCCCAGTTCGAATTTCCCGACCCGTTAGGGACGAAGGGACACGCATCCTACGTGGCACATAGTAGTAGATGTTGCCTTTTCACGATGTAAAAATATACGTTGTCTTTTCATAAATGTTATCCCTTTCTCATTGTATGTTGCCTAATTTTGTATCAAAATAGTTATTACCATGTTACTCATTCATAATAATATATTATATGTGGTCCTTTCACAAAGTTAAATTATATCTAGTCCTTTCACAATGTTAAATTATATGTAGTCTTTTCACATATATTGTCTTATTTTGTGTTCAAATGTTTTTTATGCCCCAACAACATGCAATTTTGCTATTGTTTGTTAGTAAAACACTTAAGGAAGCTTAAAAGAAAAGAAAAGAAAAGAAAAGAAAAAACCTTCTCATTAGCCAAGATAAAAGTATCTTCTCATTGGCTGTCACGGACATACATATAATTACCTATATGAATAGATAAAAGTATGTAAAAGTAGGTTAATTGTGTAATATCTTCTAGAGAAGCTTCTTAGAAGCTTCATAGACGCTGCTTTGACTTTATAGGAGTCTATAGTTGACTTTTAGGTTAGAAACTTGGTCAACAAGTTAGCCATGTGCCACGCATGTTAGAAGCTTAAAGAACAAGCTAACTACGTGGTCCATCCATAGAAAACTTGCCTTGCAAGCAAAGGCATGTGGCCTAGAAAGTCAACATATATTGGAGGTCTTATAGAACATCGCCACGTGGCTTCTAGTTAGATAGTATATATAGAGGCAAGAGTGAAGCCCTCTTCACTCTTGTCAACTCCTTTCTTGCTTCTAGTCTAGTTTCAAGGGTCTCTAGTTTTCTTGTATTTTGGCAATAGCCATTCCAGTTTCTTTCTTAATATACATATTTCTATTTTGTCCTATTTCTTTTTGAGAAAAGTCTCACTTACTCTTTAGCTTTCATCGAGTTCTTGTCCTTGACAGATTGACAAGAGTACACTTACAATATCAGAGCTTTGTCTTTTCTTGATTAAGAGTGGATTACCCCTTTTTCTTGATAAGACATAAGCGCATTAGAAGTTGCGGATTACCCTCTTTTAACATGATATTGTTCTTAGTATTTTCTTTGTTATCAATTCCTCTCTTCTATTTGTTTTGAGCGTTATTAGACATCTTCTCTTTTCTAAGTGCTACTATGGCAGAGCTTGTTGAAATGAAGAGTGCAATGGCACAGATGCAAGAACAATTGAGGGAGTTAATGCTTGCGATGCATCAACTCAATTTACCACCACAAGGAGCAACAAGAATGGTAGGAAGTGAAGATATAGAGATGATTGGGGCTGCTTCAACATCTGCACCAAACCATGTCCCTTCTCCCAGAATGGAACACCCTTCGAGTGTTAGAGAACCGAGAGTTGCCTTGCCCGAGAAGTTTGATGGTACCAGATCCAAGTTTCGAGGATTCATCAATCAGGTCCAACTAGTGATTGAACTTCAACCCCAGAGCTATCCAACTCCAGGGTCACAAGTAAGATTCATTGGTACACTTCTTTCAGGTTCAGCATTGTCATGGTTTTCATCTTTTCTTGAACGACGAGATCCAATATTGGATAATCTGGAGGCTTTTTTGGCGGAGTTTCGATCCATGTTTGGAGAACATGATGCAATTTGTGTTGCAACCAACAAGATCCGTATTTTGCGACAAGGCAATCGATCAGTAACATTATATGCTTCACAATTTCGACAACTTGCAACTGATATCAAGTGGGATGATGCCGCACTTGTGAGTCAATTTCTCTACGGATTACAATATGAGGTAAAGAAATTGATGCTTAATTTACCTGATCCTCAAACATTGAGTCAAGCAATTGACTTTGCTGTGAAGTGCGACAATCGACTTTTTGAATTTCGATCCGAGAGTCGCACAAGTGGGCCTCAACGTTACTACAATTCAATGGCAACACCGACGTCTCCTCAACACATACCTTCAGAAGTAGAGGATATGCAAATTGATGCGGTACGTTTCAAACCTCTTACTGAGCAAGAAAAGTCTCGTCGTCGACAAGAAGGATTGTGCTTATATTGTGGAGAACCTAAGCACACTGCTCAACATTGTCCAAAGAAGCGACGTAACTACAAAATGAGGAGTACGGCTGTCAAAGAAGACAGTATGTCGGAAAACGAGTACGTCCAGCTACAATAGGGACCGTGCAGCTGGAATCTTGTACAACTTCTAATAAAGGTCCTATCCTCTCCTCAGAACCATCTCCTTGTTTTATAATAGATGTGCGTTTAGGACCTAATAATTACAAAGCCTCTGCCTTGGTAGATTCAGGAGCCTCATCTTATTTTTTAGATGAAGAATTTGCTAGATGTCATAGAATATCATTAATACAAAAAACTAAACCTGTACACGTAGAAGTCATAGATGGTCGTCCGTTGTCTTCTGGAGATGTAACTCACGAAACACTTCCTGTAGATGTAGTAATAAATGGTCATAGTAGTTGCGTAATTTTTAATATAATTAGATCTCCCTCTAATCCAGTAATTTTAGGCTTATCATGGTTAGAAAAGTATAATCCTCGAATAGATTGGATTTCTCGTAAACTTGATTTTCCTCAGAGCATTAGTAACAGTTCTATTAACCAAGTAAAAAACCATGAGTCTAGTATAGTAAAACTCGCACCTATAGGTGCAAAAGCATTTATACACGCAGCAAAAGAAGGATCAACTTTTGCTATTTATGCTGCACCTATTTCTGAAAACGTAAAGACTTCAAGTGGCATTCCAAGTCAATATCAGGATTATCAAGACGTTTTTGAGAAAAAGAATGCAGATATTCTTCCTGAGCATCGCCCATACGATTGTTCAATCGATCTCAAGGAAGGAACTCAGCCACCATTTGGACCAATTTACAGTTTATCGCAAGATGAGTTGGCTGAACTCAAGACATATATTGACGAGAATTTAGCGAAGAATTTCATACGCCATTCAAAATCTCCAGCAGGAGCTCCAATTTTATTCGTAAAGAAAAAAGATGGATCTTTACGAATGTGTGTTGATTATCGAGGACTCAACAAGATCACAATCAAGAACAGGTATCCATTACCTTTGATATCAGGACTCCTTGACCAGTTAAATCAAGCTAAGATCTATACAAAAATAGATCTAAGAGGAGCATATAATCTAGTACGGATCAAAGAAGGAGATGAATGGAAGACTGCGTTTCGAACCAGGTACGGGCATTTTGAATATAATGTCATGCCTTTTGGACTCACGAATGCACCAGCTGCTTTTCAACATCTCATGAATGATGTATTTCGTGAATTCTTAGACAATTTTGTCGTCTGCTACCTAGACGATATCCTGATTTATTCTAAGAATGTTGAAGAACATGAAATACATGTTCGTCAAGTATTACAAAAACTCAGAGATGCAGGATTATACGCCAAGATGGAAAAGTGTGTATTTCACACTACTCAAGTTGACTTTTTAGGATACATCATTTCAAATGATGGTCTTATGATGGATTCTAAGAAAGTCCAAACAATCATGGATTGGAAGATTCCAAAGACTGTGAGAGATGTCCAATGTTTCTTGGGATTTGCCAATTACTATCGGATCTTCATCAAAGACTTCTCACGAGTTGCAGCTCCACTTACACGCTTGACTAGTAAAGATAAATTCCAATGGAATCAAGAAGCGGAAGTAGCATTTGAAGCCTTGAAGACATCGTTTGTCTCTGCACCAGTCTTATATCGTGTTGACTTTTCCAAGGCATTTTTTATGGAAACAGACGCATCGGATTTTGCCTTGGGTGCAGTTTTATCACAAATGGGAACAGATGACAAACTTCATCCGATAGCTTTTCATTCAAGAAAATTCTCAGCAGCCGAGATCAATTATGAGATCCACGATAAAGAACTTCTTGCAATCGTGGATTCCTTTCAAGAATGGCGTCATTATCTAGAAGGTGCTTCTAGTCCAGTCACTGTGTATACAGATCACAAGAACCTCGAGTATTTCATGTCAGCACGCGTGTTGAATCGTCGTCAAGCTCGTTGGAGTATGTCTTTGTCAAGATTCGACTTCATTATCACTTATCGGCCAGGAAAACAACAAGGTTTGTCCGATGCCCTATCTAGACGTTCTTATTTTGCACCAAAAGAAGGAGATGCAGCTTTTGAGCAACAAAGAACGGTCCTCTTGAAACCGGAGCAATTTCATCTCCGAGCAGTGAAATCAACATTGACTGTTGATTCAACTTTTCTCAAGCAAATCCAGTCCAGTATGTCCTCAGACCCTCTTGTTCATGATATCGAGAATAATTCTTCTAAGTCTCATGATCCTTCTTAGTTCGAGTTCAAGAATAATCTATTATATTTTGAAGGACGCCTATATGTTCCAGAAGGAGAAGCACGTTTACGTGTTCTTCAAACACGTCATGACTTTCTAGCAGTAGGGCACTTTGGATATAATAAGACTCTGGAACTCATATCAAGAGATTTTTGGTGGCCACAAATGTGGAAGTCAGTCAAAGACTTTGTACAATCATGTGATATTTGTTCAAGATCAAAAATTCCTCGACATCGACCTTACGGACTTCTTCAGCCATTACCTATACCAGAACAACCATGGTCTTCTGTTTCTATGGATTTCATCACAGATCTTCCAAACTCAAGATCTTATGATTCTATATTTGTGATAGTAGATCGTTTCACCAAGATGGCACATTTTATGCCATGTACAAAATCTATCACAGGTGAAGAAACAGCTAAGCTTTTCATTGATAATATCTATCGCTATCATGGATTGCCTAAAGATATCATATCGGATAGGGGAACTCAATTTGTGTCGAGATTCTGGAGGACTCTTTTCAAGATTTTAAAAGTGGACATAAAGCTATCTTCAGCTTTCCATCCTCAAACTGATGGACAAACAGAGCGCGTAAACCAAGTCTTGGAACAGTATTTAAGGTGTACCATCAACTACCAACAAGATGATTGGACAAACCTTCTGCCATTGGCAGAGTTTGCTTATAATAATACGGTACATTCCTCCACGCAACAAACACCTTTCTTTGCCAATTATGGCTATCATCCACGACTTGATACTTTTGATTTTTCAAAAGTTGATAATCCTGCAGCAGAAGATATGGCAAATCGGTTGTCAGAGTTACATGCAATAATGAAGGCGCAGTTGAAGAAAGCTCAAGAACGACAAAAGATAAATGCAGATGTATATCTTAAAGAGCAACCACAACTCAACGTGGGTGATAAGGTATGGCTACTTCGTCGCAATATCAAGACCACTCGACCTTGTGACAAATTGGACTATCGTAGGCTTGGCCCCTTTTCTGTTTCTGAACAGATCAACCCAGTTGCATATCGGTTACATCTACCGGAGTCAATGAAGATCCATCCTGTATTCCACGTGTCTCTTCTTGAACCATATAAGACAGTGGATATACAAGGAAGAAGACAAATGCCACCGCCTCCTATAGAAGTAGATAATAATGAAGAATTTGAGGTGGAAGAGATATTAGACTCAAGGCGGCGCCGAAATAAGCTGGAATATCTTGTTCATTGGTGCGGATATGATATTAGTGAGCGCACATGGGAGCCATCCAGGAATCTAGCAAATGCATCAGCTAAAGTCAAAGTTTTTCATCAACGACATCCATCAAAACCAAGATGAAAACCTCTCTTATAAAAGAGACAAGATTGAGGCAAGATAACATTCAATTTCCTATCCTTGTTTGTAACTTCTTTGCATTTTGTGACGCTAATTAGATGGAGAGCCAACAACCAGCGGATTCAACTCAAGAACCTTCGTTTGCTGACTTACCGGATGAGACATTGCGATTGTCACAACCTTCAAGACGACGCAACCGAGATGAAGACCCTCAAGAACGACATGTTCTTCTTCGAATAGATGGTGAGATACAACGCGTTTGGTATCACGACCTTGGAAGAGATTCTCGATGTTTGGTGATATTATTGGAGATAGGAATGACTCCTGATGGTCTTTCAAATGTATTATTTGAAGGAAGTTATGAAGGCCTCAACAGTGATCAAATAACAGGGTGGTCTTCTCGCCCTGGAATGGGACACTATCGATGGCTAAGAGGACCCATCAACTATCTTCGAAGAGAACAAAGATCAGAGTTTGTAGCAAATACAATTCGCCGCATATTAGATTTTCTCAATATATAATCACCGCTCCTCATGGAACTCGTCCCTAGAAGGGGGGGTAATGTCACGGACATACATATAATTACCTATATGAATAGATAAAAGTATGTAAAAGTAGGTTAATTGTGTAATATCTTCTAGAGAAGCTTCTTAGAAGCTTCATAGACGCTGCTTTGACTTTATAGGAGTCTATAGTTGACTTTTAGGTTAGAAACTTGGTCAACAAGTTAGCCATGTGCCACGCATGTTAGAAGCTTAAAGAACAAGCTAACTACGTGGTCCATCCATAGAAAACTTGCCTTGCAAGCAAAGGCATGTGGCCTAGAAAGTCAACATATATTGGAGGTCTTATAGAACATCGCCACGTGGCTTCTAGTTAGATAGTATATATAGAGGCAAGAGTGAAGCCCTCTTCACTCTTGTCAACTCCTTTCTTGCTTCTAGTCTAGTTTCAAGGGTCTCTAGTTTTCTTGTATTTTGGCAATAGCCATTCCAGTTTCTTTCTTAATATACATATTTCTATTTTGTCCTATTTCTTTTTGAGAAAAGTCTCACTTACTCTTTAGCTTTCATCGAGTTCTTGTCCTTGACATTGGCAAACATATGTTTTTGGCCAATAAAGAGGCTTCTTTATTTTAGCCAACAATAATATATTTTTATCTTTGCCAATGGCAAGGTTTTATTATCTTTTTGTTTCATAACTAAGTATTTTATCAAATAAATATTCTATTATATTATAGGTATAGTTTCAAAAATTAGAATTAATTAGATTTAAAGTTCTAACATATATTAAAATGATATTTTATTTATTTATTTATTTTGATACAAATAGAGGTATATTCTATTACAAAAAAAATAAAAGAGTATATAATTATCTTAGCTATGTATAACTAAGATTAAAGAACTTTTTTACTAATATTATTAAGATAGTACTTGTCTTTATAAGTTGTCACGGCCATAATCATGTAAGCTAATAATTACATATAGAAATAGGTAGAAGTAAGTAAAAGTAGATAAAAGTAAGTTAATTCTATAATATTTAATATAGAAGCTTCCTAGAAACTTCCTAGACGCTGCTTTGACTTCATAGGTGTCTTTAATTGACTTTTTGGATTAGAAACGTGGTCAACAAGTTGGCCATGTGCCACACATGTTGTTAGCTTGAAGATCAAGCTAACTATGTGGCCCACACATAGAAGAACTTGCCTTGTAAGTCAAGACATGTGTCCTACAAAGTCAACACATATTAGAGGTCCTATAGAACGTCGCCACGTAGCCCCTAGTTAGATAGTATATATAGAGACAAGAGTGAAGGCTTCTTCACTCTTGTCAACTCCTTTCTTGCTTCTAGTCCAGGTTCAAGAGTCTTTAGTTTCTTGTCTTGTGGCAATAGCCATTCCAGTTTCCTTTTAATATACCTACTTGTTTATATTTTGACTTATTATATCGAGATAGCCTTTTTGTGTATATTTTTCCTCATCGAGTCTTTGTCCTTGATAGATTGACAAGAGTACACTTACAATATCAGAGCTTTGTTTTTCTTGAGTAAGAGTAGATTACCCCTTTCTCTTGACAAGACATAAGCGTATTAGAAGTTTGCGGATTACCCACTTCTAAACTGATATTGTTCTTACTATCTTCTTTGTTATTGTCACGGATACAAAATACAGACAAGAAAACTAGACAAGAAGTTCAAGAAGAACTGGATTAATCAGATGAGTACAAGAACAACACTAGAAAGGTGAGCTAGAACTCCAAGAGATGTGTTGTCGAGACTGAAGAACCCTTCAACCTCGACTCCTATATATACTACTGAATAGGAAGCTTCTCGAGCTACTTCCGCTAACTAGGACGCTTCTCCAACAACTTCTACTAATTAGGAAACTTCTCGAGCAACTTCCTAGAATCTATCAGAATATTCTAAAACCTTCTAAGAATATTGTAGAACCTTCTAAGAGAATCTTTAGGGAATATTCTAAGAATCTTCTAGAATCTTTTAAAGGAATCTTTAGAGAATCTTTAGAGAATATTCTAGAAGAATATTTGAAGAATCTTCCAATGTATGTCCATGACATCACCTCCTCTTCTAGCTTCGAGGTCTCCGAGAAGCAATGTTGTTATCAGTCAATACCAACGCAAGAAAATGAAAATCTGTCGCATCACATCCGCTATGAATTCCAATTGTTGTTCGCGTGGCAAATGATTCATCGGCCCTTGGAGCCAACAGTAGTGACCAACACCTTCAACCTCTGACCAAGCGTGGACTTCTGTGTCTTCATTGTAAAACTGTCCTCCAAACACACCTTCTGGCTGACCGTCGTAGGCAGGCTCGACCTCAAATACAATTACTAGCGATCTGTTGCTCGGTATCCTCCGACGTCGTCGTGGTGCAGGCGGTTCTTCATCTCACGGTAGTCTTCGTGAGCTAGTCGCTTGAGATGACATAACAAGTGTAGTATCTTGACTATCCATGTCTAAAGGCTAAAATGATGAGAGCAAACTATAGTTGCTAACAAAGTTTTACACTATCGAACTATGGGTTTTGGAGGTGCCCTCCTCCTTTTTTATGCTACTTGATGAGCAAGCTTCAGCAAGATGCTATCGTTGAATCGGCTTAGGTTTATGAGGATATCGTTGATGAAATTCTTGTACCTTTTTTGGCGCATTAGCAAGATTTTCGGCACGCTCCCACATTCGTTCATTGATGTTGTATTCACTCCAATGCACTAAATACTCCAATTTTCTCCTATTACGTCGTGAATCTAGTACCTTTTCCACCTCGTATTCCTCATGGTTTTCAATTTCGATACTTGGTGGCGGACTTTGTACTCTTTGGGGAAAAGCTGACTCTCGATAAGGTTCCAACAAAGACACGTGAAAGACTGGATGTACCTTCATAGTAGCTGGTAACTCCAGACGATATGCCACCGGATTGATCTGCTTCTCGATAACAAATGGCCCTAATCTCTGATAGTCCAATTTGTCACATGGCCGCTTGGTCTTGATATTCCGTTGAAGAAGCCATACTTTACTTCCAACTTTAAAAGTAGGCGCCTCATTTCGATATTTATCTGCAGATGCCTTGTAACTCTCTTGGGCAGATTGCAATTGAAGCTTCAACGTCGCTTGAAGCTCCGATAGTTGCTTCACAAATCCTTCAGCTACTGGGTTGTTATTTGCTGAAGAACTCAATAAATCGAGCTTGGGGTGGTATCCGTAGTTGGAGAAGAATGGTGTTTGTTGAGTTGACGCATGAAGAGTGTTGTTGTATGCGAACTCAGCAAGCGGTAGATATGCAGTCCAATCATCTTGTTGATAGTTGATGGTGCATCGTAAATATTGCTCCAAAACTTGATTCACTCGCTCCGTTTGACCGTCAGTTTGAGGATGAAAAGCCGAAGAGAGCTTAATATCCACCTTCAATATCTCAAAGAGGGACCTCCAAAACTTGGATACAAACTGAGTACCTCGATCCGACACGATATCATCTGGTAGGCCATGATAACGATATATGTTATCAAGAAAGAGTCTTGTGGTGTCTTCACTTGACGATGTTTTCTTGCAAGGCACGAAATGCGCCATCTTTGTAAATCGATCCACCACAACAAAGATGCTGTCAAATGAATTCGATGGCGGTAGGTCCGTAATGAAGTCCATAGAAACTGAAGACCATGGTCAGTGCGGAATAGGCAATGGCTGGAGAAGTCCATATGGACGATGTCGAGGGATCTTGGATCTTGAACAAACATCACAAGAAAGGACAAATTCCTTCACATCCTTCCACATTTGGGGCCACCAAAAATCTCGTGAAATGAGCTCCAAAGTCTTGTTGAATCCAAAATGTCCCGCAGCTGGAAAGTCGTGGCGAGATTGAAGTACTCGGAGTCGAGTTGGTCCTTTCGAGATATACAACCGCTCCTCAAAATACAGAAGATCTCCCTCCACCTTAAACTTGTCATTATCGACACGTTGTTTGATGTCAAGAGCTATAGAATCCTCAATGGTCGCAGTACGTACCTCGCTGAGGAAGCCGTCATCGATAGTTGCAACAGTAGCAAAAATCATGAATTTTTCTGGTTTCAACAATGTTGTACATTGTTGATCAAACGCTGCTTCTCCAGCCTTTGGAGCAAGATACGATCTCCTCGATAATGCGTCAGATAATCCTTGCTGTTTTCTAAGGCGGTAGGTGATAATAAAGTCAAATCGTGATAGAGACATATTCCATCGAGCTTGACGACGATTCAAAATTCGAGCTGTCATGAAGTACTCCAAATTCTTGTGGTCCGTATAAACAGTCACTGGATGTGCAGCTCCTTCGAGGAAGTGACGCCACTCTTGGAAGGCATCCACTATAGCAAGCAGCTCTTTGTCGTGGATCTCGTCGTTGATCTCAGCAGCAGAGAACTTCCGTGAATAGAACGCAACTGGGTGAAGCTTCTTGTCTATGCCCATCTGTGAAAGCACAGCTCCCAAAGCAAAATCTGAAGCATCGGTCTCTAAATAGAAAGCCTTTGCAAAGTCAGGGTGTACCAAAATTGGAGCCGTAGTGAATGCCGTCTTCAGATCTTGAAATGCTTTTGCTGCTTGTGATCCCCATTCGAGCTTGTCTTTGCTTGTTAGACGCGTGAGTGGTGCAGCAACTTGAGAATAATTCTTCATGAAGATCCGATAGAAGTTAGTAAATCCAAGAAAACACTGAACATCTCTAACCGTCTTCGGAACTTTCCAAGATATAATTGCTTCTACCTTTTTTGGATCCATCTTCAAGCCCTCTGTAGTCGCAATGAAACCCAAAAATTCCATCTCATTCTGGTGAAATTGACACTTCTCCAACTTGGCGTAGAGTCCTCGTTCGCGTAGTTTTTCAAGAACCAAACAAACGTGCTTCTCATGTTCTTTTTCATTCTTGGAAAATATCAAAATATCATCCAGATAGATGACAACAAAGTCATCGAGGTACTCCCGAAAGATGTCGTTCATCATATGCTGAAAGACCGTTGGAGCATTGGTAAGACCAAAAGGCATGACATTGTACTCAAAATGGCCATACCTTGTACGAAAGGCTGTCTTCCATTCATCTCCTTCTTTGATTCGCACAAGGTTGTAGGCTCCTCTTAAATCAATCTTTGTAAAAATCCTTGCACGTCCAAGTTGATCTAAGAGGCCGGAGATCAAAGGTAAGGGATAGCAATTTTTCTTGGTCACCTTGTTGAGTCCTCGGTAGTCCACGCACATCCGCAGTGAGCCATCCTTTTTCTTCACGAATAGGATTGGTGCTCCAACTGGCGACTTTGAATGTCGAATAAAATTCTTGGCTAGATTCTCATCGATGTACTTCCGCAATTCTGCCAACTCTGTCTGCGATAGGTTGTATATTGGACCAAAAGGTGGTTGCGCTCCTTCCTCCAAGTCTATGGCGCAATCATATGGTCGATGTTCTGGCAGTATATCAGCGTTCTTCTTCTGAAACACGTCTTCAAAATCCCTATATTGCTCTGGTATATTCGATGTTGAGATATTCTCGCCGCTAGTTGGAGCTGCATAAATGACAAATGATGCGCCTTCTTTGGACGATCTTAGGAACGCTCTCGCTCTAATAAACATGGATTTCTTCATGTAGGTTCTACTAACAGGTTTATTATTATTTTTTCAGGAAATGTTATCCTTCGTAGCCTCCAATCAATGGACGGATTATGATCTTCTAACCAAGAAAGACCAAGGATAACAGGGCTTGATGGGGTTCTAATAATATTAAAAACAACGTGACTACTATGGTCCTTAAACACCACTTCTATAGGTTCTGATTCGTGGGTAACGTTGCCTGACAATAAGGGTCGTCCATCTATCACCTCTACGTGAACAGGTTTGGACTTCTGTACTAAACGGATCTTGTGGCGTTTAGCAAACTCTTCATCTAAAAAACAAGTAGATGCCCCCGAATCCAATAAAGCTAAAGTTTTTTGTTTTTGAGGGCCTAAAAACAAAGGAATTGTAAAACAACGGGCAGGTTGGACAATGAAGGAGGAACCTGATTGTTGTCGTGATATTAGATTGTCCAGCCGCACGGTTCCTACTGTGGCTGGGCGTCGTCGTTTTCCGGAATCATCGCACTTCTAGTCTTGACAGGGTGCCAATTTTGCTTCTTTGGGCAATTTCCAACCTTGTGACCTTCTTTTCCACAGTACAAACATAACCCTTCCTCCATACGCCGTTTCTTCTCTGTTGGAGTAAGAGATCGGACACGCGCCGTGTCGATTTGCATGTCTGTTGCCTCCGAATGTGAGTTTAAGCTATTTGCAGACATAGTCACGTCGTAACGAGTCATTTGGTGTCTTGGACGTTGGTCTTGGCGACGCTGGAATAGGCGGTTGTCACACTTTACAGCTTGGCTAATGGCTTCGTTGAGCGTTTGAGGATCAGGGAGAGATAACAGCAAGTCCTTCACATCATCCTTCAAGCCCCAATAAAACTGACTCACCAACGCCTCTTCACCCCAATTAATGTCACTTGCCAATTGTCTGAAATCCGAGGCATAGATTGATGTAGAGCGTGTTCCTTGTCGTAGCAATCGGATCTTTGTTGTAGCCCATCGAACTTTATCATGCTCACCAAATGCTTCTGCAAACGCCTCCAAGAACGTTTCAAAGTTGCTCAAGATTGGCGATCGCTTCTCGAATAAGGGAGTAAACCAAGGCAGAGCTTGTGCTGTAAGCAAGGTTCCAACAAGCCCAACACGCGCTTCCTCCGTCGGATAACGTTCGGGCTGTAAAATTGTTATCAACCTGATTTGGTTGACAAAACCTCGAAACTTGGAACGAGTTCCATCAAACTTATCCGGAAGACTAACTCGAGGCTCCTTTCGTTGTAGGACTACTCGACCTTGTTGAACTGAAGGTAGAACTGCTTCTTCTGGCGCAGAAGTTTGAGGCTGATATACTTTAGATGGCGCTATCTCAGATGCTCCATTGTTATGGAGTCCTACCATGACTCCTTCGATCTCTGTTGTCCTATGTGACAATGAGGCAAGAGCATTTATGATGGCGTCTAGTTTGGATTCCAAACTTTCAGCCATATTAACGTCTTAACCTTCGGCTAACCTTCAGAAAGAAGAAAAAAGAGTTTTGACAAGAGGACAATATGGGTTCAGAGGAGAGTACTCCGCAACCTCTAAAACGCCTTAAGACTCCAAGATGAGGGGTAATCCACTCTCTCCAAGAAGAATAAGGCTCCAATATTGAGAAAGAAGAGATATTAGTTTAGAGGAGGCTAATCCGCAACCTCTAAAACACTAGCACACCTTCAAGAAGAGGGTTAATCCACTCTCTAACAAGAAGGAACTAGCTCTAATACCAATGAAAATGCAGTCTCGACAAACTGTCACGGATACAAAATACAGACAAGAAAACTAGACAAGAAGTTCAAGAAGAACTGGATTAATCAGATGAGTACAAGAACAATACTAGAAAGGTGAGCTAGAACTCCAAGAGATGTGTTGTCGAGACTGAAGAACCCTTCAACCTCGACTCCTATATATACTACTGAATAGGAAGCTTCTCGAGCTACTTCCGCTAATTAGGACGCTTCTCCAACAACTTCTACTAATTAGGAAACTTCTCGAGCAACTTCCTAGAATCTATCAGAATATTCTAAAACCTTCTAAGAATATTGTAGAACCTTCTAAGAGAATCTTTAGGGAATATTCTAAGAATCTTCTAGGACCTTCTAAAGGAATCTTTAGAGAATCTTTAGAGAATATTCTAAGAATCTTCTAGAACCTTCTAAAGGAATCTTTAGAGAATATTCTAGAAGAATATTCGAAGAATCTTCCAATGTATGTCCATGACAGTTATTAAGTCTTTCTTTTCTTTTGTCTTGAGCAGTATCAAACAAATTTTTCTTAGTGTCATTATGGCAGAGCTTGTTGAAATGAAGAGTGCAATGGTACAAATGCAAGAGCAAATGAGGGAGTTAATGCTTGCGATGCATCAACTCAATTCACCAACACATGAAAGAACAAGAATAGCAGAAAGTGGGGATATAGAGATGATCAGAGCTGCTTCAACATCTACAACAAATCACGTTCCTTCTCCAATTATACAACACCCTGTAAGCACTAGAGAACCAAGAATTGCCATACCCGAGAAATTTGATAGTACGAGATCTAAGTTTCGAGGGTTCATCAATCAAGTACAATTGGCAATTGAACTTCAACCGCAAAGCTATCCAACTCCAGGATCACAAGTCAGGTTTATTGGCACTCTACTTTCTGGTTCTGCATTATCATGGTTTTCGTCTTTTTTTGAACAACGAAATCCAATATTGGACAATTTGGAAGCTTTTTTTGGCAGAGTTTTGATCTATGTATGGTAAACACGATGCAACTCCTGTTGCAACAAATAAGATCCGAATTCTACGACAAGAAAATCGCTCAGTAACAGTATATGCTTCACAATTTCGACAACTTGCAATTGACATCAAGTGGGATGATGCTACACTCATCAGTCAATTTCTTTATGGATTGCAATACGAAGTAAAGAAATTGATGCTCAACTTACGTGATCCTCAAACTTTGAGTCAAGCAATCAATTTTGCGGTAAAATGTGATAATCGACTTTTCAAATTTCGATCTGAGAATCATTCACGGGAACCTCAACGTTATTACTCAATGGAACATCAACATCTTTGCCAAACTTACATTCGAAAGTAGAAGACATGCAAATTGACGCGGTACGTTTTAAACCCCTAACTGAGCAAGAAAAGATTCGTCGTCGTTAAGAAGGATTATGTTTATATTGCGGAGAACCTAAGCACACTGCTCAACATTGTCCAAAGAAGCGACGCAACTATAAAATGAGGGATACGACGGTCAAAAGAAACAACATGTCGAAAAACGGATTCATCCAGCTACAATAGGGACCGTGCAGCTGGAACCTTGTACAACTCCTAATGAAGGTCCTATCCTCTCCTCAGAACCCTCTCCTTGTTTTATAATAGACTTATATTTAGGACCTAAGAATTACAAAGCCTCTGCTTTATTAGATTGAGGAGCCTCAGCATGTTTTTTAGATGAACAATTTGTTAAAAGTCGTAAAATACCTTTTGTATAGAAACCTAAACCAGTACATGTAGAAGTCATAGATGGTCGTCCCTTCTCTTCTGGAGATGTCACTCATGAAACTCATCCTATAAAAGTAACAATAGATGGTCATGATAGCTACATAGCTTTTAACATAACTAAATTCTCGTCCAATCCAGTTATTTTAGGTTTATCCTGGCTAGAAAAATATAACCCTCAAATAGATTGGAATTCGCGTAAACTTGACTTTTCTCAGAGCGTTATCAATAGTTCTACTAACCAAGTAAAAAATTATAAGTCTAATATAGTAGAACCCGTACTGATAGGTGCAAAAGCATTTATACACGTAGCAAAAGAAGGATCAACTTTTGCTATTTATGCTGCACCTATTTCTGAAAACGTAAAGACTTCAAGTGGCATTCCAAGTCAATATCAGGAGTATCAAGACGTTTTTGAGAAAAAGAATGCAGATATTCTTCCTGAGCATCGTCCATATGATTATTTAATCGACCTCAAGGAAGGAACTCAGCCACCATTTGGACCAATTTACAGTTTATCGCAAGATGAGATGGCTGAACTCAAGACATATATTGACGAGAATTTAGCAAAGAATTTCATACGCCATTCAAAATCTCCAGCAGAAGCTCCAATTCTATTCGTAAAGAAAAAAGATGGATCTTTACGAATGTGTGTTGATTATCGAGGACTCAACAAGATCACAATCAAGAACAGGTATCCATTACCTTTGATATCAGGACTCCTTGACCAGTTGAATCAAGCTAAGATCTATACAAAAATAGATCTAAGAGGAGCATATAATCTAGTACGGATCAAAGAAGGAGATGAATGGAAGACTGCGTTTCGAACCAGGTATGGACATTTCGAATATAATGTCATGCCCTTTGGACTCACGAATGTACCAGCTGCTTTTCAACATCTCATGAATGATGTATTTCATGAATTCTTAGATAATTTTGTCGTCTGCTATCTAGACGATATCCTGATCTATTCTAAGAACGTTGAAGAACATGAAATACATGTTCGTCAAGTATTACAAAAACTCAGAGATGCAGGATTGTACGCCAAGATGGAAAAGTGTGTATTTCACACTACTCAAGTTGACTTTTTAGGATACATCATTTCAAATGATGGTCTCATAATGGATTCTAAGAAAGTTCAAACAATCATGGATTGGAAGATTCCAAGGACAGTAAGAGATGTCCAATGTTTCTTAGAATTTGCCAATTACTATCGGATCTTCATCAAAGATTTTTCACGAGTTGCAGCTCCACTTACACGCTTGACTAGTAAAGATAAATTTCAATGGAATCAAGAAGCGGAAGCAGCATTTGAAGCCTTGAAGACATCGTTTGTTTCTGCACCAGTCTTATATCGTGTTGACTTTTCCAAGGCATTTTTTATGGAAACAGACGCATCAGATTTTGCCTTGGGTGCAGTTTTATCACAAATGGGAACAGATGACAAACTCCATCCGATAGCTTTTCATTCAAGAAAATTCTCAGCAGCCGAGATCAATTATGAGATCCACGATAAAGAACTTCTTGCGATCGTGGATTCCTTTCAAGAATGGCATCATTATCTAGAAGGCGCTTCTAGTCCAGTCACTGTGTATACAGATCACAAGAACCTCGAGTATTTCATGTCAGCATGCGTGTTGAATCGTCGCCAAGCTTGTTGGAGTATGTTTTTGTCAAGATTCGAGTTCATTATCACTTATCGGCCAGGAAAACAAGGTTTGTCCGATGCCCTATCTAGACGTTCTTATTTTGCACCAAAAGAAGGAGATGCAGCTTTTGAGCAACAAAGAACGGTCCTCTTGAAACCGGAGCAATTTCATCTCCGAGCAATGAAATCAACATTGACTGTTGATTCAACTTTTCTCAAGCAAATCCAGTCCAGTATATCCTCAGATCCTCTTGTTCATGATATTGAGAATAATTCTTCTAAGTCTCATGATCCTTCTTAGTTCGAGTTCAAGAATAATCTATTATATTTTGAAGGACGCCTATATGTTCCAGAAGGAGAAGCACGTTTACGTGTTCTTCAAACACGTCATGACTTTCTAGCAGTAGGGCACTTTGGATATAATAAGACTTTGGAACTCATATCAAGAGATTTTTGGTGGCCACAAATGTGGAAGTCAGTCAAAGACATTGTACAATCATGTGATATTTGTTCAAGATCAAAAATTCCTCGTCATCGATCTTACGGACTTCTTCAGCCATTACCTATACCAGAACAACCATGGTCTTCTGTTTCTATGGATTTCATCATAGATCTTCCAAGCTCAAGATCTTATGATTCTATATTTGTGATAGTAGATCGTTTCACCAAGATGGCACATTTTGTGCCATGTACAAAATCTATCACAGGTGAAGAAACAGCTAAGCTTTTCATTCATAATATCTATCGCTATCATGGATTACCTAAAGATATCATATTGGATAGGGGAACTCAATTTTTGTCAAGATTCTGGAGGACCCTTTTCAAGATTTTAAAAGTGGACATAAAGCTATCTTCGGCTTTCCATCCTCAAACTGATGGACAAACAGAGCGTGTAAACCAAGTCTTGGAGCAGTATTTAAGGTGTACTATCAACTACCAACAAGATGATTGGACAACCCTTCTGCCATTGGCAAATTTTACTTATAATAATACGGTACATTCTTCCATGCAACAAACACCTTTCTTTGCCAATTATGGTTATCATCCACGACTTGATATTTTTGATTTTTCAAAAGTTGATAATCTTGCAGCAGAAGATATTGCAAATGGGTTGTCAGAGTTACATCCAATAATGAAGACACAATTGAAGGAAGCTCAAGAAAGATAAAAGATAAATGCAGATCTATATCGTAAGGAGCAACCACAACTCAACGTGGGAGATAAGATATGGCTACTTTGTCGCAATATCAAGACTACTCGACCTTGTGACAAGTTGGACTATCGTAAGATTGGCCCCTTTTCTGTTTCTGAACAGATCAACCCAGTTGCATATCGGTTACATCTACCGGTGTCGTGTTGTAACACGAGTATACAGTGAAAATAAAAAGAAAGGGGAATTTTATTAATATTCAGTTACCTCGAATATTGGGAGCATCGACCAACTCCAGTACAAATACTGAGTGGTCAGGTTCAGTGACTCCGTTACAGTCAGCCGGGGCATACTGGAATGCCCCGTTCGATTCCAATAACGGGAGTCAGTAGGAAGAGAAGGACCAATTCACACGACGGGTTCGAGGAGCCAATTGGATCCAATTTCGAGAATCCAATCCGGGTCCTCTTACCCAATATGAGACCTGTATTGGTGGGGCAACCCAATGCAGTCTAGTTACGGGAAATCCAGGTCTTACTACGGGTCTTAGCCAATCTGACGTGAGGACCAATTTGATCCAATTACGGGAACATCCAGGTTACTACGGGCATCTTTCCCAATATAGGACCTGAATTGGTCGGGCGACTCAATGTGGTCCCGATTACGGGGTTCGATTCTGTTTCAGGCTGTCTTGTTCTCTGTGCCGTCTCAGGGAACGTTGTTTTCGGTAAATGGATTTCTTAAAGGTAAAAACGGAGGAGAAAGCTTGAGGTGGGAGCCAATTTCGGATCCAAGCTTGAGGTGGGAGCCAATTCCGGATCTAAGACGGAAGATTGAAGAAATTCAGAGGATAAGGTTAGGGGGGGAAGCGAGTTTTTAAAGCTTTTGCAAGGTTACCTGTGTGGGTTTTTATGGGGGGATGGGAGGTTTTTGGAAGATCAAGGGAATTAGAGAGAGGAGCTTCATGCTTCGGGTCGGGGAAGGAAAGACATAGAATTTGGATTTTTCTTCTTCGTAGAGTTTTGGGAAGACTGAGGCAATCGCTGCTGAAGTCAATGTTGTAATGGTGAATCGGGATTTTTAAATGAAGTGGGTTTGAATACTCTTGACTGTTTTGTGAAATCGAGTTACGTCTGTGATTGAAGGATTAAAAGGGTGTCTATAGGATTGAGTATGCGGAGTGAATGAAATTTATTGGGTTAATCTAACAAGACAGTCACTGGATACAAGATCGTAAGTACAAAGCAGTATTGAAGGTTAACAGTTTGGGTTGTACGGGGTTCTCTGTAACGTCTAGAGACCTACCGGCTGGGGCAAAAAGGACTTCGACAAGCAGTCGAAGAGCACCCGTATAGATTTACGGTACATTGTTGCAGTCGTTTATATTCCAGTAGTCAAAAATTGATAGACTGCTTGACTATCAACGAATCTCCATACTACCTTCTACAGCCAGACGCCCGACGCGTTTTCGAGCAGGAAAGCACGTAATACGACATAAGTGGTCAACCCGACGTGAAAGCTTGAGCTAGAAGGTATTGGATTTCGGTTGATTTTATCTTTATTTTTTATGGAAAACGAAAATAAAAATTTTGAAGGATTTTTGGGAGAAATTTCTGGTGGGGAGTCTTCTAAAGGACAAGGTATGCACATGGATCCGTCTATTGCTAGTTTGTTTCAAGCCTTCTCATTATCAATGCAGCAACAGCAAAGCAATGATCGAAAGAAAGCTTTGGCAACCAAAGCATTGCAAGCAGTGGTCAATAAAATTGATCAATTTGATGGGAGGAATATTTCAAGGTATTTAAGATGTTATGTTCGTGAAATGGAATTAAATCGGGTTTCTGAGAAGAAAATGGTTGCACTATTTGGACTTGCCACGATACCGGAGATAAGGGACCACATTACATCGATTACGGATCGTTGTGGGAATTCATGGGAGGATTTTTCACATGCATTGAAAGACGAATATTTCTTGGAAGATGCTGATCGCGTTACTAAGAAGCTGTTTCTGGGATGGATTGAACGGCCCAATAAGAATTTGCAAGCAACAGAGCTACTAAGGGAATTTGAGAGGCAGTACTCTCAATTATCGAAGGTAGAAAAATTGACATTGGAGCCGAACAAAGTTGATTTATTTCTTCAAGCTGCTGATGGAGAATTGCAAGAGAAATTAGAACCTCTTCTTGAAGACAAAGAAGAAGATGAAGGATTGACAACGAAGTGGAAGAACGTTGAAGATGCGGTGGGGTTGCTTACAAAAAAAGAAAGGAGGAAGGATAGGAGTAATATTCCGAAACAAGTACAAGCATCCAAAGCTCGAGTACGTACTACACCACCGACAATGCCTACAGTTCAACCTTCGACATCCTTGTCAAAGAAAACAGATATGGGTAGGGAAGAAATTATACGAGGAATGCAAGATCTTCAAATCAAATTGGCAAGACTTGAAGAGAATACTTCTATAAACAATTCGAAGAATGTTTCAAAACAACGATATGTACAAAGATGCATTTGGTGTGATGATGCTTCACACACTAGAAAAGATTGCAATGAATTTAATAATATGATACGGCAGGGAATTATTTGCTGGAAAGATGGCAAGATAGCATTGAAAGATAGGGAGGATCTTCTTTAAACCAATTTTGGCAAGGGAGGAATGAGAGCATTGGTTCAAGATTACTTAAAAGGGCATGAAACAGTAGCACGAGAAAGTGCAAGTTATGGTGCTAGAATAGATGATGAAATTGGTGGAAGTACGGAAACTAGTGAGTTTTGGTCTTCTGCCGTTTCTACAATGCAAGAAGGGAAATTACCTCGAGAAGCGTTATTGAGAACTGCAGCTACAATACAGGAAGAACAGAGAAAGTGCAAAAATGGCCAATTGATATGGAACATGGATGGGCAATACGAGCAACTAATAACACACGAGGCGAATTATATGGAGCTTGTCCAGATGTCAAAATTCGGATTGGGGATGTTGCTACGGAGCAACATTTCTTCGTTCAAGATACAACGTCTTATCCGTTGATTTTAGGACAACCTTATATCACGGCAACACGGATGGAAACAAAGGTACTTGACGATGGTTCTGCTTATGCAAGGGTACGGAGCGAAGATGGGAGGAAAGTTGTGCAATTTCTAACAGTACCTCCTAACCATGAACGGAATCGAGATAGGTTGAGGGAGAAACCATTGCCAAAGATTGTTGAAGGATTTAAGGATTTTGGGGAGGTACCACTGTAAAGCGAGATTATGGAGGTACAAAAGAGGAGGTACTCTCGCGAGATGAAGGTGCCTTTGATGCGAGTTTTATTGGTATATTGGAGAATGGAAATATTATGTATAAGGAAGTTGAAGATTTTAAAAGAAAAGAAAGAAAAAGATTATATGATATTGAAGGACAGTTACGCAAGATAGGTACATTGCAAGATGATGAGAGGATTTTGGGTGTTTATGAAGAAAATGGGCTGGAAGATTCATTGGAATTGATTACATCTATTGGGTTAGGGGATAATGATAAGATTATTGAGATTCATTCGAGAGAGGTTTATACCATGCTTGAATCTTTTCAAGCACCAGAAGTCACAGTAGAGACGAGATATAAAACGGCAGATAAGAAGGTAAAGCCTATTGCCGGACCATTACCAGAGGATTTTAAAGAACAAATGGGAGAAGCATCAAAAGAAGCAAGTTTAAGAGATCCAATGAGTATTGGACATCAGTTTACTGAAGAGACTTTTGAAGAATTGAAGATTGGTTCTGATGGTTCTTTATTGCCGGAGGAAATTACTTGCTTCAAAAAGATGTTGGCTAAACAAGGTAGATCATTTGCCTTTGAATCTCATGAAATTGGGTGTGTGGATCCAAATATTATAACACCTATGGTTATCTTCACTGTACCGCATGTACCTTGGAATCTAAGGCCGATTCCAGTACCGAGGGCACATTTACCTAAATTGATCGAACTATTGAAAGAAAAGATAAAGATGAAAATATTGCAACCTTCATTTGCGCCGTATTCTAGTCGATGGTTTACGGTACCTAAGAAGAATGGGTCACTGCGGTTTATTCAAGATATGCAGCCGGTGAATGCTGTAACTGTCAGGAATGCAGGAATTGGACCTATTGTGGATGAATTTGCTGAGGCGTTTGCTGGAAGGACGATCTATTCAATGGGTGATTTGTATTCAGGTTATGATCAATTTCAACTTGCCGAAGGAAGTAGAGATATGACAACGATGAGGACACCGCTTGAATTGGTTAGAATGTGCACTCTTCCTCAAGGCGCGATCAACTCAGTTGCGCATATGATGAATGGGATGAATAAGGTATTGAGAGATTTTATCCCCAAAAAGACTATGCCTTTTCTGGATGATGTTCCTATAAAAGGGTGCAAAGAAGGAGATAAGGATGAAACTTTAGATACGAGGGGGTGTCGCAGATATGTTGTTGATCATATACAAGATTGTGAAAAGATTTTAACTCGGCTTGGAGAAGTTCATCTTACATTATCGGGTATGAAGTCCGTATTTGGAGTGCGAGAGGTTGTAATTGTTGGACATTTATGCGGATCTTACTGAAGAAAACCAGATCCGACTAAAGTCGATGCAATTGGAAGGATGAAAGAGGATTGTGGTTCTTTAACAGAGGTTCGCAGGTTTTTGGGTGCATGTGTATTTTATCGAATCTGGATCCCTCATTTTGCTCACATAGCGGATCCATTATATGAACTGTTACGCAAGGGTTACCGATTTGAATGGGAAGAAAGGCATATTTAGGCAATGCAAAGATTGAAGAAATTTTTGATGTCACCTCCAATATTGAGGAAGGTTGATTATAAGTGCAATAGACCAGTGATTCTTACTGTAGACGCTAGTCCAATTACCGTTGGATGGGCTGTGGGTCAAGATGATTCGAATGGGAGTAGATTTGCAGTTCGATTTGGGGCTAAAGTTTTAAGTATTCGTCAGCGTGCATATTCGCAAGTCAAAAGAGAACTTTGGGGAGTCGTTTCGGCTATGAAAGCTGAAAAGGACTATTTGATTGGGGCAGTAGTAGTAATTGAAACAGATTGCTTGCCATTGCTTGGAATGATTATTAACTGTTCAACGCCAGATATTGCAATGTTGAGATGGATTGCTTATATTAAGTCACTAAATCTAGAATTTAAGCATATCACTGGAAAGGACAATTTAGTAGCAGACATGCTATCTCGAGCAAGATACGAGAGGGAGGACGAAATGGTTGAAGACATTGATGATGTCGGATTGAAATTCTATTCAATATCAAATCTCAACAGAGAAGACAAGCTATTTCTTGAAGAATCTTATGAAGGAGAATTATTGGATATTGGTCATTATTTGAATACCTTGTCTAAGCAGGGGAATTGGTCTACAGAAAAATTCAAACAAATAAGAAAAAAAGCATATGGATTTTTACTTCGAGATGGATTCTTATGGAAGAGACCGAAGAAAGGAATTGGGATGCCACGACGAGTGATAGGTAAAAAGGTAAAAAAACTAAATTATTAAAGGCCATAAAGGAATCTGGGCTACTTTTGCTAAACTCAAGGAACGATATTGGTGGAAAAATATGTATCGAGATGTGCTCTCATTTGTAGAGTCATGTGAAATCTGTCAATCGTATTCTAATATCCGACATCGAGATGGTCTTCATCCTACGTATCCTCTAGCTATTCATTTTAAATGGATTGTTGATTTGGTTATTATGCCGGTTGGGTTATGGCAGATGAGATATTTGGTTTTAGCTCGTGAAGATTTATCAAATCAAGTAGAAGGAAGAGCATTGAGGACAAAATCTACAGAAGGGATTTGTAGGTTTTTGCTTGAAGATGTCATTTGCCGTTACGGGTGCATAGGAAAAATCACTGCAGATCGTGGAGAATTAAATGCACAAGAAGCTCGTAAGTTCTTTGAAAAATGTGGAGTTAAACTATCACTTACTACTGCTTATAATCCGGAAGGGAATGCGAAAAGCGAACGCGGTCACCCGCCGATTGTGAAAGCATTGGTTAAAGCTTGTAATGGGAAGGTTAAAGAGTGGCCACGGCTTTTGTCATTTGCATTATGGGCTGATCGAACAACACATAGTTCGGTGACAGGATATATGCCAGTAGAACTTATGACAGGTCGAAAATTAATTATGCCGATTGAAGAAAAGGTACTTACTTGGAGTATGCTACCATGGGAAGATGGATTGACAAGAGAAGAACTTCTGGCTATTAGGATTCGACAATTGGAGCAAAGAACGGAAGATGTCCAGATAGCATTGGAAAGGTTAAAAAGAGCAAGGTTACAAAACAAGGCGCGATTCGATAAGCAACATCGATTGAGACCAAAAGCAATCGAGGAAGGTGACTGGGTACTTGTTTATGACAATAGTCTGGATAATCAACATAGTACTTTGCGGAAATTTTTAAAACGTTGGTTTGGACCATATGTTGTAACAACTGTTCATGATAATGCGACTTACTCATTACGGCAGTTAGATGGTACAAAATTGAAAATACCAATTGCAGGGAAGAGAGTAAAAATATTTAAACGAAGACACGCAGAGATGGATATGGAAGACCTTAATGAAGATACACAGATTCCGTAGCAAGAAGATGAAAGTGATATGGATAATGAAGGTGACGAAGACGAACTGGACAAAGACGTAGGGGATATATTCTGAATCAAACAGCAATTGGATAAATTGGTGCATACCGGAGGATGCACAGGTTCAGAGGGGGTAGATGTCGTGTTGTAACACGAGTATATAGTGAAAATAAAAAGAAAGGGGAATTTTATTAATATTCAGTTACCTCGAATATTGGGAGCATCGACCAACTCCAGTACAAATACTGAGTGGTCAGGTTCAGTGACTCCGTTACAGTCAGCCGGGGCATACTGGAATGCCCCGTTCGATTCCAATAACGGGAGTCAGCAGGAAGAGAAGGACCAATTCACACGACGGGTTCGAGGAGCCAATTGGATCCAATTTCGAGAATCCAATCCGGGTCCTCTTACCCAATATGAGACCTGTATTGGTGGGGCAACCCAATGCAGTCTAGTTACGGGAAATCCAGGTCTTACTACGGGTCTTAGCCAATCTGACGTGAGGACCAATTTGATCCAATTACGGGAACATCCAGGTTACTACGGGCATCTTTCCCAATATAGGACCTGAATTGGTCGGGCGACTCAATGTGGTCCCGATTACGGGGTTCGATTCTGTTTCAGGCTGTCTTGTTCTCTGTGCCGTCTCAGGGAACGTTGTTTTCGGTAAATGGATTTCTTAAAGGTAAAAACGGAGGAGAAAGCTTGAGGTGGGAGCCAATTTCGGATCCAAGCTTGAGGTGGGAGCCAATTCCAGATCTAAGACGGAAGATTGAAGAAATTCAGAGGATAAGGTTAGGGGGGGAAGCGAGTTTTTAAAGCTTTTGCAAGGTTACCTGTGTGGGTTTTTATGGGGGGATGGGAGGTTTTTGGAAGATCAAGGGAATTAGAGAGAGGAGCTTCATGCTTCGGGTCGGGGAAGGAAAGACATAGAATTTGGATTTTTCTTCTTCGTAGAGTTTTGGGAAGACTGAGGCAATCGCTGCTGAAGTCAGTGTTGTAATGGTGAATCGGGATTTTTAAATGAAGTGGGTTTGAATACTCTTGACTGTTTTGTGAAATCGAGTTACGTTTGTGATTGAAGGATTAAAAGGGTGTCTATAGGATTGAGTATGCGGAGTGAATGAAATTTATTGGGTTAATCTAACAAGACAGTCACTGGATACAAGATCGTAAGTACAAAGCAGTATTGAAGGTTAACAGTTTGGGTTGTACGGGGTTCTCTGTAACGTCTAGAGACCTACCGGCTGGGGCAAAAAGGACTTCGACAAGCAGTCGAAGAGCACCCGTATAGATTTACGGTACATTGTTGCAGTCGTTTATATTCCAGTAGTCAAAAATTGATAGACTGCTTGACTATCGGCAAATCTCCATACTACCTTCTACAGCCAGACGTCCGACGCGTTTTCGAGCAGAAAAGCACGTAATACGACACCGGAGTCAATGAAGATCCATCCTGTATTCCACGTGTCTCTTCTTGAACCATATAAGACAGTGGATATACAAGGATGAAGACAAATGCCACCGCCTCCTATAGAAGTAGATAATAATGAAGAATTTGAGGTGGAAGAGATATTAGACTCAAGGCGGCGCTGAAATAAGCTGGAATATCTTGTTCATTGGCGCAGATATGATATTAGTGAACGCACATGGGAGCCATCCAGGAATCTAGTAAATGCATCAGCTAAAGTCAAAGTTTTTCATCAACGACATCCATCGAAACCAAGATGAAAATCTTTCTTATAAAAGAGACAAGATTGAGGCAAGATAACATTCAATTTCCTATCCTTGTTTGTAACTTCTTTGCATTTGTGATACTAATTAGATGGAGAGCCAACAACCAGCGGATTCAACTCAAGAACCTTCGTTTGCTGACCTGCCGGACGAGACATTACGATTGTCACAACCTTCAAGACGACGCAATCGAGATGAAGATCTTCAAGAACAACATGTTCTTCCTCGAATAGATGGTGAGATACAACGCGTTTGGTATCACGATTTGGGAAGGGACTCCCGATGTTTGGTGATTTTGCTAGAGGTAGGAACAACTCCTGATGGTGTTCCAAATATTCTATTCGAAGGAAGTTACGAAGGCCTCAACAATGATCAAATAACTGGGTGGTCTTCCCACCCTGGTATGGGACACTATCGATGGTTGAGAGGCCGTATCAATCATCTTCGAAGAGAACAGAGATCAGAGTATGTGGCGAATACAATTCGTCGCATCATAGATTTCCTCAACATATGATGACCGCTCCTCGTGGAACTCGTCTCTAGAAGGAGGGGTAATGTCACAGCTATAATCATGTAAGCTAATAATTACATATAGAAATAGGTAGAAGTAAGTAAAAGTAGATAAAAGTAAGTTAATTCTATAATATTTAATATAGAAGCTTCCTAGAAACTTCCTAGACGCTGCTTTGACTTCATAGGTGTCTTTAATTGACTTTTTGGATTAGAAACGTGGTCAACAAGTTGGCCATGTGCCACACATGTTGTTAGCTTGAAGATCAAGCTAACTATGTAGCCCACACGTAGAAGAACTTGCCTTGTAAGTCAAGACATGTGTCCTACAAAGTCAACACATATTAGAGGTCCTATAGAACGTCGCCACGTAGCCCCTAGTTAGATAGTATATATAGAGACAAGAGTGAAGGCTTCTTCACTCTTGTCAACTCCTTTCTTGCTTCTAGTCCAGGTTCAAGAGTCTTTAGTTTCTTGTCTTGTGGCAATAGCCATTCCAGTTTCCTTTTAATATACCTACTTATTTATATTTTGACTTATTATATCGAGATAGCCTTTTTGTGTATATTTTCCCTCATCGAGTCTTTGTCCTTGACATAAGTTGGTTCCTACTATTTTACATTGACGCTTATCATCTATTTAGGTGGTAAGTACACTATTGATAGACCATTGGTATTATAATGACTCTAGCAATTTAGTTCTACTTTTTGGAAATCACTTGCATTTTAACTGCAATTGAGTCCCAGCTAGCCTATCATGAATTATTATATTTAACCACACTTTATTGTGTATTTTTTTGTATAAGCTATAGAATTTCATTAAATATTGCATTATTTCTTTTGATTCAAAGTAAGTAAGTGATGGTTCTATATAAAAGTAACCACATTGTACTGATTTTTTCTAATTGTCAAGGTGGTCAATATGCAAATATGTAATATTGCTAACTAGGTGTCACAGACACAGAAATACAGATTCGAGATCTAACAAGAAGTTCAAGAAGAACTAGCAAGAACTAGATTAATCAGATGAATACAAGAACAACACCAGAGAGGTGAGCTAGAGCTCCAAGAGCTGTGTTATCGAAATTGAAGAACTCTTCAGCCTCGATTCCAATATATACTCGTATTTAGGAAGCTTCTCAAGCAACTTCTACCAACTATGAAGCTTCTAGAAGGTTCCAGAGACTTGTTTCTAGAAGGTTCTAGAAACTTGTCTCTAGAAGGTTCTAAGGACTATGTCCCTAACATCACCCCCTCCTTTAGCTTCGAGGTCTCTGAGAAGCAATGTTGTTGTTAATCAGTACCAATGCAAGAAAATGAAGATCTGTCGCATAACGTCTGCTATAAACTCCAACTGTTGTTCACAAGGTAAGTGGTTCATCGGCCCTTGAAGCCAATGGTAGTGGCCCACTCCTTCAACTTCTGACCAAGCATGAACTTCCGTATCCTCATTGTGAAATTGTCCTGCAAACACGACTTCTAGTTGACCATCGTAAGCAGGCTCAGACTCAAATACAATCACCAATGATCGGTTATTCGGTATCCTCCATCGTCGTCGTGGTGTAGGCGGTTCTTCATCTTGGGGTCGCCTTCGTGAGCTAGTCAGTTGAGATAATCTGACTGGCATAGTATCTATCTCTTGGCTATTCATATCAGAAGACCAAACTATGGCTACTGAAAAAGTTCTACTTTATCTTGGAAAAAATAACTACAGCAATTGCGAATTTTGGTGGTGCTCTCCCCCTTTCTTATATTCTTGGATGAGCAAGCTTTAGAAGGAAGCTATCGTCGAACCGGCTTAGGTTTATGAGGATGTTGTTGATGAAACTCCTGTACTTTTTGTGGCGCATTGGCAAGATTTTCAGCTGCCTCCCACATTTGCTCATTAATGTTGTAGCCGCTCCAATGAACAAGATACTCCAACTTGCCCCACCTTTGCCGTGAATCCAGCACCTTTTCAACCTCGTATTCCTCGTGGTTCTCGATCTCAATACTAGGTGGTGGACATTATACTCTTCTAGGAAAAGACGACTCTCGATAAGGCTCTAACAGAGAAACATGAAAGATTGGATGTACCTTCATAGAAGCCGATAATTCCAGACGGTATGCCACTGGATTGATTTGCTTCAAGATGATAAATGGTCCCAATCTTCGATAGTCCAACTTATCACATGGTCGCTTGGTCTTGATATTTCGTCGAAGAAGCCATGCTTTATCTCCAATTTTGAAAGTAAGTGCTTGATTCCGAAATCTATCTACAGATGCCTTGTAGGATTCTTGAGCGGATTGTAATTGAAGCTTCAACGTATTTTGAAGCTCTGATAGTTGTTTTGCAAATCTTCAGCTGCTGGATTGTTATTTGTTGATGGACTCAATAAATCAAGCTTCGGATGATACCCATAGTTGGAAAAGAATGGTGTGTATTGAGTCGATGCATGGAGGATGTTGTTATATGCAAACTCGGCTAGCGACAGATATGTGGTCCAATCGTCTTGTTGATATTTGATGCTGTATCGTAAGTATTGTTCCAAGACTTGGTTCACCCGTTACTTTTGGCTATCAATTTGAGGATGAAAAGCCGAAGAAAGCTTGATATCTACCTTCAGTATCTCAAAGAGAGATTTCCAAAACTTTGATATGAACTGGGTTCTTCGATCTAATATAATATCATCTGATAGTCCATGATATCGATACACATTATCGAGAAAGAGCCTTGCTGTGACTTCACTGGATGATGTCTTCTTGCAAGGGACAAAGTGCGCCATCTTTGTAAGCCGATCTACCATAACAAAGATGTTGTCAAATGAGTTCGATGATGGCAGGTTCGTGATGAAGTCCATAGAAACTGAAGACCATGGTCGATGTGGAATCGGCAATGGCTGTAAGAGTCCATCAGGGCAATGTCGAGGATTCTTAGATCTTGAACAAATGTCGCAAGAGAGGACAAAATCTTTCACATCCTTCTACATTTGGGGCCACCAAAAATCTCGAGAAATAAGCTCCAAGGTCTTGTTGAATCCAAAATGTCTCGTAGTTGGAAAATCGTGGCGAGATTGAAGAACTCGAAGTCGTGCTGGTCCTTTTGAAATATACAACTGCTCATCAAAGTATAAAAGATCTCCCTCTACCTTAAATTTATCGTCATTGACACACTGCTTCATATCAATGGCTATTCAATCTTCAATGGTCACAGTACGTACCCGATTCAGAAAGTCAGCATCAATTGGCACAATAGTAGCGCAAAGTTGAAATTGCTCTGGCTTCAACAACATCGTACTTTATTGATCAAACGCTGCTTCTCCAGCTTTTGGTACAAGATATGATCTCCTCGATAAGGCATCAGATAGTCCTTGCTGCTTTCTAGGTTGATAAGTGATAACAAACGTGTTTGTTATGAGTTTCTAAATAAAAGGCCTTTGTAAAGTCTGGATGTACTAAGATTGGAACCATAGTAAATGCGGTCTTCAGGTCTTGAAACGCCTTCTCCGCTAGAGGTCACCATTCCAGCTTATCCTTGCATGTCAACCGAGTGAGAGGAGCAGCAACTTGAGAATAATTCTTGATGAAGATCCGATAGAAGTTGGTAAAACAAGGAAAGCATTGTACGTCTCTAACCGTCTTTGGAACCTCCCAGGACACGATTGCTTCCACCTTCTTTGGATCCATCTTCCTTCTTTGATTCATACGAGGTTGTAAGCTCCTCTTAGATCAATTTTTGTAAAGATCCTTGCACGTCCAAGTTTTTCTTAGAGACCAAAAATCAAGAGTAACGGGTAACGATTCTTCTTTGTTACCTTGTTGAGGCCTCGATAGTCCACGCACATCCGCAACGAGCCATCTTTCTTCTTCATAAATAAGATGGATGCTCCAACTGACGATTTTGAATGACGGATGAAGTTCTTGGCTAGATTCTTGTCGATGTATTTCCGCAACTCCGCCAACTCTATCTGCAATAGATTGTAGATTGGGTCAAAAGGTGGTTCTGCTCCTTCCTGCAAGTCTATGGCGCAATCATATGGTCGGTGTTCCGGTAGCATGTCGGCATTCTTCTTTTGAAACATGTCTTTAAAATCCTTATATTGCTCAGGTATACTTGTTGTCGAGATCTTCTCCCCGGTAGTTGGAGCCGCATAAATGACAAATAGTGTGCCTTCCTTGGACGATCTTATAAATGCCCTTGCTCCAATGAATAAGGATTTCTCTATTCGAGATTTTCTACTAGACTTGCTCTTGGATGGTTTTGTGGGAAAGGTCATCTTCCGCAACCTCCAATCTATGGATGGGTTATGCTTTTCCAACCAAGATAGACCAAGAATAACAAGATTTAATGGAGTTCTAATAACATTAAAAATAATATGACTACCATGGCCCTTAAACAACACTTCTATAGGTTTTGATTCATGGGTGACACTACCAAAGAATAAAGGTCGTCCATCTATGACCTCAACGTGAACAGGTTTAGATTTTTGTACTAAAGGAATCTTATGACGCTTCACAAATTCTTCGTCTAAGAAACAAGTAGATGCTGCTGAATCTAATAATGCTAAGGTTCTCAATTTTTGAGGGCCAATAAACAAAGGGATTGTAAAGGAAAGGGAAGGTTGAGCGGAAAGAAAGGAACCTGGTTGTTGTTGCGATATTTCACTGTCGAGCCGCACGGTTCCTATTGCGGTTGGACATCCTCGTTTTCCTGAACAAACGTGCCCCTAGTCCAGACAATACGTCGATTTTGCTTCTTGGGGCAGTTTCGAACTTTGTGGCCTTCTTCACTGCAATACAAGTATGGACCTTCCTCCATACATCGCTTTTTTTCTTCTAGAGTAAGGAATTTGACACGTACCACATCAATTTGCATGTCTTCTATCTCTGAATGTGAATTCACGCTGCTTGCCAACATACTTGGGACGTGGCGAACCGTATGTTGTTTTGAACGTTGGTCTTCGTGGCATTGGAATAGGCGGTTATCGCACTTTACAACTTGGCTAATAGCTTCGTTGAGCATTTGCGGATCAGAAAGAGTTAACAGCAAATCCTTCATATCGTCCTTTAAACTCCAATAGAATTGACTCATCAATGCTTCTTTGTCCCAATTGATGTCGCATGCTAATTGCCTGAAGTCCGATGCATAGACTGATGTAGAGCGCATCCCTTGTCACAGTGACCGGATCTTTATTGTAGCCCATTGAACCTTGTCGTGTTCACCAAATGCTTCCACAAACGCATCCAAAAAGGTTTTAAAGTTGTTTAGTATGGATGATCGTTTCTCAAACAAAGGAGCAAACCATGATAGAGCTTGTCCTGTAAGTAAAGGTTCCAACAAGTCCAACACGTGACTCCTCTGTTGGATAGCGTTCGGGCTGTAAAAATGTTATCAACCTGATTTAGTTAACGAATCCTCGAAACTTGGAATGCGTATTATCAAACTTGTCCGAAAGGCTAACTCGGTGCTCCTTATGTTGTAGAACCAGCGGTGCTTGTCGAACCTAAGGCAAAGTTGCTTCTCCAAGTGCAGAAGTTTGAGGGTGGTGCAACCTAGATTGTGCCATCCCAGATGCTCCATCATTATGAAGCCTTGCCATGACTCCTTCAATCTGTGGAGTTCTTTGGAATAACGTAGCGAGGGCATTCATGATAGCATCCAACTTGGACTCCAAACTTTTCGTCATGCTAATGTCTTGGCCTCCGACCATTCTAAGAGAAGGACAAAAATGACTCTACAAGAAGACAATATTGGTTTAGAGGAGGGTACTCCGCAACCTCTAAAATGCCTTAAGAGCTTCAAGAAAATAGATAATCCACTCTCTCCAAGAAGAATAAGACTCCAATATTGTAACAAAAGAAGTATCAGTTTAGAGGAGGGTAATCCGCAACCTCTAAAATGCTAGTACACTTCCAAGTAGATTGATAATCCACACTCTAATAAGGAAGAAACTAGCTCTGATATCTAAGGTGAGTGAAGTCGCAACAAATTGTCATAGACAAAGAAATACAGACTCGAGATCTAACAAGAAGTTCAAGAAGAACTGGCAAGAACTAGATTAATCAGATGAATATAAGAACATAATTATGAGCTGTCCTTGTCATGATTATAGTTGATACTTGAGTAGTGGTGTATAATCTCCTATTAGATGGAATAGTGCCTATATAAAGGAGTAGTTATAATAAAATTTCAATCCCTCTTCTGTATGCCTTTGAGGTGATGAATACACCTAAAAGTGATGGAGAATTGTTTTTCTAATGCCAAATAGGCACATCAAGAGCTCTTTCCAACATTTTGGTTATATATATATATATATATATATATATATATGTGATTTTTATGATCATATCTTTTAATGCTTTTGTAAAATAGTTCTAAACTATCAATCTTGTTTTATTCTGATGGTGATGAATGATAAAATATTCCAAGCAGAGAGACCATTTTTCTCTTTGATATGACTAGAAGTGACTGAGGCAAAATCCAAGAATTATATAAAGATTAAATTGTTTAAGTTCCAATGCCATAATAATCCTATTAAATAATAAAGCCATCATCGCATTTTTCAAATGTATCAAATTTATCCCTCTTGCTTGTTTAGATTGTCAATATTGAATCCAATTCACCTTTGTATGTGTATTTTAGAAAGATCCTGGTGCAAAATAATTCCTAAGGCTACTTTGATTCTCATAATATTCTATTTAGTACCTTCCTATATAGAGAAGAAGTAAATATTGATGATAATAATACATTGTTAACTACTACATGTCTACCAATCACATTGATTTTAGTAGTACACCAATAGTTCAATTCTTTTTATATATGTTTATATAAATAAGTATCAATATTTTTTGATTTTAAAGAAAGACCAAAAAAAATATCCAATAACTTGTTTATCTCGTCTTCATCAATCTACACCACCCTTAGTTGTTCTATCTATGATAGCCAAATAGGATCTTATTTCTATTTCCAATGGCTACTTGATTTCTATAAATTCAATATTAATTTAGATACTAAGAAAATTATTTTAAGCATATAAATTAAAGACTTATTTAAATCTTCATCTTCTAATAATGTAAAGGAGATATTATCTGCATATTATCTTAATACTTTTTGGTGTCTTTCCATAGAAAGTTCAATACTTCAAATATTTTTATTTGTGATGTCCTTTGCTATTATGATATTTATTATTTTTGCCACAATTAAAAATAAAGAAGAAGCTACTAAATATCCTTGTATCATCCTTCTTTTAATTAGAAAGAGATATAAAAAGACTCCATTTGTTTCAATATAAGTTGAAGCATTTCTAAGTAGGATTATGACCATGTCTAAGAGTTTTTTTGAGAAGCTTAGTCTTGTTATAGATGAGAATAAAAAATCCCACTCTTCCATATTGTATGCTTTTGGAAAATTTAACTTAAAGAATAATAAAGGTTGATCTGAATATTCTATCCATGCTATAATTTTTTAAGTAAGTAGCAAGTTGTTTAGAATAACTTTAGATAAGAATGCCAATTAGTCCATGCAAATGATGTTTATAAGAATTGATTGTAGTTGTAATTCTAATGCTTTGGCATATATTTTGTAGTCCAAATTCAATAGTGTAATTGGATGCCAAATAATTAAGAGGCTTTAATTATCTCTTTTATGTAATAATCCTAGATGAGAGACTCCTTAAAAATAAACTTAAATAAATCATTTCTATATACTTTTAGCAACTTAAGTTCCAAAATGTAACTTACAAATTATGAAAAAAGTCCAGAAAACCACACTAATATTATTTAATTACTAACTTGAAAGTTGATGTAGATGCTTCAATAGCAATTTCTTTTTCTTTGACCATTAACTTTAATTCAAAATTAGAGTATAGCTTAATCTTAAAGCCTTCTAATACCATGCCAAATTTTACCTTAATCCAACTAATAGATCTTCAAATATTATAGAAATCCTATTCAACTTCAAATTACTAACTTCTGATACCACCTTGTATTAAAACCCAGATATCTCTTGACTATATTGTTATATTAAAAAAAAATGTTTACATGCACTAAGCACACTCAATTATCCAAATAATTTTAAATTTTAAACTATACATGTAACACCAATTATATGAAATCTTCAAATAATCAACCCTCGAGTATCAATCCAACCTATTATTATGGACATATATATTTATTCCAATAGTTACTTATATTATTAGGTAGAAATAGATAAATATAGATTAATTTCATAAAGTCTTCCATAAAATCTTCTTAAAAGCTTTATAAATATATTTTTTTACTTTAGATTTATTTACAGGTTATAAAACTTGGCCAAGAAGTTAATCAAGTGTTGGTAGCTTGTGGAAAGAGTAAACTTTGTATAATAGCTTGTGAAACAAACAAACTATGTAGCGCATACATAGATAATTTTTCTTGCAAATTAAAACATGTGGCTAACAAAGTTAACACATATTAGAGGTCTTATAGAATATTGTCACATTGTTATATTGCATGGTTTTCTATCTGAAAATACACTGAGTATTTAGCTGTAGAGAGTTTAATTTTCACTTATTGGCCAAGTTCCAATAAGTTATTTAACCTTTAAAGTAGAAGATAAATAAATACTACAATATCAAAAAGATATTATACTAGTAAAAAATTTTATATTTAAGAAGGTTTATTCATAAGATTTTTTAAAATATTTAGAAATTTTCTAACATACTTGGCTATACCAAATCATAACTAGCCATTTGCTCGTCAGGTAGATTTTCAATAATTCCAAAGAAAATCCATAATCTCCTCTCAAAAGCTCACTTTTATATCAAAATTTAACTATAGCTCCATATATCCATCTTCAACATATATATAAAGTATTGGCTTCCAAAAATCCCTTTATTGTATATAAAATACTCAAATTATAGTAAAATCCCTTCAAAACACAATATTTCCGCAAAAAATTTCTTCTTCTCAAATTTTAAAAATTCATATCTCTTGATTCAACCATTCAATTTTTATAAAATTTAAAATAATATAGAATTTACCATTAAATTTTATTTCAAAATAATTCAACCATAAATTTGCTACCAATCGTATAGCATCTTGAAACCCCTAGTAGGTGATCTAAAATCCTAATTCATAAGCACTGTAGTACTATTTTCTTCATATCTCACAAATCCAAAATCCAAATGCCACAAAATTTATATATAAAATTTAATAACATAAAATACATATTTTTAGAAATTTTTAGCCAAAAACTTCACAAATTACATATGATATAGCTCAAAACACAATCACTAGCAATTTACGTCAGTTACTACTCCTTAGATTCCAATCATTGAATTCAACTTTCAAAATCTCCCTCATTCTATCTTAGAATTCATTAAGCAATATTTATTAAATTTAGCCAAAAATATACTTTCTCTAATCCTAGTCGCTAATCTTGGATTACTTTTTGTACGTATATATTATATTCAAAAGAGTGACAGTAGATGCAAAACCGACACCTTGACTTTGAGCACCTATATCTCCTTTATAAAAATTCCAAATGACTCAAATTTTATACCAAAACCATAGACAAAAACTTGAACTTGCTTATCCTAACTTTTGACATTCAAATTCCTCCAAAAAACCAATCCTAATTCCTAATATGGCCTCGAGCAACCTCCTTGAAGCCCATTGGTCATGATTTTTGACCGATAGGAATGGAGATTTATATCATCAATCTCCATTCATTCATATATGTACACCAACTACCTTTTTTGCTACCAAAATCCCTCTTCAATTCCTTTTTGTATAAGATTAGTATATTATATGCCTTAAATACTAAATCAAAGAACCATAATAAAACTTTAAGGATCACCACTATCTAACAAATGTGACTCTAAATTTATAAAGTTATTACCAACAAATCAATCTCAAAAACCATTATCAAAAGAAAATAAAGTTATACAAATTCTAATAGTAACCTTTTTAAATAGATTCTTTTTAGGTAGTAATCTAATCACATTCTAAAATCAACTAAAATTTATTAATATGGTTCTTATTATGTTACTAAATAAATTATATATTAAATATATTAATATGTATTAATATATTTCAATATGTGAAAATAATAGAAGAAAGATTTTTGATATTATGAATAAGAGGATCAAAGGACATACTTGATTGAATTTGTTTAATAAAAGTCGAATCAATAGTCAATGTTGATTTCATTGCTTGAAGATGAAAATGCTTTAGCTTTAAGAAGATTATTTTTTGTTGATCAAAAGATACATCTCCTTCGTTTGGTACAAGATAAGAGCATCTAGAAAGAGTATGTAATAAACTTTGTTGTTTTTAGGTCAATATGTGATCTTGAAATCAAATCTTGATAATGACATACTCCAACATGCTGGGTGATGATTTGAAATACGTATTGATATGAAATACTCAAGGTTCTTTTGATCTATATATACTATACTTATACTTGAAGTACCTTCTACATAATGATGCTATTCTTAAAATGAATCCATAATTATAAGAAGTTTTTTGTTGTAGATCTCGTAGTTAATCTTGATTAGTGAAAATTTCTTAGAATAAAAAGCTATTGGATGGAATTTGTCATTTGCTTCTATTTGTGACAATATTGCACTCAAGAAAAAATCTGATGCATTTGTTTCTATAAAGAATGCTTTAAAAAAGTTGACGCAATACAAAGTTGGTGCAGAAATAAATTTCTTCTTTAAAGCAACAAATGATACTTTGGCTTCTTTATTCCACTCAAGTTTGTCTTTATAAGTCAAATGTAAAAGTGGAGCTACAACTTAAGAAAAGTTTTTGATAAAGATTTGGTAATAATTAGCAAAGTCTAAAAAGCTTTATACATCTCTTACTATTCTTGAAATCTTTCAATCTATGATAGTTTGGACCTTCTTTGGATCCATCATAAGGCCTTTATTAGAAATGATGTATTCCAAAAATTCAACTTGAGTAGTGTGGAATACACACTTTTTCATCTTTGCATATAATCTTGTATTTCTTAGTTTTTGTAACACACAACAAACATAAACTTCATACTCTTTTGTGTTCTTAGAATAAATTAAAATATTATACAAATAATAAATGACAAAATCATCAAGAAACTTATAAAAGATATCATTTATTAAATGTTGGAAAGCAGCTGGTGTATTCATGAGTCTAAAAAGGTATGACATTATATTCAAAATATCCTTACATAATTTGGAAAGCAATCTTCCATTTATCTCCTTTTTTGATGTGGACCAAATTATATGTTCCTCATAGATCTATTTTTATATAGATCTCTACTTGATTTAATTAATTAAGAAGTTTTGAAATCAAAGGTAGAGGATATCTATTCTTGATGGTGATCTTATTAAGTCCTTGATAATCCACACACATCCGCAAAGATCTATCTTTTTCTTTAGAAATAAGATAAGAGTATTGACTAGAGATTTAGAATGGTGTATAAAGTTTTTAGCTAAGTTTTCATTAGTGTATTCTTTGAGTGCAAGCAACTCATTTTGTGATAGGTTATAGATTGGTCCAAATGGTGGTTGAGTTCCTTCTCGAAGATCAATGGAACAACTATAAGGGCGATGCTCTAGAAGAACATTTTTATTCTTCTTTTTAAAAACGTCTTAGAAATCTTCATACTAGCTAAGAATACCACTTGATATCTTTTCACTATCAGCAATGGACATGACATATATAGCAAAAGATGGCCTTTTATTTGCGGCATGCATAAAAGCTCTTGCACCTACTAATAAAGGTTTGAATATACTAGATTTATGGATTTTTACTTACCTAGCAAGACCTTGACTAAACTATGGAAGAAATCAAGATTGCAAGAAATCTAATTTATTTGAGGGTTATATCTTTTTAATCATGATAATCTTAAAATAATTGGATTAAAAAGAGATTTAATGACATTAAATATTACTAAACTATTGTGATCACTCGTTGTTACTTTTATAAGAATAGTTTCATGTATAATATCCCTATAAGACAATGAATGTTCATCTTTCACTTCTACATGTACATATTTGATTTTCTTAATTAAAAATATATCTTATTTTTTGATGAAGTCTTCATCTATAAAATAGGTTGAAACTCCTAAATCTAATAAGGCTAAGACTTTGTGATTTTTTGATCTTAAATAGACTTCTATTGTAAAATAAGGTGATAGATCAAAAGAGAGAATAAGACCTTTATTAGATATTGCACATAAATCTAGCCACACAGTCCTTGTTGTAGCTGGAACAACTTATTTTTAACACATTGTCTTCTTTAGCAATCATGCTTCTTATTTTATAATTGCGTTGTTTCTTTGGACAATATTGAGCATTGTGGTTATCTTCTCCACAATATAAGCATAAGCCTTTTTGACGTCGTCGACTCTTTTCCTTCTTTGTGAGAGATTTAAAATATATCGTATCAATTTTTATTAATTTTGGCTTTATTAAATAAGTTTTTGAAAACTTAAGAGCTACTATCTTTATTTGATTTGTTCCTCTCCAACCATATCTTTCTTCTTAATGTCTTTCAAATAATTAATTATTACATGTAATGGCTTGAGCAATAAATTATCTAAAGTTTTTATTTTTGGCATTGTCAGTAAAAACTCTTTGATATTATCTTTCAATCTATATTAAAATTGATTGATAAAGGCTTTGTCATTCCAATCCATATTGTAAGCAAGGTTTTGGAATTCAGCAGCATATATGGTGGCAGACCGTGATCCTTGCTGTAAAAATAAGAGTTTGGTCTCTTCTACTCTTTTTCAATCACTTTTTCCAAAGGTGGCTATAAATACTCTTAAGAATGAATTCAAATCATAAAGAAGTTACAAATCTTTTTCCATTAAAAATTCAAACCAAAAAAAAAAAAAAATCTTAATAGAAGTATGCCTATGAATCTGACTTGAGTAAATCCATTGGAATATTGGGAATGATACAATTTTAGATAGAACTTGATTTTTTGCAAAAATCATCAAAATTTTGATCTTATTCCATTAAACTTTTCAAGCATACTAATCTTTGTTCCCGTCATACTTACAGAAGCAAAATTTGTTTGATTTGGTTGTGAGGTTGATCTACTTGCTTCCTTCAATTGCACAATTTTTTGTCGCAGACTCTAAACTTCTTCCATAGGGATAGGCATAGTACCTCCATAATTCATGTTGAAAATACATGAGATTTTCACTCTTAGAATATTGACAAACTCATGAAGATCTGCAATAGTTGTAAATCTATTCTCACTTTTGCTAAGAGTAGCATCCATAATCTTTTCTTCCATAGACCACTCAAACAAATTCAAAAAGTTAAATTAGAAGAAGGTAATGTGCAACGTCTAATAAAAATTTTCACAAGAGGGATAATCCACTCTTTTTAAAGAAAAGATCAATGTTAAAAAAGAAGATTTTTTGTTTAAAGATGAGAAGTTCATAACCTTCAAAATACAACAATAGAAGTAGGATAATCCACTCACTTCTAAAATAAGATAAAAATAATATATTAGCACTCTTGTTAAATTGTTAAAGAAATAAATCTCCAAGAAATAAAATTCTCAATACACTTTTGTGTCACTCAAGATAACTAGAAAATCACTCAAAATGTGATGTAATATTAAACTAGAATAGCTATTGCTAAAAATAAGAAGACTAGAAAGTCTTGAAATAAGACTAAAGACTAAAAAGGTATTGACAATAGTGAAGAAGACTTTACTCTTGTCTCCATATATACTCTCTAACTAGGAGGTATGTGGCGATATTCTATATGACCTTCAATATGTCTTGACTTTGCTAGCTACATGTCTTAACTTGTGAGGCAAGTTATCTATGTATGCACTATATAATTAGCTTTTTTCACAAGCTACTACAAAAAGTTAGCTTGTTTCATAAGCTATCAACATGAGGTTAATTTGTTGGCCAAATTTCCAATCTACAAACACATTTAAAGTCAAAATTGCATCTACAAAGCTTTTAAGAAGCTTTTCTAGAAGACTTTATAAAATTTATCTATATTTATTTACTTCTACCTAATCAAATAAGTAACTATTGAAATAAATGTATATGTCCATAACAAAACCAAGAAAGAGTATTTTCTGATAGAAAAAAGCCTAAGAATCCGACTTGAGTAAATCCATTGGGATATTGGAAAGGATGCAACCTTAGATAGAGCTTGACTTATTGTAAAAATCTTTAAAATTTTGATCTTATTCCATCAAACTTCTCAAACATACTAATCCTTATTATCAATATATTAATAAAAAAAAATCCCTCAATTTGGTTGTGAGATTGATCTACTTGCTTCTTTCAACTGCATAACTTTTTGTCGTAGACTCTGAACTTCTTCCATAGGTATAGGCATAGGCATAGGCATAGTACCTCTATAATTTATATTAGAAATACGTGAGATTTCTATTCTTAGAGTATTTCTAAGCTCATGAAGATCTGCAATAGTTGCAAATCTATTCACACTTTTGTTAAGAGTAGCATCCATAATATTTCTTTTCATAGAGAATTCAAACAAATTTAGAAAGTTAAATTAGAGGAAAGTAATCTGCAACTATGAAGGATATGAATTTCAAAGAAAGAAAATCTTCAATATCCTCTTGTGTCATTGAAGAGAACTTAAAAAGTCATCCAAAAGGTGATATAATATTAAACTAGAATGGCTATTGCCAAAAAATAAGAAGACTAGAAAGTCTTGAAATAAGACTAAAGACTAGCAAGGTGTTGACAAGAGTGAAGAAGGCTTCATTCTTGCCTCCATATATATTTTCTAACTAGGAACAACATGACAATATTCTATTAGACCTCTAACATGTGTTGACTTTGCTAGCTATATTTCTTAAGTTTTTAGACAAGTTATTTATATATGTGCTACATAGTTAGCTTATTTCACAAGCTATTAGATGGAGTTAACTTGTTCTATAAGCTCTTAGATCGAGTTAACTTGTTCTACAAGCTACCAACACGTGGCTAATTTGTTGGCGAAGTTTCTAACCTACAAACACATCTAAAGTCAAAACTATATCTATAAAGCTTTTAGAAAGGTTCTCTAGAAGACTTTATGAAATTAATCTATATTTATCTATTTCTATCAAATCATATAAGTAATTATTGGAATAAATATATATGTCCATAACAACAACCTCTAATAAAATTTTCCACAAAGAGAGATAATCCACTTTCTTTAAAAAAAAGATCAGTATTAGAAAACAAGATTTTTTGTTTAAAGGTGGATGATCTACAACATTTAAAATACAACAATAGAAGTGAGGTAATCCACTCACTTCTTAAACAAGATAGAAACAATATATTAACACTCTTGTCAAATTGTCAAGAACATGAATCTTAAAGAAAGAAAATCTCCAATACACTCTTATGTCACTGAAGAGAATTAGAAAGTCACTCAAAAGATATTGTAATATTAAATTAGAATAGTTATTGCCAAAAACAAAGAGACAAAAAAGTCTTGAAATTAGACTAAGAACTAGAAATGCATTGACTAGAGTGAAGAAGGGGTCACTCTTGCCTCCATATATATTCTTAACTAGAAGCTATGTGACAATGTCTTATAGGACCTCCAAAACGTATTGACTTTGTAAGATACATTTCTTAACTTGCAAGGTAAGTTTTCTATATGTACGCCATATAGTGAGGTTGTTCCACAAGCTATCAATACGTGGTTAACTTGTTGACCAAGTTTCTAATCTACATATCAACTACAAACACACGAGAAGTCAAGCAATATCTCTGAAGCTTTTAAGAAGCATTTCTAAAAGGTCTTATGAAATTAACCTACTTTTATCTACTTTTATCTATTCTTACTTAATCATATAAGTATTTACTTGAATACTTATGTATGTCCATGACAAGGGTAGACATGTAGCTACCATCTATAGATCTTATGATAAGAGTATAAAAGATTTCATGATCTCATTTGGTGAGAACATCTTCTTTTTTTATTGATGAACAAAGCCATGCCAATTTTTTACTAGGTTTTGTAAGTGGCTTTGGTATTTTTTTAGTTTTCTCTTCTACTTTATAAAATTAGTTCTTGAAAATTTAGAAAAATATATAATTTTTTTATGTGGTTTTTTAAACATAATAATATTAGAATTCAAAGTTTTGACAAGAAAAAACCATTAAATTTAGTAAATGGTGGTATATTACCTTTATAGTTTAATAGCTTAATTTTAGAGGATTCTTCTTCATTGATTATAAGTTGAAAAATAATAATATTTGTTTTGTTAAAATTAATAAATTCTAATTTTTTAAAAACTAAAAATTGATTATATTAGAGTTGGAACGTGATAAGAATGTTAATTCTTGCAGTAGAGGCTTTGCTATCTTTGAATTTGAGTTTTAGTAGCTAAAAGAAGGCACAACTTTGGATGACAAGATCAAGAGAATTGAAGGAATTTAAAGGCTCAATTTTTTAAAAAATGTGTCATTTAAAGTTAAGATTTTAATTAGCTTAGATTTACTTAAGGACCATCAAGAATCAAATTTTAATGCTCTAATTTGTGGAAGGAAATCTAATGCCTTGCCAAAATAGAGGATTTATTTTGAGGGTCAATATTCGATGCTTACATCCAAATTTGAAGGAAAACTTCAAAAGATACAGACATCTTTAAGTCTTCTTTCCAACAAGACCAATTGGATTCAATTTTGAATTTTATAAAATTGAATTTAATTACTTAAATCTATCTAATTATCATGAAAATATAGAATTTCAATACATACATAATAGATTGATATTGGTAACTTTTGTACTAAAAATCATAGAAAGTATATATTGAATTAAATGTATTGATCGTATTTTACATTTGAATAATTTGTTTTATCCTATAATAATATTTAGATGCCATATTATGAATTCAAGTTAATAAGATTAGGTTAAAATGTATTATATACATCATTCTAATTTTTTTTTGTTGATTTTTTGATGAATTTTTGAATTTTAGGTTGATTTTCTTGAAAAAATAATATTTGACAAAAGATATTATTCATATCAAATTAAAAAAAAATCAAATAAAATAAAAATTTTGTATCTTCTTAGAATAAGTAGAATAGGGAAGACCACAATAGAAAAGTTCAGTTTGAAACATATGTCATAGACATGAATCTAGTCAAAAACCAAAAGGTAATACACTTATGTTTTATTGAAAAAAAGAAAAAAGTAAAGAAAGAAGACATAATTAAAACATGTAAATTTATTTATGCCTTAACTTGTACATATAATTTATTAATATAATTTTTTTTTAAATGATGATATTAGTTTTGTAAAAGAGCTTGTTGTAAAATTTATAAAATAAATATACAATTTAAATTTAAATCATGACAACATTGATTTATTTTGGATTGATATAAAAGTATATCAAGTTAATATCTAGAGCTTATGAATGTATGATTAATTTAACAAGAGATTATTATCATAGCTTGGTTTTTTTCACAAAAGAAAGATTTGTCACTTACAAGTTTGTAAAATGGTAGAATTTTTTTCTTCTCAATAATATTACAATTAGTTTTCTTGTACTTTTTTATATATGTAAAGCATGATATATGTTTATACATACAATTGGTCATCTGTTGTATTTTTTTAATTCATATAATCTTCACTACTAATTAAATAGAAATTTATGCTATTTTAATTGTTAGCTACAATGATCTTGCAATGTAGAATCTGTAGAGTTATTGAACTTGTATATAATATAATATAATATGTTATATTATTTTACAAATAAAGTGATTTTGTATTATTATACTAGCATCTAATATTTAAAGATCTGAAAATTAGTACTTGATAAAGTTGGATGGGATATAAAAAATTTGTCCATTTCTAAGAATCTGTTATTAATTATAATAATTGGTTAATATTTTATGTTTATTTTTTAAAAGATAGTTATTCTTGTTTTAACAAAAGTGTTGAACAAAGCAGTAGAAATAGTTTGTGTTGTAGACCCTCTTTTGGGTATATTTCTGATACTTTAGAATATACACTTTGGTCGATAAACAAGAATGTCATGTAGGTAATATGAAGCTATTTTTTTTTACCTATGCAGTCCAATATCATGTAAGAAAGAAAGATCGTGTAATATCAAGCATAATAACAATCCTTGAGACAAAATCCTTTTATCTATGCAATCCAACATCATGTAAGAAAGAAAGACTGTAATATCAAACATAATAACAATCCTTGAGACAAAATCTTTTTTAATGTGCATTTAAAATTTTAAATATTATTGATGTTAGAAAAGAAAAAGAAAAAGAAACTAAAACTAATAGAAATCAAATTCATGATAATGTAGCACCTAAACAAAGCTCACAGAGATGCAAAGACCATTATACATAAACATAGCTCAAATGAATTAAAACCAAATGTAAGAAGTTTCCATTTGCTATCCAGGCCACATGAATAATTCCTATTCCAACTATTTGAATTGTCTCATTTAAATTTTTTTCTTTTTTAATCTATTTTAGTTGTCAGCCTTGCCATGGCCCAGCAAATTCTATTTTTTATTTATTTTTGTCCAAATATATGCATTCTGAGTCACATCAGAGATACATAAAACCATACTAACCCACTTGGCCTCTAGAGCATTCCATTGAGCCTCCACCTACTTTTATTCATACAGACCAGCGCCTTCTCATACCTCAAAGCCTAGTTTTCTCCACAAAACCCTAATTTCCTCATAGACATACAACAAAATAAAAATAAACAAACAAACAAACAAACAGATTCATGCTCCTTGTTTTGACGTTGAGAGCACATTAGATGAACTAATCATTGGTACATTGAGAATTTGTACAACTAATTGACTCCACACGTATTGATATAATACAACCTCAGATATTACCCTATACCAATCTCACAATTCCAAGGGAATTTTTGCACACTCTCTCACCAGGCAAAAAATGAGAAAAGAAATACTATGTTGTAGGACTACTTTTGGCTAAAAGGGGTAAAATTAGGTTAAATGTGCTTCTCCCAGTTTACTGTAGTAATCCCTAGGACTGAGTGCACTCTGCGTTTACATTCTTAAAGGGACTGCAGGCGGAGAAGCTCTTGTCTGAATAGTCAAGTGACGCTTCTCTTCATTAGCGGAGGAAGCTGTGCGGCTGGTCCACGCCCCGATCTTTGTCGTTCGCATCGTCAGGTTTGTTTAGTCTTCCGTTTACCCCATGTTTTGCATTAGGCGATTGGGTTTTTCGCGCAAGTATTATGAAGGGTTTTTGATGGCATTCTTCGGGAGTTTTTGGAGACGGGTTTGAGGGATTTCGTAGTTTGGGGTTTTAAGGAATTAGCAGATCGGCGAATTTGGTTTAGCGTGGGTGTGATTTATATGTGTGTGGCGAGAGTGGAACTACGAGGGAGGCCCTTGAGAATAGTGCAAATTTGAAGACAATGAGGGTGTGTTTTAGGGATTTGGAGAATGATGGTGTGAATGTGGTTGAATGAAGAATGGGGTTTGCTAAAATCCTAAACGATATGCTTCTTCGCCAGACTAGGAAACGTCTCTTCTCTTCGTGGCGTCCAGTGTGATGTCTGTTGTGTGACGCTAGCGCCGTGTGTTTGGTGCAGGCAATTGAGTTAGGATTGGGAGATGGTGGTTACGGCTTGAAACTTTGGTGAAGTGGAATTGCGAGCGCGGAATGCGTGAGAGACACGCAGAGACAAGGGAAGGTGTAGGTTCCGTCTTGCTACATGCTGCCTAAAAAGAGAGAGGTTGGGGAGGAGGCAGAGTTGGGGAGCAACAGCTTGAAGAGGAATCGCGCTGAATCTCCCAGCGGCAGTGTAGTGGTGGGACGGAACAGAGAGCTCGTCATGGCAGCGGACAGCAATATGGAGGTCGAGATTGACGAGGATCTCCACAGTCGGCAGCTTGCTGTGTATGGCAGGGAGACCATGCGTCGTCTGTTTGGTGCTCATGTTCTCGTCTCTGGTCTGCAGGGTCTCGGTGTCGAGATTGCCAAAAATATTATTCTAGCGGGAGTGAAGTCCGTCACGCTGCATGATGCTGGGAATGTGGAATTGTGGGATCTTTCCGCTCAATTCTATTTTACAGAGGAGGATATAGGGAAGAACCGTGCTCTGGCATGTGCAGACAAGCTCAAGGAGTTGAATGCCGCAGTTGATGTTAACACCAGCTCGGGCGAAATTACGGAGCAACTATTATCAGCCCACTCAGTCGTAGTTTTCACCGACATAGGATTGGACAAGGCTATCGAGATAGACGATTTCTGTCACAGACACGAGCCGGTCATCGCTTTTATCAAGGCAGATATAAGAGGCGTGTTTGGTTCCGTTTTCTGTGACTTTGGACCATCGTTCAATGTTGTCGATGTCGACGGCGAGGAGCCACACACGGGTATCGTCGCATCCATTAGTAATGACAACCCCGCTCTGGTTACATGTGTGGATGACGAGCGGCTGGAATTGCAGGATGGCGACCTTGTTAAATTCTCTGAAGTGCACGGTATGCCGGAACTTAACGATGGGAAGCCCAGGCGTGTCAAGGGTACAAGACCTTATTCATTCTTATTGGAAGAAGACACGACTGGATACGGGGCTTATGAGAAAGGAGGAATTGTAACGCAAATAAAGCTTCCCAAGGTGCTCAAGTTCCAACCCTTGAAGGAGGCGTTAGACAACCCAGGGGAATTTCTACTCAGTGATTTTGCGAAGTTCGACCGACCCCCGTTGCTGCATGTAGCGTTCCAAGCATTAGATGCTTTTCGCTCTGAGTTAGGCCGATTTCCTGCGCCTGCGTCAGAATCAGACGCAAACAAGTTGGTTGAGATTGTACATCGGATTAATGAAGCGAAGCCTATTGACCAAAAACTTGATACTATTGACGACAGCATCGTGAAGCTTCTGGGAAGTGGATCTCGAGCTGTTCTGAGTCCTATGGCTGCAATGTTTGGAGGAATTATTGGCCAGGAAGTTGTGAAAGCCTGTTCTGGAAAGTTTCACCCTCTGTACCAGTTTTTCTACTTCGATTCAGTAGAGTCGCTGCCAGCAGAGCCATTGACACCAGAGGATGTGAAGCCTTTGAACACACGATATGATGCACAGATCGCTGTCTTTGGCTCTAAGTTGCAACAAAAGCTAGAAGAATCGAAATTATTTCTGGTCGGTGCTGGCGCCCTGGGCTGTGAGTTTCTCAAGAATCTTGCACTCATGGGAGTCTCGTGTGGTCCGAAAGGGAAGCTCACGGTCACTGACGACGATGTGATTGAAAAGAGCAACCTCAGTAGACAATTCCTATTCCGTGATTGGAACATTGGGCAGGCGAAGTCGACAGTGGCATCATCAGCGGCTATTGCTATTAACCCTTCTTTTAGAGCAGTGGCGTTGCAGAACCGTGTCAGTCCAAACACAGAAAATGTCTTTGACGACACTTTCTGGGAAGGCCTGGACTTGACAGTCAATGCTTTGGACAATGTGAATGCGAGGCTTTACATTGATTCTCGGTGCGTTTACTTCCAAAAGCCGTTACTAGAGTCAGGAACTCTGGGCACCAAATGCAACACGCAGGTGGTGATTCCCAACTTGACAGAGAACTACGGTGCATCACGTGACCCCCCTGAAAAGCAGGCACCCATGTGTACTGTACACTCATTTCCTCACAACATTGACCATTGCCTGACTTGGGCTCGTTCGGAGTTCGAAGGTTTGCTTGAAAAGACTCCGGCTGAGGCTAATGCATTTCTATCCAAGCCTGAGGAATACAAGACTGCGATGAAGAATGCAGGTGATGCTCAGGCCCGGGAGCTTTTGGAGCGAGTTGTGGAATGTTTGGTCACGGAGCGCTGCACCACATTCGACGAGTGCATTGCATGGGCTAGGACCAAATTTGAAGACTATTTTTCGAACCGGGTGAAGCAGCTTACATTTACATTTCCCGAAGATGCGACTACTAGCAATGGTTTGCCGTTCTGGTCAGCACCAAAGCGGTTCCCTAAACACTTGCAATTCTCGTCATCCGACCCTTCCTGCCTCTCTTTTGTCGCTGCAGCTGCTATTTTGCGAGCATCTACTTATGGTATCTCAGTGCCAGCGTGGGCTTTGGATGCAAAGAAACTGGCTGAAGCTGTAGACAAGGTTAAGGTTTCAGAATTTTCACCAAAGCAAGGCGTTAAAATTGTGACTGATGAGAAGGCCACGAGCCTGAACGCCTCCAGCATGGACGATGATTACCAGATAGAGATGTTGATCAAAACTCTTGACGAGGGTGTTAAGAAACTTTCTCCTGGTTTTAAAATGATTCCCGTGACGTTTGAGAAGGATGATGATACAAACTTCCACATGGATTTAATTGCAGGACTTGCCAATATGCGAGCACGGAACTACAGCGTACCTGAAGTCGACAAACTGAAGGCTAAGTTTATAGCTGGGCGCATCATCCCTGCTATAGCCACAACAACCGCTATGGCTACAGGACTTGTTTGCTTGGAATTGTACAAGGTTATACTAGGGCATAATGTCGAACGGTACAGGAACACATTTGCCAACCTAGCTCTCCCCTTGTTTTCAATGGCTGAGCCTGTACCTCCGAAGACATTCTCTCATCAAAATCTCAAGTGGTCGATCTGGGACCGATGGGTTATTGCTGGGGATCTGACCCTCAAAGAATTGTTGGAATGGTTTGAGGAAAGGGGCTTGACAGTCTACAGTATCTCTTGTGGCCAGTCTCTGCTATATAACAATATCTTTCCGAAACATCGGGAACGTATGGGCAAGAAAGTGGTGGACCTGGCCATGGATATTGCCAAACTAGATATACCACCTAATCGTCGCCACTTCGACATAGTAGTTGCGTGTGAAGACGATGATGGGAACGATCTTGACGTACCGCTAGTCTCCATTTGTTTCAGGTGAACGTAAGTTCTACAATTTCTACTCGTGACTTATTACATTTCCTACCCATTTCACGGTATAGTCTGTTCATATTTATCCATCGTAGGCATCACTCATGTTGTCTGAGGATGTTCATCAAGGCTATACAGCTGATCAAGCCTTAAACGCAAACGAGAATACGTGTTTCCTGGTCTTTTATTTTGTTGTATTTGAACGAGTTGATGGCTGCATCACTCTCAACACTTCAATGTGAAATATGACCGGAGGTTCCAGTGCAATTAAAAAGTTATTAATGGCATGCTCTGTGAGCCATTCGGACCCCGTATTGAAGTCGCTAATGTATTTGGATACACTGCAATTCGCGGTTGCACGTTCAAAGGTGGAGGATTCTATGTTCGAGTAAAGAAAATATTAGGCATATCACTTGGACATGCATTGTCCAAATTCTCCTTGCCAAATACATGGTTCTGAAATCTGTTAGCCATTAGTTGTGTATGGTGAATGCCAACCGTGGACATGGTGCCTATCGCACAGGTCAATGTTACGTGAAGGAACTAGATGAAGTAAGAATTCACATACTTCTCAGTCAAACTTTGATTCAGCGATTGTTTCCAACAGACGCAGATTCGATTCACGTAATTTGCACAATTCTTCTCTTGGTAGCGACCCAATTGGTCTATTGAACATTCTTTTCGAAATGAAAATGTAGAAGGGTTCCTAAATCTTCATCATTGAACGAAACTCCATTGACAAACTCAACAAATACTCAAAAAAAAAAGCATTTCAGCTAAAGAATAAAGAAACCTCCTTCAACTATGTAGTTTACGTGCAAATTAGAGTGTTTTTTTGTCCCAAAGCCCATGGATGTTCGACAATGAAAGTGTACTGTTGTAACAGAACAGTCTCCCTGATTCAAATGGCCTCTGCATTTACATTCATCTCAATCTATTTACAAATGATCTAAATACACCTATAACTCTGCATCTCTTTGTCCTTGACCGTTCTGAGCAGAAGCAAATATCCTTTGTAAAACATCTTTAGACATTCTGACAATACTTTCAAAATCGGTTGGACCTAATCGTAGAACATCACGCAACAAATCTCCCTCCAAAAACTCTCGTTGAATAGCTAAAACACAGTTCCGAATGGCACCCTGTTTCAAAATTACCAGTGCAAGCGTTAGATCAGACACAACCCTCGAAAGAACAAATTGAGCATGCTGGTGCTCATGTGCCACAAGTAGGGAAAAATAAACAACAGACAAAAGTAAAAAATATAAACTGAAGAAGCACTAGATCATGCAAAGAGAAGGCCACTAACAAAATCAGAAAATTATTACAAGAATAATTTAACAGCGTCCACGAAGGCAGGTCGGAAGCAGGAATGGAAAAAAATGAGGACGTGGACTCACATCGTGGTCAAAGACAGAGAGCAAGTTGCCTAGTGCTGACTTGGCCACGGCAAAAGCTCTCGAATAATTTCTCGCTAACCACTGCAGGCGCTCGCCATCAGATCCAAGTTGTGTGACCTCCGCGACGATGGACGAAAGATCAGAAAGATGACCCATGGCCTGAGAAAGTCCCATTCCCCTGGCAACAGATTGCGTGAAGACGTAGTTTGTAATGTAGTCCCAACTCATTGTGCCTAAACCAGCCCACCACTGCAATCCATTTCCCATAGTATTCGCAATATTTCTGGCCCTCTCCGCACCTAGCATACATCATAGACAAATTTATTAGTAAACACAGCACACGTCACAGACTCGACACTCGAAACTCAATTAAAATAACGTGGTTGAATCGCATGCCATCACATCAAATAATAGTTTTCTTAATCCTACAAGTTTAATCGTTAACATAGTCGCCTTTCTAACTCCAAAACGCAGTAGTCTCTTCACCACATTGTTTAACCCTAAAAATAAGGCTTACAACAATAATAAAACTGCATTAAAATGCAAATCAGAGGCAGCAAAAATTGGCACAAATTAAAAAGATCGCCAAAAACATCCACAATTAGGAGATGAAAAAGAGATTCCCAAAACATCGATCCTTCTCTCAACTCCAAAACCCTAAATCTCACTACCACAACCAGCAGACCTTAATCACGTTAACAGACCACAAAACGCCCCAGTCGTTACCAGCAAGATCACCACGGGCGACGCGGGCAGAAGCGAGGCGGTTGAAGAGGGACTGCAAGGCGAGCGAGAGCGAGCGCAGGGTAGCAATAATCGCAGCTGGAGCGGCCCAGGCGGGACCATTCACGGTCCCTGCAGCACCAGACGGCGGTGCCGTAGTGCCAGGTCCAGCATTCGCAGATACGGAGCTTGGCAGGAGTGCCAATCCCACCATAACCACAATTGGAAGCATCAAACCGCTCGACATTGTGGACCTTATCGCATCCAAAACGCAAATCCTAATCCCCTTGAAAAAAACTTGAGAGAAATCTTTCCTAATACAAAATTGAGCCGCAATTGATTCTTAAGAACCTGAGAGATCACTACAAACTGGACTACGTTGGGGTTGGTAGTTGACGACGGGGTTCAATCTACAAATTGAGGAAGCTGCAATCTTCGCTGTAGCGGTGTGAGTGTGGAGTGGAAGCTGCACGACACTTGGAAAGAGCCAGTATCGCGTCCCACACGTCTTCCGATCCTTCACCGACCATTTCCGTTGATTCTGAGACCCCCCCAGCCCGGATGGTTCAGGGTTTCAATATCACTGGGTATCGATGCTGTCTATACCCGTCGTAAAAATTGGATGGTGCACGGGTGGAAGGGTATCAGCTGAGTCGCCTGACATTGCTGCCGTCGAAATTATCTTAGTTGTAGGAACTAAACAGTATAACTTTCACTGTTATAAGTGCATTCCATTTTTGAAATCCGTTGACGAGGATTTAGAAAGTTAATATAAATCATCTTAATGGGATGTTCGCATCCGTTCTTTTAAAATAAAAAAAATAATCTCCTTCACAAAGATTTTAATTTTTTGCAATCTGTGATTCCCTACATTTTTTTATTTTTTTTTATTTTTTATTTTATTTTTTGACATGTGATTTCTTGAACTTAAATATGGACTGATAGAAGATTTTCTATCCAATAAAATTATTATTATTATTATTATTTTTTTTTGATCATGTTATAAGAAGTGTCTTAAGATTTGTATTTTTGAAAGAGTTATTTCATGACATAATTCATTTATAAAATATTATTTGTGATTATATTATTTTTGTCATACTATAACTTCCATAATGTAATGGTAGAAGTTTATAGAACATACTTTATTATTTTATATAATATTAAATTCTAAATTTTATATAATATATTTCAATAAATTACTTTCAATAACATCTTATGTAATGGTACCTTGTCTAATTAATAACCTTGGTAGATGGAAATTTATTAATATCCTACTTAATTATTTTTAAGATCATTTTTTATATTTATTCTTTATTTAAATACAATAAATATCTTCAAGTAACTATTATGGACATACATATTTACTCTAATAATTACCTATATAATTAGGTAGAAGTAAGTAAAAATAGATTAATTTCATAATATCTTATAGATAAGCTTCTTAGAAGCTAAAAAGATGTTGCTTTGATATTACATGTCTTTATAGTTAATTGATAAGTTAAAAACTTCATTAATAAGTTAGCCATGTATCAGACATGTTACTAGCTTGTGAAATAAGTTAACTATGTGGCTTATATATAGATAACTTGCATTGCAAGTTAAAACATGTGTCTATCAAAGTTAACACATATTGGAGGTTCTATAGTATATTGCCACATAGCTCTTAGTTAGAGAATATATATATAGAGATAAGAATAAAGCCTTCTTTATTCTTATCACTACCTTTCTAATCTTTACTCTTGTTTTAAGACTTTTTAGTCTTTTTGCATTTAGCAATAGCGATTCTTGTTCAATATATTACTATCTTTGAGTGATTTTTTAGACTTTTTAAGTGACGAGAGAAAGTATTGATGATTTCTTGCTTTGAGACTTGTATCCTTAACAATTTTGATAAGAGTACTAATTTCTTGTTCTTCTCTTGTTTTAGAAGTTTATAGATTATTCTACTTCTATTATTGTATTTTAAAGGTTGTAGACTATCCACCTTTAAACAAATAATTTAGTTTTCTAACACTAATTTTTTCCTTAAAGAGAGTGGATTATCCTTCTTTGTAGAAATTTTATTTGATATTAGAGATTGTCGATTACCTTCATTTAATTTAAATTTTTGAAGTTGTTGAATTTTTTATAGAAGAAAAATTTATGGATACTACTTTCAACAAAAGTAAGAATAGATTTGTAATTATTGTAGATCTTCACAAGCTTGTTAATATTCTAAGACTAAAAATCTCACATATTTTTAATATAAATTATAGAAGTATTATTCTTATTTATATAAAAAAAAGTCCAAAGTCTATGCCAAGAAGTTGTATATTTGAAGGAATCAATTAGATCAACCTCACAACCAAATCTAAGAAGTCTTGCTTCTACAAGCACAAAGGAGGACAAGGTTTAGTATGCCTGAGAAGTTTGATGGAATAAGATCAAAATTTTGAGGATTCTTATAATAAGTTAAGCTTTATTTGAGATTGTATCTTTTTCAATACCTTGATGGATTTATTCAAGTTAGATTCATAGATATACTTCTATAAAGAAGTGGTTTTTCTTCGTTTGCACCTTTGATGAAAAAAGATTTACAACTACTCTATAACATGAATTCATTCTTGAAAGTATTTACAACTACATTTGAAGAAGGTAATGAAAAAAAAATAGAAGAGATTAAGATTATATTTCTACTATAAGGATCACATTTAGCCTTCACATATTCTCATGAATTCCAAATTCTTGCTTGTGATATAGATTGGAATGACAAAGCTCTTATCAATTCGTATGTATATGAGTTAAAAGATAATGCCAAATATTTATTGTTGAAAATACCAAAAATAGATTCATTAGAAGAATTTATTATTCAAGCCATTGCATGTGACAATCAACTCTTTAGAAGATGCCATGAAGAAAGTTTTGATTGAAGAAATATAAGTCAAGCCATAACAACCTTCTAAGTTTTTGGAAGCTTGTTTAGGCTAGAGCCTATGCAAATTGATACAATACATTTTAAACTTCTTATTGAATAAGAAAAGATTCATTGTTGTCTAGAAGATTTGTGCTTATATTGTGGAGAATCCAAGTACATTGCTCAACACTATCCATAGAAGCAATGCAATCACCAAATGAAGACTATAGTTACTAAAGAAGATGATGTATTAAAAAATATATTTCTATAGCTATAATAGAGATCATGTATGAAACAAGACTAAATCCTCTTTAAGATTTAAGCCCTTTCAATTTTTAGAAACACAAACTCTATCACAAAGTAGGATAGAGCAAATTAATAAAAAATTAAAAAAAAATTAAACAAAATAGAATATGAAAGGAAAAACAAAGCAAAAGATAAAATAAAATAAAATCGAATACAATAAAAAATATAAACCAAACTTTAGTGAGTGAAAGGGACCAAAACTATATTTGATCAAATTTTTAAATGGCCTTAGCGAATTTTATTTATACATTATTCAATTATCTTCGAACTTTTGGAAATGTTCTTAATGGTGGATCCTACTAAGATGATCTCTTTAAGTCCTTGTAGAATGTTCCATGGTAGATTCTACATGAACCATCAACTTAGTCCTAATTCTAAAAACTTCTAATTTTTTTCAATAATAGCTCTAACTATCTATTTTTATGCATCAATAATACAAATGCCCCATTATAATTAATCTCCCTCTACTAATATGGAAAATCATCATTTTATTCTAGATGGTATTTCTAAATTGTCTCTTAACAATGGATGAGATTTTAAAGAGGTTCTAACATTGCATTATAAATGGGATAATCTTTTCAAAGGACTTTGTATTAAAGTTGCAAATATCCATTGCCACGGCAAAGATAGTCGTGCTCCAAAATATTATCTACTTCATAGTCTTGTTGATTATCAATAACAACCAATGATAGTGGTGGTTGATGTAAATTTGAGAAGCGCCTTGGTTTAGTATGAAATTCCTTGAGCTGCAAAACATAGAAGATTGGATGGACTTGAATATGTGGCAAAAGCTTGAGGTAGTATGCAATATCAAAAATCACTACACAAATGTAGAAAGGTCCAAGCTACTAAGGTACCAACTTATAGATTTGGATTGATATAGCAAGTAGAAAGTTGGCATTGGATAGTAACACCTAATCACCTTTTCAAAAGATCTTATGTTATCGATAGATATCTACATATTCTTTCTATTGATTTTATGTAGTGAGGAGGTGGTGTAGTGCTTCTTATAAGATTATTGTAAGTTGTTGTATAAACTCCTTTGTTGTTAAATTTTTGATATGAATAGAATAATAGGAAATTACTGGTATAATCAAATGCTAACTAGTGATAAACTAGAATAATAAATAAGTAGTATTTTGTTGAATATTATCATTATAAGTAAACTTCAAAGGCATCAAATATTCATCTAAGTCATTATGGTGAACCACTATGAATGCCTATAACGTATCTTCCAAGGTTTGATTTGTACATTCTATTTGTCTATCTGTTTTAGAATGGAATGCCATAGACACGACAAGTCGTATACTTAATAACTTAAACAAAACTTACAAAAAACTTCTTGTAAAGTGTGATGTCATATTACTTATTGACTTGTTTGAAAATGCATTGGGCACGTAAATAACAAGATATAGATAAGATATTTGTATTATTGACATATAACATAAATAGTTATAACTATGTTTAAAACTTTATAGAAGTTTTTAGAATTAGGTTTAGGTTAGTGGATTAAGTAGAATCTACCATAGAATATTCTAAAAAGAATTTAAGGCAGTTATTTAGGTGGAGCCTACTATAGAACCTTTTAAAAAAGACTTAAGGTGGTTATTTACATAGGACCCATCATAAAACCTTCTAAAAAGAATTTAAGGTGGTTATTTAAATAGGATCCATCATCTAGGAACATTCTAGAAAGTCCAAGGTGGTAAAACAAGATATAAATAGGACTAGCTAGGGCTTTTTGAAATATCTGGTCAAATATGGCTTTGAATCATTTTTCTTAATATAATTGGATTCTGTATTTTCTTGTTTTGTTTTGTTCTATTCTAATTCTAAGTTGCTCAATTTTATCTTCCATATCTCATTCAGTTTAGTTCTGTTTAGTTTTGTTTTATTCCAGTTTGTCCTATCTTGTGATGAAGTATTATATTGATGTGGATTAGAAGGGTCTTAGATACTTGAGATAGATTGGTCCTATTTCATTGGTATCAGAGCAAGTCTTAGACTGTTCTTTGGAAGTGTGTTGATAGTCATCACATAGTCTAAAATGAGTTATTGTGGTCACAGTAGGTATGGTTTTGAGGTTATCATGAGCTACTCTTAAAAAGTCAACTGGGAAGTGTGAAGGCATTATAATAGTGGAGTTCAGCAAGAGATTTATAGCATGAAATATATGATGGAGTAATCTCAGATGGAGGCTCAAATACATCACCTCTTAAACCAAATAGTTACTTTGCGAAGGCAAATAGAAGTTTCGAGGATAAAAAAATCAACATCTACTAGATTGAAATTGAGTAAGCCTAGTACATACTTCTACTTTGGAACTTCAATATCAATGGCTCTTTAACATACAACAATACCTCTAGCTATCTAGGACAAATACCATTGAAAGAATTATATATGTAACTAGCTATTTGAGAGATACGACAACTATTTTTTGGCAACATCGAGTTTAAAGCTATAGGGCTCAAGGTGGATTTTGTAATTGGAAGGAGTTTGAGACCGAATTTAGGAATCAATTTTAGTCCATCAATATAGAGAAGATAGCATGCGATGAATTGGTAAATCTTAAACAATCTAGGTTGGTATAAGATTCTATTTCTTGATTCAAGTCCATATTTCTTCAAATTGATCATGTTTAGGAGGCAAAGATGATATATTGATGAAGTTTAAAATATGAAATCCAACAAAAAGTGGAATTAAGAGTTTTGCTGTCATATTGTAAATGCTTACAATATGTAAAAATTAATTAAAACATATTATATGTTGATAAATCTAGATGTGTGTTAGAGTGGCTAGTAGATTAAATTAAAAGGAGTTGGTATAAGAAACTTTACTTTGTTTCTTTACTTCCTTTGTTTTTGACATTAAAATATATATATATATATATATATATATATATATATATATAAGACCTAAATGTTTAGTATGAAGCCTTGAGAGAAGGTGGAAACCTAAGGATAAAAATCTAAACTAGTAGGAGGCTAATTGGGAGGGATAAAAGCAAGGCATGGTCTGATGAAGGCAAGGAATGGGGAACTTCATCCCTATTGGTCGAATACCATACCCAATGGGCTTTGAGGAGGCTGCCCGAAACCTTAAGAAGGGTTTCGGTGACTTCAAAGAGAGCATTCGGAGATTACAAGCTAGGGTTGTAAAGTTTAGGATTTGGAGTACAATTTGTGTGAAAAAATTAGAGGATTTGGAATTAGGGTAAAAAGGTTATAGCCATTTGAAGTTAAGGTGTTTATTTAAGACATATTGTTACTCTTTTGAGAGTACGAGGAATTTTACAGCAACTTTTGACGATTTCAAGGCCTACATCTTTTATGAAAGAATTATTGCTTTTGGAGTTCATATGAAGGAGTTGTAAGGACTTGAAGGCGGCGCTTCCAAATCAAAGGCAGTAAGTAAGCGGTTGTGTTTGTAATAATGGTTGGAGCCATAACTTGAGTATTCGGATGAATTTTTGGCTCAAACTTTTTGGAGAATGTAAAATTTTGTGTTAAGAAGCTATACATACAAATTTCGTGGAATTTGAGCGTATATTTTGTGAGATATGAAGAAAATTGCACGCGGATGTATAAAGACAAGGGTTTGAAGCGGCTATTAGGGTTTTCAAGATATCTCAAGATCTGTAACGAATTTTCGGTTGAAATTTGTTGTAGAAGTTAATAAGAGTACATCAATACCTCATGGAAAAATTTGAGTTTATTTGGACGGTCAGATTAGGAGATATGAGGTGTTGAAGTTTGGGAAAATCTCCACATAAGAATAAACAAGGTTTTAGAAGATTTTATCATATTTTGGAAGTTGTGGGTTACTTGAGGATTGTGTATTTGGTGTAATTACTCAAAAAGGGAAAAATTATATATAAAATTAGAGCTTCCCTTATTTTCAAGCTTGATTGAATAATTAGTAACAACCAAAAGCCCAACGTTTTCTTGAGGCAAACTCTCTCTATTTCGACACCGCAATCATTCAAAGAAGCAATTTGGATGGCAGAGAGAGTCGATGCTAGAGATTTTAGAAACTATGGAATACAACCTATAGCATGAAGTCCTATGCTACTATCTAATACAATAGTACAACAATCAACGCCAATGGAGTTTGATGCCCTATAAAGATTATTGACACTATAAAGATTATAAATATTGGTGCAAAAAAGATCGTATTTTTATTGTTGGGAGCTAGGCCATCAGATCGGAGGTTGTTCAAAATGTCAAAACTCAAGCATCAAGAAAAAAAAGTAGATTTATAATCTTGAAACTTACGAAGTCAATAATGAGGCAGAGCAAGAAAATGGCACTCTTCAATAAAGGCGCTCATGGTTAGTATTAAAGATATCTACTATCTCTGAAAGATAAATGACATGGCCTTGGAAAACTATAAAAAAAGTCAACTGATGTATCTAATATGACTACTAAGAGAACAACCATGTTGAGTGCTTGTAGATTGTGACTTTATAGAAAATTGCATCTCAATTAAAATTATCGATTGACTTAGAATTATAACTAAAGAAATCAAGAAAAAATATATATATCTTGTAAATGATTAAGAAAATGTATTGATTGAGACATGTGAAGAAAAAACCTTGAGGTTGATTGACACCTACATCTTAAGTGAGAGATTCAAGGTGATAAAGCTAAAATATGATCTTATCCTTAGTATGCCATGGCTAGAGATAGAAAATAAGCAAGTTGATTGGATAGCAAGGACAATCTCCTTCAAAGATAGTAGATGTAAGATGATTCTTTGGACCTTCGTATCAAGTAAAGAAGAAAGACAATGTGTAATTAAAGACTTACTCATAGAGATGACCTTTATAAAGAAATAAATACAACATAAGCAACCGGTATATATGATGGTTCTAAATCTTACATCAATAGTAGGAAAAACAACCAAATGAATAGAATAGGCAATTCAACTCATACAAAAATATCAGGATGTCTTTCCAATTGACCTACCTAATAGCATGCTTCTTGATCAAGGTGCCTCCTTTCAAATAGAACTATTGCATAGAGCCAAGCCAATAAGTCAACCAATTTATTGCCTCGTACCAAAAGAACTAAACGAGCTGTAGAAGATATTGGATGAATTTTTAGAGAAAGGCATCATTTGAGAAAGTACATAATCATAGGAAGTACTTGTATTCTTTGCATTTAAGAAGGATGGTGGACTTTGCCTTTGCATTGACTATCAAGGCTTCAATAAGCAGACTTTTAAAAATGCACATCATTTTTCATATATGGATGATCTTCTTTACCAACTTAGAGGTGCAACCATCTTTAGTAAATTGGATCTTCAAAAAGACTATTGGCAGATACGTATTGCAAGAAAAGATATAAAAAAGATGGCATTTTGTACACGCCATGGATATTTCAAATGACTCATTTTACCTTTTGGCATCACCAATGTTCCAACCTCTTTCATGGGTCATATGAACAACTTGTTTCAAGATCTTTTGGACAAATATGTAGTTATCTTCATTGATGATATCCTTGTATATAATAAAACTCTAGAGGAGCATGAGCAATACCTAAAAGAAGTATTATGTCAGTTATAAGATACTCACTTCTATTACAAGCAATCAAATTGTGAACTTTGAAAGTCAAAAGTCATCTTTTTGAGGCATGTGGTGTCCTCTAAAGGCATGCATATATAGCAAGATAAGGTGAAAGCATTAGAAGATTGACCAACTTCCAAGAATACTTTTGAAGTCTGCTTATTTTTAGGACTTATTAGATATTATTGCCATTTTGTTTGATAATTTATATACATTGCTATTTAATTGACAAACCTATTGAAGAAATGTGCTTCATTTGAATGAAAAATGGAACAGCAAAGTATCTTTGATAGGTTGAAAGAGACACTCATTATTGATCTAATATTATAGTCGTATGATCTCAACCTTCCTTGTATGCTTGATATTGATACTTTCAACTTTGCTATTAGAGCATTCCTTTAAGAAGACTTTGGTAGGGGCCTTTAAATTGTGGCATATGAATCAGCTAAGCTTTGAAGGACATAGCACAATTATTCTCAATTAGATTGGAAGAAATTAGCGATTGTGCATGTTACAAAGATGTGGCAATACTATCTGTTGGAAAAGGTAATAGTTGTTTGGACTAATCATTGATCCTTGCTACATAATTTGCATCTGGAAAATATGAAATCACGATGTTGTATTACGTGTTGTTTTACTCAGGAATGCACCGGGCACCTAGCTGTGGAAGATGAGATTGTGTTTCACAAGTAGCCAAGAAATCCTAATAGGATATGCTATGGATATTTGTAGTGGTTCATCATAATAATTAGAATGAATACTTGACGCCCTTGGAGTTTGCTTACAATGATAGTATTCAAGCAAGTATTAGTCATTCACCATTTTTCCTTAATACCAATTAATATTGAATTATGCCAACAACTCTGTATCATCCCATCAATATTAACAACCCAAGAATGAATGAATTTATACAATGGCTTACAATGGCCTTATAAGAGGTATGGCACTGCCTCTTTATTTTACAGAATTGACAAAAGCAATATGCAGATAACTATGAGTAACACAAGACCTTTCGGGAAGGTGATTAGGTGTTACTCTCTAATTCCAACTTGCCACTTGCTATATCAATCAAAATCCGTAAATTAGTACCTCGATGGCTTAGACCTTTCTAGATTTCTGAAGTGATTTTTGATGTTGCATATTGCTTCAAGCTTCCACCACATATTTGGGTCCATCCAATCTTCTATATTTTAAAACTAAAAGAATTTCATACCAAACAAAATTACTTTTTGAATTGACACCAATCACCACTACTATCAATTGTAGTTGATGACCAATAAGAATATGAAGTGGAGAATATTTTGGAAAATTGCTACTTTTGCCATGATAGTTGATGTTAATAAATTCAATACAAAGTTCTTTGAAAAGATTATTTCATCCACAATGCAATATAGGAACCTGCACAAAATCTCACTTATTACGAAGAGACAATTTGGAGGTACTATTGGGAGCAAAATGAGGATGTTCCACATTAATAGAAGAGAATCAACTGTAACAAGGTATAGATAAGATATTTGTATTATTGACACATAAGCATAAATAGTTAGAACCATATTTGAGAAGTTATAAAAGTTTCTAAAATTAGAGTTAGATCAGTGGATAAGGTAGGATCCACCATGGAACATTCTAGAAAGAGTTTAGGGTGGTTATTAAAGTGGAGTCTACCATGGAACCTTCAAGAAAAGGCTTAAGATGGTTATCTAAGTAAGATCGACCATGGAATCTTCTAGAAGGAGTTTAAGGTGGTTATCTAAAAGAGGTCGATCATCTAAGAATATTTTAGAAAGTCCAAGGTAGTGGAATAAAGTATAAATATGACTAGCTAGGGCCTTTTGAGGCAACTTGTCAAATTTTTCTTTGGACCCTTTTTCTTAATACAATTGGATTTTATATTTTCTTATTTTTTTTTATTTTGTTCTAATTTTGGTTGCTCAATTTTGTCTTCCGTGTTCTATTTTGTTTACTTTTGTTCAATTTTGTTTTAGTATAATTTATCCTATCTTGTGATGATGTGTTATGTTGATGTGGATTAGAAGGGTCTTGAACACTTAAAATAAGTGATCTTATTTCAACATGGTTGTGAAAAAAGAAGTTGTATTTTATAAGTATTCAAAAATTTTTAATAGGTTTCACTCATATAAAGGAATGTAATTTGAATTTTAATTAAAAAAAGGCTTAAAGTTAATATAAAGTTCTCAAAATTATTCTTTTTAGTAACCTCAATTATATACAAACTCTAATTGTCTTATTACTTTCATAATTAGGTAATATTAATTTTTCTTCACAAATCCTAACGTTAATCAATGAGCTTTAGTAAGCTATAACTCCTAATTTGACCATCCACTTAGTACAAATTTTTACACATAAATATCACTATATATCTTTTACATGCTTAAAAAATTTAATCCAATTTAACTTACAAATTGTGAGCAAATGTCCAAATAACTCACTGATGTTTGTTGGCCGCTAACTCAAAAGTTGATGCAAATGTTCAAGTAGGATTTCTCCTTCTTCAATTATTAATTTTAGCTCAAAATTGGAATGTATCTTGATATTCAAGTCTTCTAATACTATGCCAAATTTCACCTTCTTCTCATTAATAGATCTTTAGATATTATAGAATTCCACCAAACTTGGTAAATATATTATTAGTATAAGAATTGACTTCAAATTCTAAGATACATGTGATACAATGAGAATAATAATAGGCGTTATAATATTTGGATTCACACATCTAATTTCATGAGATTCAAAGGAAAATGATTTATCTTGTTTTGCTAACTATGATTGCTCATTTTACTTATTCCAGAAGAAACTTTCCAAAATAAACCCGTATAGGGGGATTCGAACACGAGAAATGACTAATTGCTTAAGTGTTTACATTAGGATCACACAATCAATTACCTCTTGAATGTATCGTCTCTATTTTCAATATCTAAACACACAAGGAAACTATAATCTCCTCCTTCACCTTATCAGTCTCTTCTTTACAGTAATTCAGTCATACCAATAACTGCTGTTTCTACCAATATATTCACCCTCATAATCTGGAACTGTAATACTGTGCCCTCTTAGCTTTCAGCATACAATTACCCTCATTCTAATCATTGGAATTCTTCTCAGAGAACTGCCATTCACATTACAATATTTCACACAAACACAGACTCATTTTCTCTGCTGAACTACAATCAGATTTCAACATTCAATCTTTCTTTTTCTCAAATAATACCAATCACATTTCCATTCCATAATTTATTTCATAATATTCAGAAACTTTCAATCCTCTTATTCAAAGAAAATAACAAACAAAAGAAAAGAGGTAGCACCAAGCTTACCCCGGCTCACACTATCACAGCGATGGCCCTCGGCATATGACTCTCATAGTCTGGCCTTTGGCTTACGACTCTCATAGTTTGGCCCTCGGCTTACGACTCTCATAGTCTGGCCCTTGGCTTACGATTCTCATAGTCTAGTACCTTAATTAACTTCTACAACTCTTATATATTTTCCCCTGATTCTCCAGATTCTAATCGTAATTTTGTAATTAACCACTTTTAATAAGTAAATCACTCATCCATCTTCTTGAATTTCCTATTATATGGATTATTAATATATTTTACCAATATCTTTCAAAAACGAATTAATATCTATTCTACATAGCCCCACTCTTATCTATATAGCATCCTCGCAAACACTCAATTGATACCTATCTAAAAATTATCTAATAAATCTCCACAAAAATTACGATCCCTCTGGCCTATCTAATTAATCAATTGCTACAATATCTGTTATTGGTTCCACCGATTCCGGTTCCAATTACAAATCTTCATCCTCTTCCAATCCTTCTATCAACTCTTGCCTCAACTGAGCTGAAAGGTCTTCATTGTACTCGCCCAGTACACAGACTTGAGCCTCTAGTTTCAAGATCTAAACATCTCGAAGTTCTAATTGTTGTTGCTATTGACTCATCTATTCTGGAATATCTTCAATCGACACTTGTGACCAGCTCCTCACTGTTATGTCTTAACTTGAACTACTACTCTCAAAAATACAAGAAATACAAGAAAATGGCACTCGAGCCAATCCAAAACAACACCACAGAATGACTTTAATTGGTGCCCCACTCCTATTCTTTTACTACCTAATGATATTGACAACATGTTATCCATACTGTCTGTGAAAGGTAATGAAAAGAAATCTTTCTTGGTGGCCACATTAAGTTTCTAAAAATCTTGACAATTCCCATTCTTTTTTGGTACCATCATGATTGGTGACACCCATGCACTATGTGGAACAAGATAAATAAAACCCACGTCGAGAAGTTTATCTAATTCCTCTTTCACTAAAAGAGAATATTTTGATTTAAGCCGGTATTATCTTTGACAAACTGGTGTAACACCCTCCTCCAGAATAATCTGGTGCTCACACACGTCAACCGGAACATCTTTCAAATCCGCATACGACCACACAAAGGAAGATTTGTGATGGACGAAAAATTGTTTCCAAGCATCTAATTCTGTACTGATAATATCGGCATATATTTTAATTAGCTGTGGTATTTTGTTGGTGCCCAGGATAATAGATTGACACACATGGTCTTCAACAACCTCTGATTTAATTGTCTTCTCCTGATCTGAATATCTTGTATTATCTGACATATGGGAACCACCTAAATCTAGTTCCAATGTGTTGACTCTATTGACTGCGAAATTGTTCATCCATTCAGCAATAACATGATCCGAGTTAGTCGCATCCTCTTGATGCAGTAAATATTCGCCAGGACTTCCACATTGGTAGACTCCTACCTTTGCTGTTGAAGTGTTTTGTCCTACCCAAAATTGCAGTGAACCTATAGCATCATCATCTGCTTCAATTGATTGACTCTCGTTGTCAGATGTAAATTCTGATTCTGGTAATTGAGATTCTCCATGATATTGTACCGGGTACATCTATAGAACAATATAGTCATGGCCTTTTCCAATTGTCAATGTGCCTCGGTCCCAATCGTTCTTAACTTTGGCTTGATATAGCCAAGGTCTGCTTAATAAAATGGGATACGATAATGTAGAACTCTGTAATTGGAATATAATATAATCAATTTTGTATGTCAATCCCACCATTACAATGGTAATATTTCGTAAGATTTTCATTGGCTTTACCTCATTATGATCTGCCATTTACAAGACCAATGTCGTAGGTAGGAATTGCTTTAGATCCAAGTCCTCTATTGTATCCGCATTCATTAAATTCACACTGGAGCCAGCATTGACTTGTACCCCTTGAATTAAAACGCCATCGATTGATACATTGATTGTTGGTGCTCCAGAATCTGGATTTAAGCTAACTTCATGAATTTCTTTAGTACGAGACCTTCGTTGTATTAACGCTGAATTCAATGTAGATCGACATTCTGGTGCTACAGCCAAAAGTTGCTTCATTGTAATTGAAGGCTGAATAACATCCAAATCCTATAGAATGTCATAGAGTTCGATATTGAGAGTAATTTCCAATGCTCTTTTGCATTTCATTGGTTTCGATTTTATTCCGTGAGGTAAGATATTCTTCCGCCCTGGACTCCGAATTGGAACAGCAGTTGGGGCTTCCCTGGAATTCTCACCCTCGAGAGGATCTTTCAACGGATAGGACGTTTCTCGAAACTACATAGAAATCCAAACTGCTTGGAACGAAATCGAAGCCTCTATAATTTGGACCTCATTGGGTTCTGCCACCGAATGAGGTCTCATATTGGGTATAAAGGCCATAACAAGACCTGGATTGGATGATCCCGGTAAATTGGCATGTGGAACCGAATTGGATTCCATAGTCTGTTGAGGTCTCAATATTGAGATATGTCCCAATACTGATATTGGTTTGTTTAGCTACATAGACGGTACTACTTGTTCTCCTGCGATTGGTTCATCAATGTCTTGAAGTAGATTCTTATATTTTTGTTGGCCTTTGGTAAGCATTGTGTTCACCACCTCGACATAATGTACTGGTGAGTCTTGTTGAACAGGGCCTTTGTCCTTCGTCGATTGGCTTATTTGCATTTGCTGGTCCCAATTATTATAATTAAAGGGCGCATTGCATTGCTGATAAGTGTGACCAAATTGCTTACAATTTCCACATATTTGAGCATAGTCATCATTGGCCGTTGGATTAGGACATTCACTCACATAATATCCGATTTGTTTGCAATGATAGCAACGAAGTGGTCTCTTGCCAACTCCTTCAGGGATAATGGGTGTCTCTACTGGTATATAATGACTAGGTCTATTCCATGTCGGATGAATAAAGGATCCTGGTTGATCCATTATTATTATAGAATCTAGCATTGGCTTCGTCATGGGTGGATATTGATGGTATTCTGGTTGGTTCATCGCTAATCCATGAGTATTGGATACACCTTCTTGATGAAATTTAGAGTTTAGAAAATTAGAATAATTCTTGTTTTGTTTATTTGCTCGATTTCTATTCCAGCCAAACCTATTATTTGTCTGTACTTGATTGACATGCCACGAAGTTAGTTGAGTCATTATTTGGTTACCGAGTTGTTGTTGCTTTCGTAAATTCCAACAGTTGGTGGTAATTTGCTTGCCCCCACAAAAGGTACATTGTACAGTCATTTGGGGAGGTGAAGGACATTCTGTTACTAAATGACCTTGTCCCTTAAAATTGCTACATCAGACATTGGGATGCATATTGGTTGATTTATGCCTTTTTTCTTTATCCTTGACCAGATTCACAGCCAATTCATCCATTTTTTTCGTTAATGTTAACAACAATGACTCATTGGGATCCCTTGGTACCAATACATTTGGTAATTCCTTTATAGGTATTGGTTTTTGATACACGGAATAAGGCACATACGGGTGTGATGATGATGGTGGTACAGCTTGCAATAGAACAACATCCACTATTCCCTGTGGAATTGTATCATAATCATTCCTTTCCAGATAACTTCCCGATGCATCATTCCAATTTGTCATTTGATAACCTCCTTGAGATGGAATCATTGTGGCTCCAACTGTTAAGTTCTGGTCATAGTGACATTCCTTTCATACTTTTGTTCGCTCAAGAGATGATGCAATGGTGCCTGATTGGGCCTCCTTTACAAACATCTTCAATTCTGATGGGTATAGTCCATTAATCAATATGGATAACACAAACGATTCTAGCATCTGATTATTTGGCCATTTTCGAAGTATATCCGCTACACAACTATAATATGATTGTATCGCTTCCCCTGGTACCATTCTGCTGTTCATTAATTTTATTCTAAGACATTCTTCAAAACCAATTGGTCAAAAATGGGCTAAAAATGTATTTTTCAATGCCTTCCAATTGATAAATTGTCCCACAGGTTGGCGATTATACCACTCAATGTTTTGTCTTTCAATGTCACTAGCAGCCATCGCAACTAAATATCTTCAGTTCTGCCATTATTAGCTACTTATGCCGTCAAGAATTGAAACAAATATTGATCTGGATCCGCACCTAGTAAACCCCAAAAAGTAGGTAGTGGCGCGACACTAGTTGTACAATCACCTATTGCACCCATTTGTACTACAATCAGAATGGCTAGTCTTCTTGACGCCATTAAATTTCTTGTTCCGCTAAACTCCATTTTAAAATAATCTCTGCTTTCCCTTATTTTAATTTCCGAGCTTTCAATGCTCCTTGATTTATTGATATTTTTTGCAATTAGTTTTATTGGTTGAATTTTAGGTGAAAACGTCAGATTTTGAAATACAATATAGTTATCTTTATTGGCAACCAATTTGTGTCAATCTAAAGAGCCACTATTGCTCGTTTCAGTGATATCCCCTACTAAAAAAATATCCAATGGAGTACCAAATTCTTCTACGCCTCCTTCTCTTTCAGTTAACGGCCTCAAGATTTCCACTGGAATGTTAACAAAATTTTCCGCGAGTGTTCTTGGCAATTTTTCTAACGGTACATACGACTGCAGAATTAATAGTCTATCCAGTTCTTGATATGTTTGGATGCGCCGACAAGCTTGCAACCATGGTTTAATCCAATTTTGTCGATGCTTCTTTTTAAGATTACGTTCTTGCTCCTCTCTAAGTAAGTTCTTTCCTTACGCTCTTCCCTGTCTTTCTCTCAACTGATTTATTTTCCTCGATGCAATGCTCTCGTTCTTATTAACCATAATCTTGCTTCAAACACTACTGAAATCATCTTCCATTGCCAATTTTCTCACACGTTTGGTAATTAATTCCTAACACTCAAAGCTATTATCACTCCTTGGTAGTGGCGCCAAAATGTCATTACTCGTTTTACTTATTCCGGAAGAAACTTCCTAGAATAAATCCAAATAGGGAGATTTGAATATGGAAAATGACTAGTTGCTTAAGCATTCATGTTAGGGTCACACAATCAATTGCCTCCTAAATGTATCGTCTCTATTTCCAATATCTGAACATACAAGGAAACTATAATCTCCTCCTTCACCTTATCGGTGTCTTCCTTACAGCAATTCAGTCATACCAATAACTACTATTTCTACCAATATATTCACCCTCATAATCTCCAACTGTAATACTGTGCCCTCTTAGCTTTCAGCACACAATTACCCTCATTCCAATCACTGGAATTCTTCACACAGAACTACCATTCACATTACAGTGTTTCACACAAACACAGACTCATTCTCTCTGCTGAACTACAATCAAATTTCAGCATTCAATCTTTCTTCTTCTCAAATAATACCAATCACATTTCCATTCCATAATTCACTTCACAATATTCAGAAACTTTCAATCCTCTTATTCAAAGAAAATAACAAACAAAAGAAAAGAGGTAGCACCAAGCTTACCCCGGCTCACACTATCACAGCAATGGCCCTCGGCTTATGACTCTCACAGTCTCGCACCTTAATTAACTTCTACAACTCCTATATACTTTCTCCTGATTCTTCATATTCTAACTGTAATTCTGTAATTAACTACTTTTAATAACTAAATCACTCATCTGTCTTCTTGAATTTCCTATTATATGGACTATTAATATATTTTATCAATATCTTTCAAAAACGAATTAATATCTATTCTATACTAATATTTCTTTGAAGTACACAATTTCTTTTAGCAACAAAGAACCATTACAACCAATCTTTAACTCCTCAAAAAATATTTAGTGAATTTGTACCTAATATTTCTTGCATCCCTTAAGCTTATTTTTTTTGATATTGTTCTATGGTATAATTTGTAATCTAGGAATACACTAGGTACCAAGCTATAGAGATTTAGTTTTTACTTCTATATGATATCTTAGCTTCCAAAAATTCCTTTATTTTTTACAAAAGCTCAAATTATAAGTAAATCCTTCAAAAAAAAAAATTCTTGCAAAGGATATTTTTACCTTAAATTTTGAAAATTCATATCTCTTGATCCAACTATTAAATTTTTTTAAAATTTCTATGTAATATAAATTTTATTCTTAAGCTTTATTATAAAGAAAATGAATTGTAAAATTACTACCGATCTTTTGGCATCTTAGAAATTCTAGCACGTACTCTAAATCCTAACTTACAAGCATCTGAGCACTGTTTTCTTTATATTTCAAAAATCCAAAATTCAAATGCCACAAAATTTGTGCAAAAAGTTTAATAAAATGACTATACACATTTTAAAAAATTTTGAGCCAAAATCTCATCAATTTACTGAAGCTATAGCTCAAAATATAACCACTAGTGAATCCCGTTATTTACTACCCTTAGATTTGCAAGTGCTGATTTCAACCTCCAATATCTCATTTATTCCAACTTAGAATCTATCAAATAATATGCCAAAAGTATAGCAAAAAAAGTGCTTTCTTCAATCTCAGTTGCCAATCTTTTATTGCTTTCTATATATGCCAATTATATCCAAAAGAGTGACAATAGGTATGAAATCAATACTTTAACTTTGAATGCCCATATCTCTATCATATAGATTCCAAATTACAAATTTTTTTATCAAAACCATAGCCAAAAACCTAAACTTACTCATGCTAGCCTCTCAAGTTCAAATGATCTTAAGAGATTAATCCTAATTCCTAATAAGATCTCCAACAGCCTCCTTGAAGCCCATTGGGCATGATTTTTAGCCAATAGGAATAGAGATTTTTATCATCTATCTCTATTCATCCATATGGATGCCCTAAATTCTCTTTTTTCTACCAAAATCTCTCTCCAATCCTTTTTCTTATAAGTTCTACATAATATATGCTTTAAACATCAATTAAAAGAAACAAAATAAGACTTCAAAGATCACCAATGTCTAATAAAGGTGACTCTAAATGTATAAAAGTTACTACCAATAAGATCAACTTCAAAAGTTACTATCAAAAGAAAATAAAGTTATATAAATTCTAATAGAAGCCTTTTTAAACAACCGTGTTTTACGATAATAATCTAACTCCATTCTACAACCAACTAAAATTCATTAATATGGCTCTTATCATGTTACTTAGTAAATTATATATCAAACATATAAACACAATATTTTTACATGGTAGCTAAACCATAATACAATAATATTTTTTTTTATCTATTCTTTGGAATATATTGACAAAGATCCAACAATGGATTTTACCTTCTTATCAATTGTTTTATATTTTATTTCAACCATAACCTTTGGTCCTTGAAAATATTCAATTATTTTATAAACTTCTTTCAAATGAATTTGTATAATTTTATTATTGTTATTGTACTATATGAAGTCTTGCTTGAAAATATACCATGCATATGATTGCAGAAGATAGAATGAGAATCACAATACTAAAATCTTAATTCTAATAAAATATTAAATGATTATAATTAAATCTTCAATAATATTAAATAAGCTTTAATTAAATTCAAAAGAAACCTTAAAAAAATTACAAAAGAAATAATAAGAAATCTTAAAAGAGTTCAAAAGAAATCTACAATAAATCTTAAAAGGATTCCTAAGAAATCCTAAGAAAATATTAGAATAATTATAAATATATCTTAAATAAATCTCAATCAAGTCCTAATGTAATCCTAATTTAAATCCTAATAGACTTCAATCAAATTCTAGGCCAAATTCTAGGCCAAATTCTAAATCTTAAACAAACCTTAAATCCTAAATTAAATCCTAAATAAATCCTAAATCCTAAATAAAATCCTAAAAAAATTCTAAATTCTAAATCAAATTCTAGAGAAATTCTAAATCTTAAATAAAATTCTAAAAAAATCCTAAACCTTAAATAAATTTCTAGACAAATCTTAAATCTTAAATCAAATCCTAAATAAATCCTAAATCCTAAATCAAATCCTAAACAAATTCTAAACCTTAAATCAAATCCTAAATAAATCCTAAATCCTAAATCAAATCTTAAGGCAAATTAGAATCATAATATCTATTGATTAAATCATTTATCTTACTTGAAAATTTATATACCTCTAAATCTTTTAGTTAAAAAATAATTCAATAAATTTGAAGATAATCGTTGTGAGTGTAAATTTCACTTCTCAGTCTCAATTACAAGATGGCTTCAATTAAGAGTTGCTTATAATTGGTGGTGTGAAGCAAAGTAAGAAATTGGAAAAAGATCAAAGAAGAACAACCACAATACAAGTAAAAGAGATGAAATCAAGAAATCATAACATCTAAAACGAAGTCACAGTCTGTTAACTAGATTTTTATCTAATAAAAAGTAAAAATTAAAAAATATATTTTTAGATAGATAATATTTTAATCCTTCCAATGACATAAAAATCATGTAATTCCAAGTTACTATGAGTAAGTTATGATAGATTAAAGATAGAATATAAATAATCAAAAAGTTAAGTAAATAATTTTTACCTCAAGGGTAACTTGCTTAAGAAATCAGGAGTTCGAGCCTCACCAAGGCTCACAAGTAGTGTATATTCCCCTCTCAAGAGGCCTTGAGGCCTTAGTCTTATCTTCCTACCTATACCCAAGGTGCTACAACCCATATGGGAATTGTGCACCTCTCTTCCTACATGGACTACACTAGCTGCTAGTCCTCCTATTTTCTACTAGTAAAACTATTTTTTTTTGTATTTTTTACTTCACCATGGTCTTCAAATTAGCCTAGAAACCTTGTACAGTCTTCAAATCTTGCTTCATTTCTTCATAATGGCTCTCAAGGTGATAAAATTCAATTTTACCAAAATCTTAAAATTTTTTCTAAAAATTCATAAAAAATTCTAAATAAATTCTAAAAAATCCTATAATATTTCAATAATACTAATATCCATATAAGGCTATATTTTCCTATCTTGGTGATTTTTTATAATAATGAAATCAATTTAAATCCTCTAAAAATCCTATTTTTTATATAATTAACTAAAAAGATACGAAGCTCTTTTTCATGCTTCTTCTAACTACTAACTAATCATTGATAGGCTTTTATGACTAATACATGTAGATAGGAGCCAATGAAGATATTGGTTTCAATAACTAACTCTTAATACTTAACAATAAAAAAAATACTAAACTAACTAAGATAATTGCCTCTAAGACTTACTAAGACTCCATTTTTATAACTTTTCTTCTAATAACACTTTTGCAACTTATAAATACTTCTAAATTATAATAAATACTCAAATAGTAAAAAAAAACTCTCTACTCTTAATATTTGTATAATTGAATAACTTAAAACTATGTTTTTAATTAATCCACTAATTAAGATCAATTTGTGGGACTCACAATTGTACTTAAAAAATGAATAAAAAATCCTAAAACCTGCTCAGGTATAGGCCAGCCTCATATTCCAATCTAAATGTTAAAATTCCAATGCCAATATCTCTTTTTGAAACTAATTAATTATTTTTAAATTTCAGATGTGTATAGCAAATCAAGTCTATTATCTTTATACATAAATTTCACTCTAATCAAACTAGTGGATTGCTAAAGAACTTAGAAATCCTAACTACCTTTCAAAGTCTAATTTTTGAGACCTCAACCTACTTGAAATTCAATAATCTTCAATTCAATTATTCAATCAAGCTCAAACTTACAACATACACTTTAAACAACTATTTACAAAAGTCCTTAAATTTTGAAGTGTAGATCTATTACTAAACTTATGAAATTTTTCAAAATGTATTATCTTTTATATTTTATAAATTCTACAATCATCCAAAAAAACTATGACTTTGTAAAGCTCTTACAAAGTTACTTCATATTCAAATCACTCAAAATCAACATCCAAAGAAATCCTATCAATTTTTCTCTCAAATTCTACTCTTTAATCTACAAAAAAACCCCGAAGTTGCTGTAGGTGCTCAGTTTTGTGCCTCAGGATCTAATTTCTATCCAAGTTGATAACTAGTCCTCTTTAGATATCAAATTTTTCTTTTTTGAATAATATTTTGCTAAAATCAACTCTTAACTTCTTCTTACATATGTTCATATTTTTTATTTTTCTATTCTACCTTATTTTGTCTTATTTATGGTCTTACTATGTAAAAAGATAATATTTACATCTGAAATTTTAGTTTCTTTTGGACTATTTTCTATTTTCTAAAATAATTTGCAACAATATTTCAAGTAAGATCTTCTATAATATAATAATTTCTTCACCTCTTTCACCTATTAGTTGTATTACATCACAACATTGTCATCTAATTTAATAGATGTAATTAATTTCAAAGGTTCTTCTAAACTATTTTTTTTAAAATACTAATAATCTTTTCATTAACTTCTAATATTTCTAATATATATAATTTTTTTAATAACATACATTTTTATTTTTATTTTTTATTTTATTTTTAAAATCTTCAATCTTCTTATACATAATACTTCTATTTTCAAAAATATCAATAAATCTTGCATCAAAGATATCTATATCTTATAAGAGTACCTCCTCTTTTGTACCTCTATAATCTTGCTTTATAGTGGTACTCTTAAAAAATCCTTGAATTCTTCAATAAACCTTTGTGATGGGTTTTTTTAAAAATTTATCTTAATTTTTCTCATGATTTGGAAGTACAATCATAAATTATGCTACCCTTCTTCTATCGTCACTATAAATTTGTGCATAAATTTAACCATCATCAAGTACCTTTATTTCCATTTAAATTATAATAATATATGGTTGTTCCAAAAAAAGAGGATAAGATATTACATCTTAAATAAAAAAAAAAAAATCTCCATTTTAATATCATCAATTTGAGCTTTCAAATTTATTCAAGTACTATATGATTCATCTTATATATTATTAAATTCCCATATTGTCCATCCATGTTTCATATCAATTGGCCATCTTTACTTTATGTAAAAGTCTTTGGATATAAGATTTATCTCCAAACCATTGTCATATGGCCTGATTTTCTTTTTGAAAATACATTGGATACTTAATTGTAGTAAATTTAGCTATAACTTATTGGCAAAGGTCTAATAAATGATTTATTTCTATTATAGAAGATAAATAAATGCAACAATAAAAGAAGATATTCTAATAGTAAAAATCTTTTATATTTAAGAAGGTTTGTATACAAGGCTTTCTAAAGTATTGAAAAATGCCTCAACATTCTTTACTATACCTAGTCACAACTAAATCATTTGTCAATAAGCTTGATTTCTAGTAAGCTCAAAAAAAAAATCTATAATCTCTTTACAAAAATCTATCTTTATATCATAATTTTGCCATAGCTTTATATCTCTATTTTTAATATTTATATAAAGTCTTGGCTCCCAAAAATCCCTTTATTTTGCATAAAAATCCCGAATTGTAATAAAATCCTTTCAAAATATTTTTCTCTTACAAAGGATTTTTTTTTTTCCTAAACTTTACAAATTCAAATCTCTTGATTCAACCATTCAATTTTTCTCAAATTTTTAAATAACATAGAATTTATCCTTAAGCTTTACAACAAAAGAAATGAATTGTAAATCTACTATAGATCAATTGGCATCTTAGAAATCCTAAGACGTGATCTAAATCCTAATTTATAAGCACTTGAATACTATATTTTCCATATTTCAAAAATCCAAAATTCAAATGCTAAAAAATTTATTTATAATTTTTAGTAATATAATAATATATATTATTAGAAATATTTAGCTAAAATCTTATCAAATTGCTAAAGATATAGTTCAAAATACAACCACTAATAAATCTAGTCACTTACTGCCTTTAGATTATAAGCATTAATTTCAACTTCCTTTATCTCTTTTATTCCAACATAAAATTTATCAAGGAATATATGAAAAGTATAGCCAAAAAAATTCTTTCTTCAATCTCAATTATCAAACCTTTATTATTTTATATAAATATGCAATATATCCAAAAGAATGACAGTACATACAAAATCAACACCTTAACTTTGAGTACTTATATCTCTTTCATAAAAACTAAAAAGAATTCAAAATTTGCACCAAAATCATATTCAAAAACCTAAAATTTTTTATTCTAGTCTTTAAGTTTAAATTCTTTTGAAAAAATAACTCTAATCTCTAATAAGACTTCAAGTAGCATCCTTGAAGTCCATTGTACATAAATTTTGGCTGATAAGAATAGATATTTTTATCATCCATCTCCACTCATCCATATGATTGGCATAACTATTCTTTTGTATACAAAAATCCTTCTCTAATTCTTTCTCTAATAAATTTTGCTTAGTATGTATCCTAAATATCAAATTAAAAAAAATAAAAAAATTTGAAGAGTCACCAATGTTTAATAAAGGTGGCTCTATATATATATATATATATATATATAACTATTATCAGCATAAAATCAACCTCAATAACAGTCCTTTTAAACTAACTACTTCAAATTAGTAATCTAATCATATTTTATAATCAACTAAAATCTGATTTCATGGCTTTTATTACATTGCATAATAAATTACATATATATATATATATATATATATATATATGCATTATTTTCACATGGTAGCTCATCTGCAACATGACACTCTGTTCAATCAAAGTAACAATTGATTCATCAATTTTTCCAACCTTTACCAATGCCTCTATAATTGCTCTAATCCAATACTTTCAAGTAGAATGACTTGAAACTTTTTTATCCTTGTTAATTTGATCATCAAAATGGACTCTTTGAAAATGATTCTTTTTCTCATTTTTTGATTATTTGTAATAATCACCAAATTCATTTTCTTCATCCTCACATACATATGCATCAATAACATGATTCAATCTAATTGCTTCCATTGATTGTTTCTTTTTTTTAATACTATGAATAATGACATCATGAAATTCTTTCTTGATAATTTTCAAAATCTCTTTTAATGTGAATTCAATCTTAGCATTGGACACATATTTCTCAAGTATCTACTTTAAATCTATTACTACTTCAATATTAGAAAGTAATTTATATGTTGACAACTTATCTTTGTTTCTTATGTCTTTTAAGTTTTTTTTTAATGTTGCGAAAGCATTCTCCATCAATAATTCTTGTGAAGCCATCTTATAAGCCTTATTTCTTCAAGTTTGTTTCTTGGAAGTACTCTCTTTTCTTCTATTTTCAAATCTTGCCTATTCTTTTCTTCTATCAAAGTATTATATTAGTTTTTAGCAATATAAGCATGCACTAATAAAGCTTCTACAGAATCTTCCTAGTTTATAGCTCCACACATCATAGTAGTAGTCTTCAACAATACTTTCTATGGTATTTTTTTTTTTTTTTTTTTTTTTTTTTTTTTTTTTACATTATAAAAATAGTAAAAGACCAAAATCTACTTGATATAATATTTGCAAAAAAATCTTGTTTGCCATCATTATCGACCTTAGTATCATAACTTACAGCTTCTATTGTTACAATCTCATGTACAACTAAATAATCTTTAATCAATGATTTCATATCCCCATTATCAAAGTTGATTTGGAGAAGATTATTAGTATTCTATAATGCTATTTTTCCATCTTTCTATAAAATATTATTTTATTACATCATTTCATTGAGTTCACCACAATGTTTTCAAGAATAAAAATTATTATCATATCAAATATATCTTTGTATATATTCTTACTTAGAAGTAGCCTTTGAATTTATTATAAAAGTCTTCTCTTCAAGCCTTAAAAGTTTTATTTGAAGATCTTACATCCTATGTATAATCTTTTTAAGTCCTATGACTTCTTTCTTTAATATGGTTCTTTTAAGTTGAATAATAAGTATTGTCAATCATGAAATAGGTACTTAAATTTTAGATATTTTTTTAACTCCTTAAATTCTAATCTTATCATTTTTTTTTCTTTCTTTGCAAGTAATCTCAAAGCATCTTCAATTTTTTTTTCCATTTTATTATCAATCCTTCATCTTTTTCCTTATCTTTGAGAAGAATTTCTAACTTCTTTTGCAATTCTCTATTAGCAACTTAAAGAAATAATTTAACCTTATTTGATTTTGTAGTTAATTTTCCATCTTTCATAATCAAAAATATTACATTTCAAACTCCTTCAAAAGTTCTATAGCTTTCAAATTTTTATTTGGTTACTCAATTCATTCTAAAAATGATTTCTTGGTAATCCAATTAATATCTTCTAAAAAATATTCATCCTTTAATGCATGTAAAAAATATCTCCCATGAATCTCCAAAATGCTTCATAATTGATTTAACATGTTGTATTATTTTTAATATTGTAGCAAGTCCAAATAGCTCAATCATCTTCTTTTCAGAAACCTAATTTACTTTTATTTTTAAGACATAATATTTCAAATAATTTAAAATATTTCTTCCATTAAATTAATTAATTTTATTAACCATTGCTTGTAATGCTTTAATAGTTAAAGCTTCTTTGCAAACATTACCTTGTTGCTATTACATAAATAATATAAATTCTTAAAATATATTTGTAATTTTTGAATCAAAGTACATATCTTGTCTACCAGTAGAAAATCTACTTGAAGCTCTACTTGAAGATCCACCTAAAGCTCCATCTAAAATTCCATCATAACCTCCAAATTCAACCTTATTATCATCTTTCACTAACAATTTCAAATAACCAGAAATACAATCCAAGACCTTTTACTCCAAACTTTCATGTTGAATTTACCACTTATGTTATATTACATGTTGTCTTATTTAGAAATGCATTAGATATCTAATTATGAAAGGTGAAATTATATTTTATAAATATATAAGAAATATTAATAGATTTCACCTATATAAGAAGAATAAAGTTTTAATTTTAATTCAAAAGTATATAAAATCAATACAAAGTACTCAAAAACATTATTCTTAATGACTTCAACTATACACAAACTCCAATTGCTTTATTACTTTTATAATTAGGGAGTTTCGATTTCTCTTTATAAGCTCTGATCTTAGTCAATGAACTTTAATAAGCTATAAATTCTAATTTGAGTATCTACTTGCTATGAATTTTTTTACATAAATATTACTATAAATTCATTATATATTTAAAAAAATTTAATTCAATTCAACTTATAGATTTTGAAAAAATGTTCAAATAATTGCACTAATGTCACTTGGCTGCGAACTCAAAAATTGGTGGAGATATTCCAATAGCAATTTTTTCTTTTTCAATCATTAATTTCAACTCATAATTGGTACATAGCTCTATCTTTAAGTCTTCTAATATTATGCCAAATTTCACCTTATTTGACTAATAGATCTTTAGATATCATAGAAATCCTATCTAATAGACCTTCATGATATAAAATAATTCATGGTGATAAAAGATAATATCTAAAGAGACTTATGTAAATATTGACGCATTAATATTAGAGCATACTACAACTAAGTAAAGTTGATTCAAGAATAAATTCACAAAGACAACAACTATAATTTAATTATGAGGCATCTACAACAAACACATTATGAAGTCCATTTGTCACTTACTCTCAATAAGCTATAGGTAATGGAATTGATTGCAATAATCTAAGAAATATTGGATTGCATGTTTTGTTACATTAGCATGACTTGCAAGAATATATAAAAGTTCAAACATCATAATCCAAACCTATTCAAAATCATGTCCTTGAGATCCACTCTAGAGACTTTTCATGCCTTAGATGTCTAGATTAGAATTTTGTGTTTATCTTGAAGTATGTATGTTTGGAGTATTGCATCATCAAATATATAAATTTATTTTTTAAAATAAAGCAAGCCAATAATGAGATGGTAAGTAATCTTGTATTCCTTGATAGATACTACTCATAGCCTACCTTCAATCAATCAATATCTATCTTAAAATAAGCATTCTAATATGTAGCTTCTTTTCATTTTGCTCTTTTGATTAGATTTGAAATGATAGTATTAATGATAACAATTTTTATTTTATCTTCTAATTCAAGCTTTAAGTCTAGTCTCCACAGTAAGATATTCAATATAGTATGTTCTTGCTCTTGTTTGTACTCAAGCTAAATATCAAAGAACTACAATTATTTTTTTTAATAATAATATTATAATTTCATATTTTTCAAATGTAAATTGTGTAACAAAGATCAATGGTTAGTCTGAATAGTCATTGGCTTCTCCAATAGATAATGTTGCTACATCTTTGTGGCATATATGATTGCTAGTTGCTCTTAATCATGTGCAAAGTAATTGAGCTTTGCATTTTGAAATCTGTGTAATTCATATGCAACAAGTTGAAGGCTTCTACTCAAGTCTTATTAAAGAACTACTCTAATTGTAAAGTTAGAAGCACCACTATCAAGTATACAAGAAAGGTTGGGATCATAAGATTGTAGTATTAGAGCAGTAATGAATGTCTCTTTTAACTCATCAAATTTATTTTGCTACTCTAGTTTTTATTTAAATAGAGCATCTTTTTCCAATAGACTTATCAATGAAGTAGTAGTGTGTAAAAATTACAAAACAAAATAACAATAATATTCAGTAAAACCTACGAATAAACAAACTTTAGAAACATCCTTGAAGGTTGGTCATTCTTCTACCACTTTCATCTTATTCTACTTCATGTGCACTTCTTTAATAGATACTACATGTCCTAAAAAGTTGATCTTTGACTTCTAAAATTTATACTTAGATTTCTTGTAATAGAAGTAACTATTTTCGAGCTAGTATAGCACTTTTTATATATGTTATTTATACTCTACAAAGATTTCATTATAGACTAAGATATCATCAATGAAAACAATTAAATACTTATCCAAAAGTGTAGAATAAGTAGTTATTTGCTGGATTGTAGATACTTAGTTTATAGTATAAACAGAGATAGATGACTGTTGAAAAGGTAGTTCAGTAGGTAAATTGGATGAATAGTTAGGAAAAGCAGTTTTCATTAGAGATGTAGTAGTTGGTATCTCGTGGTAGCATAAGGAGGATGGGAGAAAGGAAGTAAGGGCCAGACTGTGATAGTGTGAGCCAGGGTAAGCTTGGTGCTACCTCTTTTCTTTTGTTTGTTATTTTCTTTGAATAAGAAGATTAAGAGTTTCTGAATATTGTGAAAGTGAATTATGGAATGGAAGTATGATTGTTATTAAATGGGAAGAAGAAAGATTGAATGCTGAAATCTGATTGTAGTTCAGCAGAGAGAATGAGTCTGTGTTTGTGTGAAACACTATAATGTGAAGGCAGTTAATGGTGAAGAACTCTAGAGTTTGGATTATAGTATGATTATGTCCTGTCATTTAGGATAGTGCGGGATTACAAGTTGTTGTTATCAGTGATGGTGGAGTATTATTAGGAAGTGGAAAGCATTGTAGTGTTTCCTGGGTGTTTTAAGTAGTACGGAATACAGTTGATTGTGTGATCCTAACGTATAAGCTCATGCAGTATTCTTTCCCTGTGTTCGAATTCCCCTATATAGGTTTACTCTGATTAAATTAATTAGAGTAAGTAAAATAACAATCACAAAAAGATTCTTTTTTTTTATATATAACTCATTAAAGAGGCTAGAGCATTACTAAGGCCCAAAAGTAAAATAAGCCATTCAAAATATCCATAACGTGTATGAAATACCATCTTTTTATATCCTCTTTTATAATAAGTATCTACTAATAGCTACTTTGAAGGTCCAATTTGCTAAAGATGGTTGCACCTCAAAGTTGATCAAGAAGTTCATCTATGCATGAAAGTAGATATATATTCTTGATAGTTTACTTATTGAGGCCTTGATAGTTATTGCAAAGTTGAAATCCACCATTCTTTTTTAATACAAAGAGTATAGATGCTAGCCATAGCAACATACTTTTTTGAATGAGGCCCTTTTTTAAGATTTTTTTTTAATATATTTTATACACGTTAATAGCTAATAATTTGTAGCTCTTCAAATTTATTTGGTATTAAGAAATAAATTGACCAACTTTTTAGTTTGGCTCCAAAAAATAGTTCTATTTAGAAAGGGGCATTTTGATTAGATGATATACTATTAAATAGATTAATTATAAATATTCATGTATGAGGTGCTTTGCCCATTTTATTCTTTGGATTATCTTTTCCACTACTAATATAAGATTTAAAATGATTACATATATTAGTGGATTATATTATATTTTCTTCTTCATAAAGATTATTCTTACAAGTAAACATTTATCTACAGATCATTTTGCTACCTTATTCAATATAGAGGTACAAAAAGTCACCTTGCTTCTATTATCTTTGAAGAAAAGTATTTTTAGTAGTCAATCAACTTACTTATTTCTTATCTTTAGCCAAGCATACTAAGAATAATATCATATCTAAACTTTATTACCTTAAACTTCTCCCTCAAGGTATAGGTATAATTTAACTTCAAGGTTTTTTCTTCACATGTTTCATTCAATAAATTCTTTTAATCATTTGATAAGAATATAATTTTTTCTTTAATCATCTTGATTTTAATCTCAAGTCGATTAATAATTCTAATAATGATGTAATATTTTGTAGGATTACAATTCATAAGCTCTCAACATAGCTGATTTTTAGTCAATCCATTAGATACACCATTCGACCTTTTTGATAGTTATCTTAAGTCATGCTATTTGTCTCTAAGAGATAGCAGCTATTCTTAGTATTGGCTCTTAGTGCCTTTATTGAAGAGCCTTGTTTTCTTACTTTATTTTTTTGTCAACATAGTAAGCTCCGAAATTGTGAATCTATCTTGATTTATTGGTGCCTAAATATTGACATTTTGGACAATCTTTGATCTAATGGCCTAACTCTCAACAGTAGAAACAAATTTTTTTTTGTGCCAATATTTGTCATTTTTATGGTATCAATGGTTTTTATAAGGCATTAATCTCTATTTGCATTAGTTATTATGTCATAGTATTAGATAGCGGCATAGAATTCTATACTTTAGGTTATGCTCTATGATTTTTAAAATCTATAGTATCAATCATCTTTACAATTCTAATTGCTTCTTCAAATATTTTTGGATTTGTTAATTTTATCTCTTATTGAAGTATAGTTTTCAATCCTCGTACAAATCAAACCATCATCTCCATCCCTAGAGTGTTATCAGTTTAAAGATATAGAAACTTGAATTAGAAGATATAATCTTGCATTAATATGGATTGTGTAAGGTTAACCAATTCATTGTATGCTAACTTTTCTACATTGATAGGCCAAAATTGACTCATAAACTAGGTCTTAAATTCAATCTTATTACAAAATCTATCTTAAGCAGTATAATTTTGAGCTTGATGTTGCTACCAAATAATTGTTGTACCTTTCAAGTAATTGGCTATATGCATAATTATTATAGTCGTATTTCTTCCAAATAATTGAAGATATTATTGCATACTGAAGAACTATTGATATACATCTTCTTGCCTTAAGGTTCCAAAATAAGTAATAGGCTTGCTTAATTTTAGTCTAAAAAATGTCAACCTCCTTTCTTTAAAGGCTTCTATTTGTCCTTAAAGAATAGATATCTGGTGTAAGAGATATTATATCTAAGCCTCCATCTCAAATGGCTCTACTATATCTCCCATGCTATAATTTTCTTGCTAGACTTTACTAATAGAATGTCTTTTCTCTTTTCAATTGACTTCTTAAAAGTACCTTATAGTGGCTTAAAAATAGTACCTGATGTAACCACAATAATTAACCTCCAATTAGAAGGTGGCTATCAGTACACTACTAAAGAATAGATTAACACTTGCTCTTATACTAATAAAATGGAACTGAATCTTTTCTAAGAATCAAGCCTTTTTTAAAATCTAAGCTCTTCTAATTTTTAGCAATACTAATTCTATTATAAAGTAAGATAAAAAAAATTAATACAAAATTAAATAAAATTAAATAAAATTAAATAAAATTAAATATGAAAGGCAAAATAGAGCAAAAGAAAAGAAAAGATAATAGAATAAAAAATAAAAATCAAATTTAATTGAAAAAAAGGGACCAAATTCATATGTTATTAATTATAAATGGCCTTAGCAAGTCCTATTTATACATTGTCCAACTATCTTAGAACTTTTTGAAATATTTCTAATAGTGGATTCCACTAAGATAACTACACCTTTTAGAAGGTTTTAAAGGTGGATCCTACCTAAATAACTACCTTAAGTCTTTTTAGAATGTTCTATAATAGATCCCATATGGACCACCAATTTAGCCTCAATTCTAGAAACTTCTCAAAAATGGCTCCAACTACCTATCTCTATGTCTCAATAATACAAATATCCTATTACAATATAATTAAAATTTTCTATAATACCTAATAAAGGTATTATTTTTTCTTTAGATCTCTCACCTTTTTTTACAATAGAAGTTTATTTAGGACCTAAAAATCATAAAGATTTAGCTTTATTAGATTCAAATGCCTCAATTTATTTTTTTGATGAAAAATTTGTCAAAAAATAAGTGATATTATTAATGAAGAAAATTAAATCCATACATATAAAAGTCATAAATAGTCGTTTGCTATCTTTTGGAGATATTATCTATAAGACTTTTTTTTTAGATGTAGCAATTAAAGATCATAATAACATAGTAATATTTAATATGATAAGATCTCCCTTCAATCCAATTATTTTACAATTATCATGGTTAAAAAAATATAATCTTCAAATAGATTGGATTTTTTGTAATGTTAAATTTTTTTATAATTTGATCCAAAATTTTGTTAGTCAAGTAGAAATATATAAGTCTAGTTTATCCAAATCCTTATTCGTAGGTTCAAAAGCTTTAATGCATAAAGCAAAAGAAGGATCATTTTTTGCTATATATGCCCATTTTTTATGATAAAATACATCAAGTGATACTTATAGCTAGTATTAAGATTTTTAAGATGTTTTTGAAAAGAAAAATGTAGATATTTTTATAGAACATTGATTCTATGATTATTCAATTTATTCGCAAAAAAAAGATCAACCACCATTTGAACCAATATATAGCTTATTATACAATAAGTTGGCTGCACTAAAAGAATATATTGAAAAGAACTTAGCTAAAAACTTCATATGCCATTTAAAATCCCTAGCAAGAGTTCCTATCTTATTTGCAAAGAAAAAAAAATCTTTGGAGACATGCATAGACTATCAAGGATCTAACAAGAACACTATTAAAAATAGATATCTTTTACTTCCAATTTTAAAATTTTTTGATCAATTCAATCAAACAAAGATCTATACAAAAATAGATCTATAAGGAACAAACAACTTAGTCTGCATTAAAGAAGAAAATGAATTAAAGACTACTTTCTAAACTAAGTATAGACATTATGAATATAATATCATGTCTTGTGGATTTATAAATGTACAAATTGCTTTTTAACATCTCATGAATGGTATTTTTCATGATCTTCTTGATGTTTTTGTAATCTATTCTAAGAATATAAAAGAATATAAATTTCATGTTCATTGTATATTACAAAAATTTAGAGATATAGAATTATATGCTAAGATGTAAAAAAGTATATTCTATACTACTTAAGTTGACTTTTTAGGATACATCATTTCTAACAAAGAACTAATGATAGATTCAAAGAAGGTCTAAACTATCATAAATTAGAAGATTCTAAAAATAGTAAAAATATATAATATTTTTTGGATTTTTCTAATTATTAAAAAATCTTCATCAAGAATTTTTTTTTAAGTTGTCACTCGTTTTACATGCTTGACATGTAAAGACAAACTTGAGTAGAGAAAAGAAGTTAAAGTATCTTTTAAAGTTTTAAAGATATTATTTATTTTTATACCAATCTTATATTAAATCAACTTTTTTCAAGTATTTTTTATGTAAACAAACATATTAGATTTGCTATAGATATTTTTTTATTACAAATGGTAGCAAATGACAAGCTCTACTTGATAGCTTTTTATTTCAAGAAATTTGTAGTAGCCAAGATTAATAACAAGGTCTATGTAATTATTGTTTGCAGTTATATAGGAGTTGTAGAAGTTTATTAGATGCCAAATTGTAGAAGTTTGTCTGGCACCCAACAAACTTCTACAACTCCTATATAACTGCTCGTGATTCCCAAATTCTAATCGTAATTCTATAATTAATCACTTTTAATAACTAAATCAATCATCCGTCCTCTTGAACTGACTATTCTATGGACTATTAGTCTATTTTACCAATATCTTACAGAAATGAACTAATATCTATTCTATATAGCCTCACTCCTATCTAAGTAGCGTCCTTGCAAACACACAATTGTTACATTCCTAAAAACTATTTAATCAAACTCTACAAAATTACTATTTCCTCTAACCCATCCAATTAATCATTTGTTGCAATATCGAATGTAGGTTCTACGAATCTAGTTCTAAATGCAAATCTTCCTCGTCGTCCAATCCTTTTGTCGACTCTTTTTTCAATTAGTTTGAGAGATCTTCATTATACTTTTCTAATTCACTAACTTGAGCCTCAATTTTTAAAATCTAGGCATCCCGAAGTTCTAATTAATGCTCGTGCTAACTCATCCATTCTGGAACATCTTCAATTGATACTCATGATTGACTCTTCACTGTTAACTCTTAACTTAAACTACTACTCTTGAATACACAAGAAATACAAGCAAATGGCACTCCAATCAACTCAAAACAATACCACAGAATGACTTTAACTAGTGCCCCACTCCTATTCTTTTACTACCTTGTGATAATCACAATATGTTATTCATACTGTCCATAAAAGGTAATAGAAAGTAATCTTTCTTATTTACATTAAGTTGTTGCATTAAGTTTCTAGAAATCTTGAAAAATTCAGATTTTTCCATTCTTTTTTGGCACCGTTGTCATGTTGTAACACGAGTATATCGTGAAAATATAAAGAAAGGGGACTTTTATTAATGTTCAGTTACCTCGAATATTGGGAGCAACAACCAACTCCAGTGCAAATACTGAGTGGTCAAGTTCAGTCACCCCGTTACAATCAGCCGGGGCATACTGAAATGCTCCATTTGATTCCAATAATGGGAGTCAGCAGGAAGAGGAAGGACCAATTTACATGACGGGTGAGCCTGGTTCGAAGAGCCAATTGGATCCAATTTCAAGAATCTAATCCGGGTCTTCTTATCCAATATGAGACCTGCATTGGTCGGACAACTCAATGCAGTCTAATTACGGGAAAATCCAGGTCTTACTACGGGCCTCAGCCAGTCTGACGCAAAGGACCAATTTGATCCAATTACAGGAATATCTAGGTCTTACTACGGGCCTCTTAGCCAATTTGACGCAAGGACCAATTTGACCCAATTATGCAAACATCCAGATTACTACGGGCATCTTATCCAATATGAGACCTGAATTGGTCGGGCGACTCAATGTGGACCCGAGTACGGGGTTTCGATTCTGTTTCAGGCTGTCCTATTCTCTGTGCCATTTCAGGGAACGTTGTTTTCAATAAATGGATCTCTTAAAGGTAAAAACGGAGGAGAAAGCTCTGACGGCGGGAGCCAATTTCAGATCTAAGCTCTGACGGTGGGAGCCAATTTCGGATCCAAGACGGAAGATTGAAGAAATTCAGAGGATAAGATTAGGGGGAGAATAAGTTTTTGGGAGGTTTTTTTGAAGATCAAGGGGAGAGGAGCTTCATCCTTTGGACGGAGAAAGAAGACAGAGAATTGGGTTTTTTTTTCTTCATAGGGTTTTGGAAAGACTGAGGCAATCGTTGCTGAAGTCAGTGTTGTAATGGTGAATCGGGATTTTTAATGAAGTGAGTTTGATTACTATTGACTGTTTTGTGAAATCGAGTTACGTCTGAGATTGAAAAATTAAAAGGGTGTCTATAGGATTGAGTATGCGGAGTGAATGAAATTTATTGGGTTAATCTAATAAGACAGTCAGTGGATACAAGATTGTAAGTACAAAGCGGTATCGAAGATTAACAGTTGGGTTGTTTAAGGTTCTCTGTAACATTTAGAGACCTACCGGCCGGGACAAAAAGGACTTCGGCGAGCAGTCGAAGGGGCATCCGTATAGATTTACACTGTATTCTTGCAGTCGTTTATATTCTAACAGTCAAAAATTGATAGACTACTTGACTATTTGCAAATCTCCATACTACCTTCTACAACCAGACGCTCGACACGTTCTCGAGCAGGAAAGCACGTAATACGACAAAAGTGGTGAACCCGACGTGAAAGCTTGAAGTGGAAGGTATTGGATTTCGGTTGATTTTATCTTTATTTTATGAAAAACGAAAATAAAAATTTTGAAGGATTTTTGGGAGGAGTTGCTGGTGGGGATTCTTCTAAAGGACAAGGTATGCACATGGATCCGTCTATTGCTAGTATGTTTCAAGCCTTCTCATTATCAATGCAGCAACAGCAAAGCAATGATCGAAAGGAAGCTTTGGCAACCAAAGCATTGTAAGCAGTGGTCAATAAAATTGATCAATTTGATGGAAGGAATATTTTAAGGTATTTAAGATGTTATGTTCGTGAAATGGAATTAAACCGGGTTTCTGAGAACAAAATGGTTGAACTATTTGGACTTGCCACGATACCGGAGATAAGAGACCACATTACATCGATTACGGATCGTTATGGGAATTCATGGGAGGTTTTTTCACATGCATTGAAAGACAAATATTTCTTGGAAGATGCTGATCGCGTTACTAAGCAGATGTTTCTGGAATGGATTGAACGGCCCAATAAGAATTTGCAAGCAACAGAGCTACTAAGAGAATTTGAGAGGCAGTACTCTCAATTATCGAAGGTAGAAAAATTGACATTGGAGCCGAACAAAGTTGATCTATTTCTTCAAGCTGCTGATGGAGAATTGCAAGAGAAATTAGAATTCCTTCTTGAAGACAAAGAAGAAGATGAAGGATTGACAACAAAGTGGAAGAACGTTGAAGATGCGGTGGGGTTGCTTACAAAAAAAGAAAGGAGCAAGGATAGGAGCAATATTCAGAAAACAGTACAAGCACCCAAAGCTCCAGTACGTACAACACCACCAACAATGCCTATAGTTCAACCTTCGACATCCTTATCAAAGAAAGCAGATATGGGGATGGAAGAAATTATACGAGGAATGCGAGATCTTCAAATCAAATTAGCAAGACTAGAAGAGAATACTTCTACAAACAATTCGAAGAATGTTTCAAAACAAGGATATGTACAAAGATGCATTTGGTGTGATGATGCTTCACACACTAGAAAAGATTGCAATGAATTTAATAATATGATACGGCAGGGAATTATTTGCTGGAAAGATGGAAAGATAGCATTGAAAAATAGAGAGGATCTTCTTCAAACCAATTTTGGCAATGGAAGAATGAGAGCATTGGTTCAAGATTACCTAAAAGAGCATGAAACAGTAGCACGAGAAAGTACAAGTTATGGTCCTAGAGTAGATGATGAAATTGGTGGAAGTACGGAAACTAGTGAGTTTTGAACTTCTGTCGTTTCTAGAATGCAAGAAGGGAAATTATCTCGAGAAGCGTTATTGAGAACTGCAGCTACAATATGAGGTAGAACAAGTTGGGAGGATCCTGTTGAGTCTCTTTCAGTTCATGCATATATTGCTAAGAGCCAACATGAAGCTTTGATGGAAGAAAAGAGACGAGGAAATTTTGATGATACTAGAGAAGGAAATTCTTCTAAGAGGCAAACTCGAGGAGACAAGGCTCGGGAGGCAGCTTCACAAGAATTACCTGTAAAGGATACCTCAGCATCATTGGGAGAAAAAACAAAGGAGACAAAAGATAAGGGCAAATCAATTGCTTATAAGCTACTTTCTGACATTGAAGCGGCAACAAATTTGAAAGGGGTGTTGGAAGAACGTATATTAAATGCTAAGGTGGAATTCACATTGAAAGAAGTCTTGGAAATTACAAAGAAGGAGTTTCATGATGTCATCATTGACAGCATTAAGCGAAAGAGGTAATTAATGGGCGAAACTGGAATGAGTCATGCTATTGATGCAAGAATATATAAAGATGAAGAAGAGGTTGATATTGGTTACAAGCAACTAATAAATGAAAAGAATGGGTATAATCAACGAGTACGTTTCGAAGATTCTAGTGACAAGGAAATGGGAACTTTGAGCCATTATACTTGGAAATATTGGGCAAGGGCAACTACAAAGGTATTGGTGAAAGTAGGAGATATAGAAGAACCAATAGTTGCTTTAGTCGACCATGGTTCTGAAATAAATCTCATGTCTAAAGATCTTTATAAGAAGCAAACATGGCCAATTAATATGGAATATGGATGGGCAATTCGAGCAGCTAATAACACACGGGGCGAATTATATAGAGCTTGTCCAGATGTCAAAATTCGGATTAGGGATGTTGCGATGGAGCAACATTTCTTTGTTCAAGATACAACGTCTTATCCGTTGATTTTATGACAACCTTATATCACGGCAACACAGATGGAAACAAACTTACTTGACGATGGTTCTGCTTATGCAAGGGTACGGAGCGAAGATGGGAGGAAAGTTGTGCAATTTCTAACAGTACCTCCTAACCATGAACGGAATCGAGATAGGTTGAGGGAGAAACCATTGCCAAAGATTGTTCAAGGATTTAAGGATTTTGGGGAGGTACCACTGTAAAGCGAGATTATGGAGGTACAAAAGAGGAGGTACTCTCGCAAGATGAAGGTGCCTTTGATGCGAGTTTTATTGGTATATTGGAGAATGGAAATATTATGTATAAGAAAGTTGATGATTTTAAAAGAAAAGAAAGAAAAAGATTATATGATATTGAAGGACAATTATGCAAGTTAGTGTTAGGGACATATTCCTTAGAACTTTCTAGAGAGAAGTTTCTAGAACCTTCCAGAAAATAAGCCTCTGGAACCTTCTAGAAGAGAAGCCTCTGAAACCTTTTAGAGAGAAGTTTCTAGAAGCTTCTAGAAAGAAAGTCTCTAGAACCTTCTAGAAGAGAAGTTTCTAGAAGCTTCTAGAAAGGAATCCCCTAGAACTTTCTAGAAGCTTCCTAGTTAATAGAAGTAGCTTGAGAAGTTTCTAGAACCTTCTTGAAAGGAAGCCTCTGAAACCTTCTAGAAGCTTCCTAGTTAATAGAAGTAGCTCGAGAAGCTTCTTAAGTAGGAGTATATATAGGGATCGAGGCTGAAGAGTTCTTCAGTCTCGACAACACATCTCTTGGAGTTCTAGCTCACCTTTCTGGTGTTGTTCTTGTACTCATCTATTTAATCTAGTTCTGCCACTTCTTCTTGAACTTCTTGTTAGATTTCAAGTCTGTATTTTGTATCCGTGACAGTTTGTCAAGACTACACTAACTTGAGATATTAGAGCTAGTTCTTTCTTAGTAGAGTGTAGATTACCCCTCTACTTGAAGGTATATTAGCATTTTTTAGAGGTTGCGGATTACCCTCCTCTAAAGTGATCCTTCTTCTGTTACAATATTGGAGTCTTATTCTTCTTGGAGAGAGTGGATTACCCCTCTTCTTGAAATTCTTAAGGCATTTTATAGGTTGTGGATTACCCTCCTATAAACCAATATTGCCTCTTATAGGGTCATTTTTGTCCTTCTTTTAGAATGGCCGGAGGTCAAGACATTACTATGACAGAAAGTTCGGAGTCTAAGTTAGATGCTATTATGAATGCCCTCGCTACGTTATCACAAAGAATTGCAGAGATTGAAGGAGTGGTGGTAAGGCTTCATAATGATGGAGTATGTGGGATAGCACAATCTAAACTACACCAGCCTCAAATTTCGGCACTTGGAGAAACAACTTTACCTCAGGTTCGACAAGAACCACTAGTTCTACAACATAAGGAGCCTCGAGTTAGCCTTCTAGATAAGTTTGATGGAACACGTTCCAAGTTTCGAGGATTCGTCAATCAAATCAGGTTGATAACAGTTTTACAACCCGAACGATATCCAATGGAGGAGTCACGTGTTGGGCTTGTTGGAACCTTACTTACGGGACAAGCTCTATCATAGTTTGCTCCTTTGTTTGAGAAACGATCATCCATATTAAACAACTTCGAAACCTTTTTGGAAGCATTTGGTGAACACGATAAGGTTCGATGGGCTACAACAAAGATCCGGTCGCTACGACAAGGGATGTGTTGTACATCAGTCTATGCTTCGGATTTCACGCAATTAGTATGCGACATCAATTGGGATGAAGAAGCGTTGATGAGTCAATTCTATTGGGGTTTAAGAGATGATGTGAAGGATTTGCTGTTAACTCTTCCTGATCCACGAACGCTCAATGAAGCCATTAGCCAAGCTGTGAAGTGCGATAATCGCCTATTCCAACGTCGCCAAGACCAACGCTCAAGACAACATACAATTTGCCATGCTCCAACTATGTCGGTAAGCGGTGGGAATTCGCATTCAGAGATGGAAGACATGCAAATTGATGCGGTACGTATCAAATCTCTTACTAGAGAAGAAAAAAAGCGACGTATGGAGGAGAATTTATGCTTGTATTGCGGTGGAGAAGGCCACAAAGTCGAAAACTACCCCAAAAAGTAAAATCGAGGCATAGTCAAGACTAGGGGAGTATTTGTTCAGGAAAACGAGGATACCCAGCCACAGTAGGAACCGTGCGGCTGGACAATGAAATATCCCAACAACAATCAGGTTCCTTTCTTTCTGCCCAACCTGCACTTTGTTTTACAATCCCTCTGTTTATCGGCCCTCAAAAACTGAGAACCTTAGCACTACTAGACTCAGGAGCATCTGCTTGTTTTTTAGACAAAGAATTTGCAAAGCGTCATAAGATCCCTTTAGTACAAAAATCAAAACCTATTCATGTTGAGGTCATAGATGGGCGACCTTTATTGTCTGGTAGCATCACCCATGAATCAAAACCTATAGAAGTAACGTTTAAAGACCATAGTAGTCATATTATTTTTAATATTATTAGAACCCCATCAAATCCTATTATTCTTGGTCTTTCTTGGTTGGAAAAACATAATCCATTGATAGATTGGAGGTTGCGGAAGATGACTTTTCCCACAAAACCACCCAAGAAAAAACCTAATAAAAAACCTCGAAAAAAGAAATCCTTATTCATTGGAGCAAGAGCATTTATAAGATCATCTAAGGAAGGCACTTCATTTGTCATTTATGCGGCTCCAACTACCGAGGAGCAATATAAAGATTTTGAAGACGTGTTTCAAAAGAAGAATGTCGACATACTACCAGAACACCGACCATATGATTGTACCATAGACTTGCAAGAAGGAGCACAACCACCTTTTGGCCCAATCTACAATCTATCGCAAACAGAGTTGGCAGAGTTACGAAAGTACATCGATGAGAATCTAGCCAAGAACTTCATTCGTCATTCAAAATCATCATTTGGAGCATCCATCTTATTTGTGAAGAAGAAAGATGGATCATTACGGATGTGTGTGGACTATCGAGGCCTCAACAAGGTAACAAAGAAAAATCGTTATCCATTACCCTTGATTTCTAGTTTCTTAGAACAACTTGGATGTGCCAAGATCTTTACAAAAATTGATCTAAAGGGAGCTTATAATCTCGTACGAATCAAGGAAGGAGATGAGTGGAAGACAGCATTCCGTACAAGGTATGATCATTTCGAATATAATGTCATGCCTTTTGGTCTTACCAATGCTCCAGCGGTTTTCCAACATATGATGAATGACATCTTTCGAGAACACCTCGACGATTTTGTTGTCATCTACTTGGACGATATTCTAATATTCTCTAAAAACGAGGAAGAGCATGAACAGCATGTTCGTTTGATCTTGGAGAAACTACGCAAGCGAGGACTATATGCCAAATTAGAAAAGTGTTTATTTCACCAGACGGAGATGGAATTTTTGGGATTCATTGCGACTACAGAAGGTTTGAAGATGGACCCCAAGAAAGTAGAAGCAATCATGTCTTGGGAGGTTCCGAAGACGGTTAGAGACGTACAATGCTTTCTTGGTTTTGCTAACTGCTATCAGATCTTCATCAAGAATTATTCTCAAGTTGCTGCTCCTCTCACTCAATTAACATGCAAGGATAAGTTGGAATGGGGACCTTTGGCGGAGAAGGCGTTTCAAGATTTGAAGACAGCATTTACTACAGCTTTAATTTTGGTACATCCAGACTTTATAAAGGCCTTCTATTTAGAAACTGATACTTCAGATTTTACTTTGGGAGCTGTGCTTTCACAAATGAGTGAAGATAAGAAGCTCCATCCAGTTGCATTCTATTCTCGGAAGTTCTCTACTGCTGAAATCAATTATGAGATCCACGATAAGGAATTTCTTGCTATAGTGGATTCTTTCGAAGAATGGCGTCACTTTCTTGAAGGAGCTGCACATCCAGTAACCGTATATACGGATCACAAGAATTTGGAGTATTTCATGATGGCTCGAGTTTTAAATCGGCGTCAAGCTCGGTGGAATATGTCGCTATCTAGATTTGATTTTGTTATCACTTATTGACCTAAAAGGTAACAAGGACTATCCGATGCTTTATCAAGGAGATCGTATCTTGCACCAAAGGCTGGAGAAGCAGCGTTTGATCAACAATGTACAACGTTATTGAAGCCAGAGAGATTTCAACTTTGTGCTACAATTGTATCATTTGATGCTGATTTCCTAAACCAAGTACGTGTTATGACCATTAAAGATTCAGTAGCCATTGATATCAAGTAACATACCAACGACGACAAGTTCAAGGTGGAGAAGGATCTTTTATACTTTGAAGAGCGATTGTACATTCCAAAAGGACTAGCACGACTCCGAGTTCTTCAATCTCGCCATGATTTTCCAGCTGCGGGACATTTTGGATTCAACAAGACCTTAGAGCTTATTTCCTGAGATTTTTAGTGGCCCCAAATGTGGAAGGATGTGAAAGATTTTGTCTTCTCTTGTGACATCTGTTCAAGATCTAAGAATCCTTGGCATTGCCCTTATGGACTTCTACAGCCATTGCCAATTCCACGTCGACCATGGTCTTCAATTTCTATGGACTTCATCACGGACTTGCCATCATCAAACTCATTTGACAGCATCTTTATCGTGGTAGATCGGCTTACGAAGATGGCACACTTTGTTCCTTGTAAGAAGACATCGTCCAGTGAAATCACAGCAAGACTCTTTCTCGATAATGTGTATCGATATTATAGACTACCAGATGATATCATATCAGATCGAGGTACCCAATTCGTGTCAAAGTTTTGGAGATCTCTCTTTGGGATATTGAAGGTGGATATCAAGCTTTCTTCAGCTTTTCATCCTCAAACTGATGGCCAAACGGAACGGGTGAACCAAGTCTTAGAGCAGTACTTATGATACAGCATCAACTATCAGCAAGACGATTGGACTGCATATCTACCACTAGCCGAGTTTGCATATAACAACACCCTCCATGCGTCGACTCAACAAACACCATTCTTTTCCAACTATGGATATCATCCGAAGCTTGATTTATTGAGTCCGTCAACAAATAACAATCCAGGAGCTGAAGGATTTGCGAAGCAACTATCAGAGCTTCAAACTATGTTGAAGCTTCAATTACAATCCGCTCAAGAATCCTATAAGACGTTTGCAGATAGATTTCGGAATCCAGCACCTACTTTCAAAGTTGGAGACAAAGCCTGGCTTCTTCGACAAAATATTTAGACCAAGCGACCATGTGATAAGTTGGACTATCGAAGATTAGGACCATTTATCATCCAGAAGTAAATTAATCCAGTGGCATACCGACTGGAGTTACCGGCTTCTATGAAGGTACATCCAGTCTTTCATGTTTCTCTGTTGGAACCTTATCGAGAGTCATCTTTTCCTGGAAGAGTGCAATGTCCGCCACCTAGTATTGAAATCGAGAACCACGAAGAATAAGAGGTTGAAAAGATATTAGATTCACGGCGAAGGTGAGAAAAGTTAGAATATCTTGTTCATTGGTGCGGCTATGACATTAATGAGCGAACGTGGGAGCCAGCTAAAATCTTGCGAATGCGCCACAAAAGGTACAGGAGTTTCATCAACGACATCCCGATAAACTTAAATCAATTCGATGATAGCTTCTTTCTGAAGCTTGTTCTCCCAACAATATAAGAAAAGGGGAGAGCACCAGCAAAATTCATAGTTGATGTAGTTATTTTCTCAAAGATAGATCGTAGTTTGGTCTTTTGATATGGATAGCCAAGAGATAGATACTATACCAGTCAGAGTATCGCAACCAAGTAGCTCACGAAGGCGACCCCGAGATGAAGAACTACATGTACCACGACGACGACTGAGGATACCGAGTAACCGATCACTGGTGATCGTATTTGAGATCGAGCCTGCTTACGATGGTCAACCAGAAGGCGTGTTTGCAAGAAAATTTTACAATGAGGACACGGAAGTTCATGCTTGATCAAAAGTCGAAGGCGTGGGCTACTACCGTTGGCTTCAAGGGTCGATGAACCACTTGCCTCGTGAACAACAGTTGGAGTTCATAGCAGAAGTTATGCGACAGATCTTCATTTTCTTGCGTTGGTACTAATCAACAACATTGCTTCTCAGAGACCTCGAAGCTAAAGGAGGGGGTGATGTTAGGGACATATTCCTTAGAACTTTCTAGAGAGAAGTTTCTAGAACCTTCTAGAAAACAAGCCTCTGGAACCTTCTAGAAGAGAAGCCTCTGAAACCTTTTAGAGAGAAGTTTCTAGAAGCTTCTAGAAAGAAAGTCTCTGGAACCTTCTAGAAGAGAAGTTTCTAGAAGCTTCTAGAAAGGAATCCCCTGGAACTTTCTAGAAGCTTTCTTATTAATAGAAGTAGCTCGAGAAGTTTCTAGAACCTTCTAGAAAGAAAGCCTCTGAAACCTTCTAGAAGCTTCCTAATTAATAGAAGTAGCTCGAGAAGCTTCCTAAGTAGGAGTATATATAGGGATCGAGGCTGAAGAGTTCTTCAGTCTCGACAACACATCTCTTGGAATTCTAGCTCACCTTTCTGGTGTTGTTCTTGTACTCATCTATTTAATCTAGTTCAACCACTTCTTCTTGAACTTCTTGTTAGATTTCAAGTCTGTATTTTGTGTCCGTGACAGTTAGGTACATTGCAAGATGATGAAAGGATTTTAAGTGTTTATGAAGAAAATGGACTAGAAGATTCATTGGAATTGATTACATCTATTGGGTTAGGGGATAATGATAAGATTATTGAGATTCATTCAAGAGAGGTTTATACCATGCTTGAATCTTTTCAAGCACCAGAAGTCACTATAGAGACGAGATATAAAACGGCAGATAAGAAGGTAAAGCCTGTTGCCGGACCATTACCAGAAGATTCTAAAGAACAAATGGGAGAAACATCAAAAGAAGCAAGTTTAAGAGATCCAATGAGTATTGCACATCAGTTTACTAAAGAGACTTTTGAAGAATTGAAGATTGGTTCTGATGGTTCTTTATTGCCGAAGGAAATTACTTGCTTCAAAAAGATGTTGGCTAAACAAGGTACATCATTTGCCTTCGAATCTCATGAAATTGGGTGTGTGGATCCAAATATTGTAACACCTATGGTTATCTTCACTTTACCGCATGTACCTTGGAATCTAAGACCGATTCCCGTACCGAGGGCACATTTACCTAAATTGGTTGAGCTATTAAAAGAAAAGATAAAGATGAAAATATTAGAACCCTTGTTTGTGCCGTATTCTAGTCGTTGGTTTACGGTACCTAAAAAGAATGGGTCACTACGGTTTATTCAAGATATGCAACCGGTGAATGCAGTAACTGTCAGGAATGTAGGAATTGGACCTATTGTGGATGAATTTGCTGAGGCGTTTACTGGAAGAGCAATCTATTCAATGGATGACTTGTATTCATGTTATGATCAATTTCAACTTGTCGAAAGAAGTAGAGATGTGACAACAATGAGGACACCACTTGGATTGATTAGAATGTGTACTCTTCTTCAAGGCGCGACCAACTCAGTTGCGCATATGATGAATGGAATGAATAAGGTATTGAGAGATTTTATTCCGGAAAAGACTATGCCTTTTCTGGATGATGTTCCTATAAAAGGGTGCAGAGAAGGAGACAAGGATGAAACTTTAGATTCGAGGGGGTGTCGCAAATATGTTGTTGATCATATACAAGATTGTGAAAAGATTTTAACTCGGCTTGGAGAAGTTCATCTTACATTATCGGATATGAAGTCCGTATTTGGAGTACGAGAGGTTGTGATTGTTGGACATTTATGTGGATCTTATGGAAGAAAACCAGATCTGACTAAAGTTGATGCAATTGGAAGGATGAAAGAGGATTGTGATTCTTTAACAGAGGTTCGCAGGTTTTTGGGTGCATGTGTATTTTATCGAATTTAGATCTCTCATTTTGCTCACATAGCGGATCCATTATATGAACTGTTACGCAAGGGTTACCGATTTAAATGGAAAGAAAGGCATATTCAAGCAATGCAAAGATTGAAGAAATTATTGATGTCACCTCCAATATTGAGGAAGGTTGATTATAAGTGCAATAGACCAGTGATTCTTACTGTAGACACTAGTCCAATTGCCGTTGGATGGGCTATGGGTCAAGATGATTCGAATGAGAGTAGATTTGCAGTTTGATTTGGGGCTAAAGTTTTAAGTATTCGTCAGCGTGCATATTCGCAAGTCAAAAGAGAACTTTGGGGAGTCGTTTCGGCTATGAAAGCTGAAAAGGACTATTTGATTGGGGCAGTAGTAGTAATTGAAAGAGATTGCTTGCCATACTTGGAATGATTATTAACTGTTCAATGCCAGATATTGTAATGTTGAGATGGATTGCTTATATTAAGTCACTAAATCCAGAATTTAAGCATATCACTGGAAAGGACAATTTAGTACCAGACATGCTATCTCGAGCAAGATATGAGAGGGAGGACGAAATGGTTGAAGACATTGATGATGTCGGATTGAAATTCTATTCAATATCAAATCTCAACAGAGAAGACAAGCTATTTCTTGAAGAATCTTATGAAGGAGAATTATTGGATATTGGTCATTACTTGAATACCTTGACTAAGTAGGGGAATTGGTCTACAGAAAAATTCAAACAAATAAGAAAAAAAGCATATGGATTTTTACTTCGAGATGGATTCTTATGGAAGAGACCGAAGAAAAGAATTGGGATGCCACGACGAGTGATAGGCAAAAAGGTAGAAAAACTAAAATTATTAAAGGAGTTTCATGATAGTTTATATGCAGGGCATAGAGGAATCTGGGCTACTTTTGCTAAACTCAAGGAACGATATTGGTGGAAAAATATGTATCGAGATGTGCTCTCATTTGTAGAGTCATGTGAAATCTGTCAATCGTATTCTAATATCCGACATCGAGATGGTCTTCATCCTACGTATCCTCTAGCTATTCATTTTAAATGGGTTGTTGATTTGGTTATTATGCCGGTTGGGTTATGGCAGATGAGATATTTGGTTTTAGCTCGTGAAGATTTATCAAATCAAGTAGAAGGAAGAGCATTGAGGACAAAATCTACAGAGGGGATTTGTAGGTTTTTGCTTGAAGATGTCATTTGCCGTTACGGGTGCGTAGGAAAAATAATTACAGATCGTGGAGAATTAAATGCACAAGAAGCTCGTAAGTTCTTTGAAAGATGTGGAGTTAAACTATCACTGACTACTGCTTATAATCCAGAAAGGAATGCAAAAAGCGAACGCGGTCATCCACCGATTGTGAAAGCATTGGTTAAAGCTTGTAATGGGAAAGTTAAAGAGTGGCCACGGCTTTTGTCATTTGCATTATGGGCTGTTCGAACAATACATAGTTTGGTGACAGGATATATGCCAGTAGAACTTATGACAGGTCAAAAACCAATTATGCCGATTGAAGAAAAGGTACTTACTTGGAATATGCTACCATGGGAAGATGGATTGACAAGAGAAGAACTTCTGGCTATTAGGATTCGACAATTGGAGCAAAGAACGGAAGATGTCCAGATAGCATTGGAAAGGTTAAAAAGAGCAAGGTTACAAAACAAGGTGCGATTCGATAAGCAACATTGATTGAGACCAAAAGCAATCGAGGAAGGTGACTAGGTACTTGTTTATGACAATAGTCTGGATAATCAACATAGTACTTTGCGGAAATTTTTAAAACGTTGGTTTAGACCATATGTGGTAACAACAGTTCATGATAATGCGACTTACTCGTTACGGAAGTTAGATGGTACAAAATTGAAAATACCAATTGCAGGGAAGCGAGTAAAAATATTTAAACGAAGACACGCGGAGATGAATATGGAAGACCTTAATGAAGGTATAGAGATATCGCAGTAAGAAGATGAAAGTGATTTGGATAATGAAGGTGACGAAGACAAACAGGACAAAGATGTAGAGGATATATTCTGAATCAAACAACAATTGGGTAAATTGGTGCATACCGGAGGATGCACAGGTTCATAGGGGGTGGATGTTTTGTTGTTATACGAGAATACCATGAAAATATAAAGAAAGGGGACTTTTATTAATATTCAGTTACCTCGAATATTGGGAGCAACGACCAACTCCAGTGCAAATATTGAGTGGTCAGGTTCAGTCACCCCGTTACAGTCAGCCGGGGCATACTGAAATGCTCCGTTTGATTCCAATAACAGGAGTCAGCAGGAAGGGAAAGGACCAATTCACGCGACGGGTGATCCTGGTTCGAGGAGCTAATTGGATCCAATTTCAAAAATCCAATCCGGGTCCTCTTACCCAATATGAGACCTGCATTGGTCGGGCAACCCAATCTAGTCTAGTTACGGGAACATCCAAGTTACTACGGACATCTTACCCAATATGAGACCTGCATTGGTCGGGCAACCCAATGCAGTCTAGTTACGGAAATATCCAGGTTACTACGGGCATCTTACCCAATATGAGACTTGAATTGGTTGGGCAACCCAACGCACTCTAATTACGGGAAAATCCGGGTCTTAGTACTGGACTTTTATCCAATATGAGACCTGAATTGGTCGGGCGATTCAATGTGGACCTGAGTACGGGATTTTGATTCTGTTTCAAGCTGTCCTATTCTTTGTGCCGTTTCAAGGAAGGTTGTTTTCGGTAAATGAATCTCTTAAAGGTAAAAGGGGAAGAGAAAGCTCTGACGGCGGGAGCCAATTTCGGATCTAAGCTTTGACGATGGGAGCCAATTCCGGATCCAAGACGGAAGATTGAAGAAATTCAGAGGATAAGATTAGGGGGAGAATAAGTTTTGAGGGGGTTTTTTTTTTGGATCAGGGAGCTAGCTTCAAGCTCTTTTCAAGGTTACTAGTTCGGTTTCATTGGAGATTTTTTTTTGAAGGTCAAGGGGATTGGAGAGGAGCTTCATGCTTCGGGTCGGGGAAGAAAAGATGGAGAATTGGATTTTTCTTCTTCATAAAGTTTTGGGAAGACTGAGGCAATCGTTGCTGAAGTCAGTGTAGTAATGGTGAATCGGGATTTTTTAATGAAGTGGGTTTGATTACTCTTGACTGTATTGTGAAATCGAGTTACGTCTATGATTGAAGGATTAAAAGGATGTCTATAGGATTGAGTATGCGGAGTGAATGAAATTTATTGGGTTAATCTAACAAGACAGTCAGTGGATACAAGATCGTAAGTACAAAGTGGTATCGGAGATTAACAGATTGGGTTGTTCGGGGTTCTCTGTAACGTCTAAAAACCTACCGGCTAGGGCAAAAAAATTCTTCGACAAGCAGTCGAAGGGCATCCGTAGAGATTTATGGTATATTCTTACAGATGTTTATATTCCAGTAGTCAAAAACTGATAGACTGCTTGACTATTGGCGAATCTCCATACTACCTTCTACAGCTAGATGCCAGGCGCGTTCTGGAATAGGAAAGCACGTAATACGACAACGTCACCACGTAGCCCCTAGTTAGAGAGTATATATAGAGACAAGAGTGAAGGCTTCTTCACTCTTGTCAACTCCTTTCTTGCTTCTAGTCTAGTTTCAAGGGTCTCTAGTTTTCTTGTCTTTTGGCAATAGCCATTCTAGTTCCTCTTTTAATATATATACTTGTTTATATATATTTTGTTACTTCTCTTTGAGTAAAGGCTCACTTGTCTAAATTATTTTTTCATTGAGTTCTTGTCCTTGACAGTAACAACAGTTCATGATAATGCGACTTACTCGTTACGGGAGTTAGATGGTACAAAATTGAAAATACCAACTGCAGGGAACCGAGTAAAAATATTTAAACGAAGACATGCGGAGATGAATATGAAAGACCTTAATGAAGGTATAGAGATTCCGCAGCAAGAAGATGAAAGTGATTTGGATAATGAAGGTGACGAAAACAAACAGGACAAAGATGTAGAGGATATATTCTAAATCAAACGGCAATTGGGTAAATTGGTGCATAGTGGAGGATGCACAAGTTCAGAGGGGGTGGATGTCGTGTTGTAACACGAGTATACCATGAAAATATAAAGAAAGGGGACTTTTATTAATGTTCAGTTACCTCGAATATTGGGAGCAACGACCAACTCCAGTGCAAATACTGAGTGGCCAGGTTCAGTCACCCCGTTACAATCAGCCGGGGCATACTGAAATGCTCCGTTTGATTCCAATAATGGGAGTCAGCAGGAAGAGAAAGGACCAATTCACATGACGGGTGAGTCTGGTTCGAAGAGCCAATTGGATCCAATTTCAAGAATCCAATCCGGGTCCTCTTATCTAATATGAGACCTGCATTAGTCGGGCAACTCAATACAGTCTAATTACTGGAAAATCCAGGTCTTACTACGGGCCTCAGCCAGTCTGACGCGAAGGACAAATTTGATCCAATTATAGAAACATCTAGGTCTTACTACGAGCCTCTTAGCCAATTTGACACGAGGACCAATTTGACCCAATTACGCGAACATCCAGGTTACTACGGGCATCTTACCTAATATGAGACCTGAATTGGTCGGGCGACTCAATGTGGACCCGAGTATGGGGTTTTGATTTTGTTTCAGGCTGTCCTATTCTTTGTGTCGTTTCAGGGAACGTTGTTTTCGGTAAATGGATCTCTTAAAGGTAAAAACGGAGGAGAAAGCTCTGACGGCGGGAGCCAATTTCAGATCTAAGCTTTGACGGTGGGAGCCAATTTCGGATCCAAGACGAAAGATTGAAGAAATTCAGAGGATAAGATTAGGGGGGAGAATAAGTTTTTGGGAGGTTTTTTTGAAGATCAGGAGGAGAGGAGCTTCATGCTTCGAGCGGAGAAAGAAGATAGAGAATTGGGTTTTTTTTCTTCATAGGGTTTTGGGAAGACTGAGGCAATCGTTGCTGAAGTCAGTGTTGTAATGGTGAGTCGGGATTTTTAATGAAGTGGATTTGATTACTCTTGACTGTTTTGTGAAATCGAGTTACGTCTGAGATTGAAGAATTAAAAGGATGTCTACATGATTGAGTATGCGGAGTGAATAAAATTTATTGGATTAATCTAACAAGACAGTCAGTGGATACAAGATTGTAAGTACAAAGCGATATCGAAGATTAACAATTGGGTTGTTCGGGGTTCTCTGTAGCGTTTAGAGACCTACCGATCGGGACAAAAAGGACTTTGGCGAGCAGTCGAAGGGGTATCCATATAGATTTACGGTGTATTCTTGCAGTCGTTTATATTCTAACAGTCAAAAATTGATAGAGTGCTTGACTATTGGCGAATCTCCATACTACCTTCTACAACCAGACGCCCAGTGCGTTCTCGAGCAGGAAAGCACGTAATACGACACCGTCACATTTGGAGAAATCCACTCACTATTCGGTACTGGATAAATAAAACCAATTGCAAGAAGCTTGTCTAATTTCTCCTTCACCATGAGGAAATATTTAAGATTAAGGTGATGTTGCCTCTGCCATTTCGGTTTAGCGTTCTCCTCTAAAATGATACGATGCTCACAGACTTCAGTGGGTATACCTTTTAGATCATCATAAGTCTAAGCAAAAGCTAATTTATGATGCAAGAAAAATTCTGTCCAATAAGTCAACTCCTATTCTTTAATACCTTTGTAGACCTTAATTGTCTGAGGCTCTGCTTTAGTCGCCAAGTTGATAGTTTGACATAAAGGTGCAGCGGCAATGTTTGGTTTCAATTCCTGTGTCAGTTTCAAATGAATCGGTAAGTTTAACATGTATGAAGTACTGAATCTTGTATCCAAGGCACTCACATGATGCACATCATACTTGATCATTCAATCAATACTAACTTAAGCAAAGATTTCCAAATCCGGTGTGTATATCAAGTACTCCTCCAGACTGCCACATTGGTACACCACTCCAAGGTATAAGGCTGCTTCTACGGATGCCTCTGTGTCAAGGACAAGAACTTGATGAAAGCTAAAGAGTAAGTGAGACTTTTCTCAAAAAGAAATAGGACAAAATAGAAATATGTATATTAAGAAAGAAACTGGAATGGCTATTGCCAAAATACAAGAAAACTAGAGACCCTTGAAACTAGACTAGAAGCAAGAAAGGAGTTGACAAGAGTGAAGAAGCCTTCACTCTTGTCTCTATATATACTATCTAACTAGGGGCTACGTGGCGACGTTCTATAGGACCTCCAATATGTGTTGACTTTGTAGGACACATGCCTTGACTTACAAGGCAAGTTTTTCTACGTGTGGGCCACATAGTTAGCTTGATCTTCAAGCTAACAACATGTGTGGCACATGGCCAACTTGTTGACCACGTTTCTAATCCAAAAAGTCAATTAAAGACACCTATGAAGTCAAAGCAGCGTCTAGAAAGTTTCTAGGAAGCTTCTATATTAAATATTATAGAATTAACTTACTTTTATCTACTTTTACTTACTTCTACCTATTTCTATATGTAATTATTAGCTTACATGATTATGGCCGTGACACTCTGTAATTAGTTCTACTGCATCATCATTGTAGCTAAGCTCATCATCCGTCGTCAATTCAGATGCTGGCAATTGAGACTCCCCGTGATAGTGTACTAGGTACATTTGTAATACCATTTTATTTCCGCCCTTGTCAATTGTCGAAGTACCCCAACTTCAATCATTCTTGACCTTGGTTTGATAAAGCCAGGGTCATCTCAATAAAATTGGATATGATAAAGTTGATTGTTGTAACCGAAAGATGATGTAGTTGATTTCATACACAATACCGGTAATTATAGTTTGAACACTCCATAAAATATCCATTGGTTTAACCCAGCTATGATCTGCCATCCTTAACACAAATATTGTGGGTACTAAGTGTTCCAAATCTAAAACATCCATTGTATAAGCGTTCATTAAATTGACGCTGGAACTACTATCCACCTGAACACTTGAGATCATAATACCGTCAATCAAAACATCGATGGTTGATGCACCTAGATCAGGGTTCAAACTGACTTCACAAACTTCCTTATTGCATTGCCTATGTCATGTTAACGATAAATTCAATGTAGAACAACACTCTAGTGCGACCGCTAGAAGTTGCTTTATAGAAATAAAAGGTTGAATAGCATCCAAATCCTTCAAAATGTCATAGGGTTCCATATTTAAGATAATTTCCAATGCCCTCTTTCTTTTCATTGGGTAGAATTTAACTTTGAGAGGTAAGATATTCTTTTGTCTTGGACTTGGAATTGGAATAGTAGCCGAAGCTTTCTTAGAATTCATGCCCCCGAGAGGATCTTTCAATGGACGAGACGTTTCCTAAAACTGCATAGAGAACGGTGTCATATTACGTGTTGTCTTATTTGGGAATACACTGGGTATCTGGTTGTGGAAGGTATAAATGTCTTTACAAATAACAAAGAAACCCTAATAGATTTTATCCATGTATGAAGAATATAATTGAAATATCAATTTCCAAGTATTTAAAAACACTCCTCATAGTCATTTTAACCATACAATATTCCAATTGCTTTATTTCTTTTATAATTAAGTTGTTTTTGTTTTTCTTAACAAGTCCTAACCCTAACCAGTGAGCTTTGACAAGCTGTAACTTTTGATCCAACCGTCCACTTAGTGTGAAATTTTGCACCCAAATACCAGTATAAGCCTTCTATATGCTCAAAAAATTTCAGCCCAACCCAACTTAGAGATTGTAAGAAAACGCCCAAAAACCGCACTGATGACACTCGGTCGCAACCTTAAAATTTGATGTAGAAACTCCAGAAGTGATTTCTCCTATGTCAATCGTTAACTCCAGCTCAAAATTGAATAGCCGCTTGATCTCCAAATCTTCTATTACCAAGCCAAAAATTACGTTGATCCAACTAGTAGATCTTCAAATATCACAGAACCCTATCCAACCCTAGACTGCCAACTTTCGACAACCCTTTGTACTAAAACCCAGATATCTCTTGATTGCATCGTTAGATTAACACAAGTTTTTGTATACACTTAGCACACCCAACTATCCAGACAATACCAAATTTTAATCTATAGATGCTACACGACTTGCACAAACCGATTGAGAATGCAAACCATCAATGTTTTATATAAAATCTGAAACACCAAAATAAACACTGACTTTGAGCAGCAATTGCTCTCCCCTCACAAACCCTAATGAAACCAAACTAGTGACCTTGAAAAGAGCTTGAAGCTAGCTCTTCGATCCAAAAACCCTGATCTGAAAAAAACCCCCCATTTCTTAACCTTCCTCCCCTTTAACCTTAATTCTCCCCTCTTTCAAACCCTAGCCTCTGAATTTCTTCAATCTTCCGTCCTGGATCCGGAATTGGCTCCTTCCGTCTTGGATCCAGAATTGGCTCCTTTGTCAGAGCTTTCTCCTCGGTTTTTACCTTTAAGAGATCTTTTTATCGAAAGGACGTCCCCGGAACAACACAAAGGACGGAATAGCTTGAAACGGAATCGAAATCCCATAATTGGGACCACATTGAGTCGCCCGACCAATTCAGGTCTCATATTGGCTAAGAATCCTGTAGTAAGACCCGGATGTTCTCGTAATTGGATCAAATTGGTCCTTCGTGTCAGATTGGCTGAGGCCCATAGTAAGACCTAGATTTTTCCATAATTAGACTGCATTGGGTTGCCCGACCAATTCAGGTCTCATATTGGGTAAGAGGGCCCGAATTGGATTCTTGAAATTGGATCCAATTGGCTCTTCGAACCAAGCTCACCCGTCGTGTGAATTGGTCCTTTCCCTTCCTGCTGACTCCCGTTATTCGAATCGAATGGAACATTTCAATAAGCCCCGGCTAACTGTAATGGGGTGAGTGAACCTGGCCACTCAGTATTTACATTGAAGTTGGTCGTTGCTTCCAATATTCGAGGTAACTGAATATTAATAAAAGTCCTCTTTCTTTATATTTTCACAGTATACTCGTGTTACAACACGACAACAGAATAGCTTGAAATGGAACCAAAGCCTCCGTAATCAGGACCTCATTGGATTGCCCAACCGAGTCAGGTCTCATACTATGTAAAAGGTCCGTAATAGGACTTGGATTGGATGTCCCCATAATTGGGTCAAATTGGCCCTTTGCAATAGGTTCACCCAAATATTAAATTCGTCCTTTTTCTTTTTGTTGACTCCTGGTAAGAACGACTTAGACACATTCCATCCGATTTACTAGAGAATCTTGAGGACCTTGATTAATCTCTTCCATTTTTCCTTGGTTTTGGATCTATTGATCCTTATTATTGAAATTGAACGGAGCATTACATTGCTGATAAGTATGCCCCGACTGCTTGCAATTCCCACATACTTGTACATAATCATCATTGGCTCTGGAATTAGGATATTCAGTGGCATAATGACCAATATGTCTACAACAGAAACAACGAAGTGGTCTTCTTGTACCCCATCAAGCATATTGAGTGTCTCCACCGATATATACCTACTAGGCTTGTTCTATATAGGGTTAAAAAATGATCCTAGTTGTCCCGTTGGTACGAAGGGTACTTGGTTCGATGATGCTGGTAGAGCATATTGCTGATATCTCTACTACTTTTTCTTATAGTTCAGAGAGTTTGATTCAGACCCTTGATTAAAATTGGAACTTTAAAAGTTATTGAATGCTCGATTTTGTCGATTAGATCGATTTTTATTCCATCCAAACGTATTTTCCGTTTGAACTTGATTGATGTTCCATTGAGTCGGTGGGATCATGATCTGATTACTGAATTTTTGTTGCCTTTGCCAATTCCAAAAATTAGCTATTAAGTGCTTTCTTCCACAAAATGTACATTGATCCATCATTTGTAAAGGTGAAGGGCATTTTGTTACCGAACGACTATGATCCTTACAATTACTGTAGTATACATTGGTCCTAGTATTGATAGGCTTGTGTCTCTTCTTGTTATCCTTGGCCATATTAACGGCCATTTCTTCCATTTTCTTCGTCAGGTTCAATAATAAGGCTTCATTAGAATCTTTAGAGGCTAGTATTATTGATAACTGTGTCGCTTGTTGATATGGAAAATATGGAGCATATGTTGTTGTTATCTTTGGTGGTATAGCTTGCAATAGGATGATATTAATTGGTCCCTGAATATTGGCACTGGAATTGGCCACTGTTTCTAACATCTATGGATAACTACCCATTCATCCGTTCTAAGTCGGATTTTGATAACTGCCTTGAACTGGAATCATCGTGGCACCCGCAATTAAAAATTGATCATAATGGTATTTCTTCTAAACCATGGCTCTATTAAGAGATGCAGTTACCGTATTTGGTTGAGCTTCTTTTACAAACATTTTTAGTTCGGGTGGGTGCAATCCATTGAATAATATCGACAATACAAAAGCCTATGGCATTTGGTGATTCTGCCACTTGCGGAGTATATCTACCACACAATGATAGTATGATTCTATTACTTCTCCTAGATCCATTTTGCTACTCATTAATCTTTCTCGAAGTCGATCTTCAAAACCAATTGGGTGAAAATGGATTAAAAATGTATTCTTCAATGCTTCCTAATTGAGAAATTGACTCACTGATTGATGGTTGTACCATTCAAATGCCATGTCCTTTAAAGTTCTTGGTAACCACCATAATCAAATATCTTCAATTCTTCCATTATTGGCTACACATATTGTTAGAAATTGAGATAAATATTGATCGGGATCCGCACTCAAAAAATCCCTAAAATTAGGTAATGGAGCCACGCTTGTTGTATGATTGCTCATGTCACCCATTTGTACTGCTATTAGAACTGCTGGACTACACGTCGCCATTGAAGAGATTAATGTTCCACTTAATCTTTTGTGAAAACAATTGGTGCCTTCTCCAATTGATTGTTCTGAATTTTCAAGTTTCCTCAATTTACTATTATTATCACTTACTAAGTTAGTCGGTTGAATTGAGGGTAAAAACGATAGATTTTGAAATACATTGAATTGGTCCTTATTGACCAGTAATTTATGCCACTCTACGGAACCAATTTTGATAGAATTGAAAGCTTCTGTTATTGGAAACGTATCCAATGGAGTATCCAATTCTTTTGTGATTCTTCCACTTGAAGTTAACAGCCTGAAGGGAAACACTAGACTATTGACCAAATTTTTTGTGAGTGCTCTTAGAAATTTTTCTAATGATATATACTGCTAAAATATTTGATGTCTATCAACTTCTGAGTATACTTTGTTGATGATTTCTTTTTAATTTCTGTTCTTGCTTATTACGCAAAAAATTTCTTGCTTGCAATCTCTCTATTCTTTTTTTTTATTGCTCTTTTCTCTTTACTATTAAGTTCTCATTCTTAATAACCATACTCTTTCATTATATTCTACTAAATTTGCTTCCTATCTCTCATTTAACTAAATCAGTAGTTAATTCCTAACACTCAATGCTATTATCTATTTTCGGTAGTGGCACCAAAATGTGATTGTCATTTTACTTATTCTACAATTCTTTTCAAAATAAACTTGTATAGGAGAATTTGAATATGGAGAATGACTAAGTGCATGAGTTTTGTTTTTTAGGGTCATACAATTAATCATATTGCAAACCACTAAAATACTAAAAAAATACTACAATACTTTCTCCTAGTAATAATACTCCTTCATCAACTCATAACAAGAGTGTGTAATCCTGCACTCTCAAAAGATCACTCAAAAGACATAATTTCCATCCAACACCAGAAATAATAGACTTCACTCTAATCAATTTGAATTCACAAAATTTCTGTAATCACCAACTTTCTTTGTCCAAAACACACACAGCTCTCAATAAACAACAATCATAATCTTTTAATAACTCCTCATATAATTCAATCACTCAGTACTCTAATTATATAATCAATAACTCATAAATCAATCTCTGATTTATTCCACAAACTCACTTCTCAATATTTAGAAACTATCCATTATTCTTCAACAACAAAGAAAATAAAGAAACAAAGAAGTAGCACCAAGCTTATCCCGGCTCATGACTATCACAATCTGGCATCCAACAAACTTTTACAACTCTTATATAACTACTCGTGATTCCCAGATTCTAACTGTAATTCTGTAATTAACCACTTTTAATAACTAAATCAATCATCCATCTTCTTGACTTAACTATTCTATGGACTATTAGTCTATTTTATCAATATCTTATAGAAACGAACTAATATTTATTCTACAGTCTACAACAAAGAGCTTCTTGCAATTAAGGATTCATTTCAAGAATGGCATCATTATCTAGAAGGCACTTTTAGTCCAGTCACTATATATACAAATCACAAGAATTTAGATTACTTCATATTGGTACATGTTTTAAATTGTTACCAAGTGTTAAGGACATGAACTATAAGATGATGCATAAATCAATGAAATCCGTATCAAAGAAAGAATAACAAAATATTAATAAGGAAGTACGTATATTAAAAAGAAACTAGAATGGCTTATTGCCAAAAGACAAGAAAACTTGAGACTCTTGAACCTAGACTAGAAGCAAGAAAAGAGCTGAGAAGAGTGAAGAAGGCTTCACTCTCATCTCTATATATACTATCTAACTAAAGGCTATGTGGTGATGTTCTATAGGACCTTCAATATATGTTGACTTTGTAGGACACATGCCTTAACTTACTAGGTAAGTTTTTCTACGTGAGGGCCATATAATTAACTTGGTCTTCAAACTAACAACATGTGTCGTACATGGCCAACTTGTTGACCATGTTTCTAATCCAAAAAGTCAATTAAAGATACATATAAAGTCTAAGTAGTGTCTATAAAGCTTCTAAAAAGCTTCCATAGAAGATATAATAGAATTAACTTACTTTTATGTGCTTTTATTTACTTCTATCTATTTATACATGTAATTATTAACTTACATGCATATGTCCGTGACATTATCCCCCCTTCTAGGAACTAGTTCCATGAGGAGCGGTCATCATATGTTAAGAAAATCTATAATACGACGAATTATATTGGCCACATATTTATATCTTTTTTTTTTTTGAAGATGATTGATAGGGCTTCTCAACCATCGATAATATTCTATACCAAGGCGAGAAGACCACCCTATTATTTTATCATTGTTGTGGCCTTCATAACTTCTTTTAAATAAAATATTTGGAACATTGTCAAGAGTTGTTCCTACTTCTAATAAAATTACCAAACATCGAGAGTCTCTTCCAAGGTCGTGATACCAAACGTATTGTATCTTACTATCTATTCAAGGAAAAATATGTCATTCTTGAGGATCTTCATCTCGATTGCATTGCCTTGAAGGTTATGACAATCGCAATGTTTTATCTGACAAGTCAGCAAACAAAGGCTCTTCAGTCAAATCCACTAGTTGTTGGTTCTCCATCTCTTTAGCGTTACAACTACAAAGAAGCCACAAACAAGGATTGAAAGTAGAATGTTAACTTGCCTAGATCTTATTTTTTTAAAAGGAAGGTTTTCTTCTTGATTTTGATGGATGTCATCGATGAAAAGCTTCTACCACCTTTGTTGCATTTACAAGATTCTTTACTGGCTTTCATGTACATTCACTAATATCATATTTATGTCAATGGATAAGATATTCTAATTTATTTCAGTGGTGCCTTGAATCTATGATTGCTTCTACTTTAAACTCTTTATTATTGTCCACTTCTATAAGAGGAGGTGGATCTTGTCTTCTTCTTGATATGTCCACTATCTTGTATGATTCAAGAAGAGACACATGGAATATTGAATAGATTTTTATCAACTTTGATATGTGTAAATAATATACAATTAGATTGATTTGTGTAGAAATAGAAAATGTTCCAAGTCTACAATAGTCCAATTTGTCAGAAAGATGAATGGTCTTGATATTGCAACAAAGTAACCATACCTTCTCACTCATGTAGAATCGTAGTTGTTCCTTTCGATATACATCCACATTGATCTTTTATTCTTTTTGAGCTTCTTTTAAGTGTGTCTTTATTATTACATATAGCTTTGACAAATAATTTATCAAATCTTCCGCCACAGGATTATTAGCTTTTGAAAAGTTAAAAGTATCAAGTCATGGATGATAATCATAATTGATAAAGAAAGGTGTTTTTTTTTGTAGAAGAATGTATCGTGTTATTATAAACAAATTCTACCAATGGCAAAAGAATTGTCCAATCATCTTGTTAATAGTTAATGGTACATCTTAAATACTATTCCAAGACTTGATTAATACGCTCTTTTTATCTATTAGTTTGAAGATGGAATGCCAAAGATAGTTTTATATATACTTTTAGAATCTTGAAAAGAGTCCACCAAAATCTTAATACAAATTAAGTTCTTCTAATAGATATAATATCTTTGGATAATCTATGATAGCAATAGATGTTATCAACAAAGAGTTTAGCTGTTTCTTCACTTATGATAGATTTTTTACATAGTACAAAATGTGCCATCTTAGTAAAACAATCTGTTATCACAAATATAGAGTCATAAGAACCTAAGATTGAAAGATCCATGATAAAATCCATAGAAACAAAAGACTATGGTTGTTTTGTAATATGCAATGGTTGAAGAAGTTTGTAAGGTCAATGATGAGGAGTTTTTCATTTGAACAAATGTCGCATGATTAAACAAAGTCTTTCACATCCTTCCACATTTGAAGCCCCTAAAAATCTCAAGATATAAGCTACAAAGCCTTATTGTATCCAAAATATCCTACTGTCAAAAAATTGTGACATACTTGAAGAATACATAATCGTGCTTTTGGAACATATAATCGACCTTCGAAATAGAGTAGGTTGTTTTTGAATCCAAACTTAGAAGTATCTTGGGACTTAAAAGAAGGATTTTTGATATTGTAAATAAGAAGATCAGAAGACATACTTGATTGGATTTATTTCACAAGGATCGAATCAACAATCAATATTGATTCCATTACTTGAAGATGAAAATTCTCTGGCTTTAAGAGAATTATTCTTTGTTTATCAAAAGATACAACTCTTTTTGGTGCAAGCTAAGAATATCTAGAAAGGACATCCAACAAACCTTATTTTTTTTCAGATTGATATGTGATCTTGAAATCAAATCTTGATAAGGACAAACTCCAACGGTGTTGTATTATGTGTTGTCTTGCTTGAGAATGCACCGGGCACCTAGCTGTGGAAGGTCAGATTGTGTTTCACAAGTATCCAAGAAATCCTAATAGGTTTCACCTATGTAAGAAGAATATAATTTGAATTTCAATTCAATAGTGCTAAAAAAACTCTTTTTAGTAGCCTTAACCATACATAAATTCCAATTACCTTGTTACTTTCATATTTAGGCAATTTAGATTTTCTTGTAAGCCCCAATCTTAATTAGTGGGCTTTAATAAGCTGTAACATCCAATCTGACTGTCCGCTTGATGTGGAATTTTTCATGCAATTGTCAATGTAAGTCTTATATATGCTCAAGAATTTTTAGCCCAATCCAACTTACAAATTGTGAGAAAACCTCCAAAAATTACATTCATATCACTCAGCTGCCAATTTGAAAAGTGAAGCAGAAATCCTAGCACTACTTTCTTCTTTTTCAACCATTAACTTTGATTCATAATTGGTGTGCAGCTTGATCTTTAAGTCCTTCAATACCATGCCAAATTTCACCTAGATTCAATTGATAGATCTCTAGATATCATAGAAATCCTATCCAACCTCAAACTACCAACTTCCGAAATTCTCTTGTGTTAAAAATTAGATATCTTTAAACCATACTGTTAGATTATCACAAAGTTTTGTATATACTTAGCACACCCAATAATCCAAATAGTGTCAAATTTTCAATTGTAGATGTTACACCAATTGTACAAACTAGTCAAAATTGCTAATACTAATTATATTATATAAAATCCAAATCACCAATATAAACTCTGACTTTGAATAACAATTACTAAGTCTTCCAAAACCTTTTAAAAACAATCTTTATGCTTCTAGAAAGAACTTCAAGCTAGCTCTGAAATTCTAACCTCCGATCTTTGAATGAATTCTTAGTTTTTCCTAAGCCGTCGTTTTTGTGGCTAGAGGTCTGATTTCGACCCTATCTCACAAATGGCTACCTCCCCGGATATCAATCTAAGCTATCTTAAGGATTTTTTAGTCCAATCCTACTCTCAACTTAATCCTTGTACCAATTATACTAATTTTTTATCTCTTCTAACTTGATTTTATTAATTTATGGTCTTTCTAAGGTAGTAGAAGAGTTTCTACAATCTAAAGGTAAAATTACTAACTAACTTTCAACTTACTAACTATTAAGATAAGAAAATAACATAAGATGCTTGTATAAAAGCCATGTTTAGATACTTCAAATTATAATTGAACTAAAATAATTAGATATTAATTAAAATTTTAATTTTGATTATAATTTTACTATATAGTCATATTACATCATGACAACAAGCTTGGCGACGATTAAAAATATGTATTGACATGAAGTACTCAAGATTCTTATGATCCATATATACAATGATTAGATTAGAAGCACATGCTAGATGATGATGCTATTCTTGAAATTAATCCATGATTATAAGAAGTTCTTTGTTGTGGATTTCATAGTTAATCTTAGCTATTGAAAATTTTTTAGAATGAAAAGCTACTAGGTGAAGTTTATGATATGTTCCCATTTGTGATAATATGGCACCCAAGGCAAAGTTTGATGCATCCATTTCCATAAAAAAATGCCTTAAAAAAGTTGACACAATAATAGATTGGTACAAAAATAAAGGCTAATTTCAAAGTTCCAAAAGATGCTTCAACTTCTTTGTTCCACTTAAGTTTATTTTTTCAAATCAAACATATAAGTAGAGCTATAATTTCAGAGAAGTCTTTGATGAAGATCCAATAATAGTTAGCAAAGCTCAAAAAACATTGGACATCTCTTACCATTTTTAAAATCTTTCAATCCATAATTGTTTGAGCTTTCTTTGAATCCATCATAAATCCATCATTTGAAATGATGTATTCTAAGAAGTTGACTTGAGTAGTATAGAATACACATTATTCTAACTTGGCATAGAGTTCCGCATCTCTTAATTTTTGTAACACACGATGAACATGAAGTTCATATTTATCTATGTTCTTAGAATAGATTAAGATGTCATCCAGATAATAGACAACAAAATCATCTAAAAACTTTCAAAAAATATCATTTATTAAATGTTAAAAAGTTGTTGGTGCATTTGTAAGTCCAAAAGGCATGACGTTGTATTTAAAATGCCCATACCTAGTTTGAAATGCAGTCTTCCATTTTTCTCCTTCTTTAATACATATCTGATTGAATGCTCCTTATAGATCTATTTTTGTATAGATCTTAGCGTGATTCAATTGATTGAAAAGTCCAGGTATTAAAGGTAGAGGGTACCTCTTCTTGATGGTGATCTTGTTGAGTCCTCGATAATCAACATACATCCACAATGACCCATCTTTTTTCTTCACAAATAAGATTGGAGCTCTTGTTGATGATTTGGAATGGCATATGAAATTCTTAGTCAAATTTTCTTTAATATATTCCTTGAGTTCACCCAATTCATTTTGTGATAAACTATAGATTGGTCCAAATAAGAGTTGTACTCCTTCTTGAAGGTCAATTGAACAATCATGGGGACAATGTTCTTGAAGAGTATCTATATTCTTCTTCTCAAATACATCTTAAAATTCTTGATATTGACTAGAGATTCCACTTAAAGTCTTTACATCATTAGAAATAAGTACGGCATAAATGACATAAGATAATCCTTCTTTTGCAGCATGCAAAAAAACTCTTGTACCTACAAATATAGATTTAATTGTACTAGACTTATGACTTTCTACTGGATTAATTTCACTCTTAATTATGATTTTAGAAAAGTCAAGAGTACAAGAAATCTAATCTATGCAAGAATTATACTTTTTTAACTATGATAAACCTAAAATAATTAGATTAAAGAGAGATCTAATTATATTAAAGATTACGCAACTACTATGATCATTTATTGCAACATCTATAAGAAGTGTTTCATGAGTAATATCTCTAGAAGACAATGAACAACCATATATGAACAGATTTAGTTTTTTGTACTAACAAAAATTTATGATTTTTAACAAATTCTATGTCTAAAAAATAAACTAAGGCTCCTGAATCTATCAAGGCAGAGGCTTTATAATTATTAGGTCCTAAATACACATCTATTATAAAATAAAGAGAGGGTTCCAAGGAAAGGATATGACCTTCATTAAAAATTGTACAAGATTCTAGTCGCATGATTCCTATTATAATTAGATAATTTTTTTTTTTTGATACATTGTCTTCTTTGACAGATGTCCTCCTCATTTTGTGATTTTGTTGCTTCTTTGGATAATGTTAAACAATATGTTTAGATTCTTCACAATATAAGCACAATCTTTCTTAATGACAATGAGTCTTTTTTTGATTGATAAGAAGTTTAAAATATACCACATCAATTTGCATATCCTCTACTTTTAAATATATGTGTTGAGGAGATGTTGGTGTTGTTATCAAATTATAGTAACATTTAGGCCCATTTGTGCAACTCTTAAATCAAAATTTAAAAATTTGATTGTCACATTTTACAGCAAAGTCAATTGCTTGACTCAATATTTGAGGATCAAGTAAATTGAGCATTAATTTCTTTACTTCATATTGTAATCCATAGAAAAATTGATTAATAAATGTATCATCATCCTACTTAATATCAATTACAAGTTGTTGAAACTGTGAAGTGTATAACGTTACAGATCAATTGTCTTATTACAAAATAAGAATCTTATTGGTTGCAACTTGAATTGCATCATGTTCTCTATACATAGACCAAAATTCTACCAAAAATACCTCTAGATTATTCAATATTGGATCTTGTCATTCAAGAAAAGATGAAAATTACAATAGTAATAAACCTGAAAGAAGTGTATTAATGAATCTAATTTGTAATCTTAGAATTGGATAGCTTTGAGGTTGAAGTTGAATCACAATTTATACTTGATTGATAAATCCTCAAAATTTGAATCTTGTACCATCAAACTTCTCAAGTAGGACAACTCTTGATTCTCTTACACTTAAAAGATGTTTCACCATGGCAAGAAGGACATGATTTGGTATAAATATTAAAGTAGTTCTATTCATATCTATATCTTCACTCCTTACAATTCTTATTGATCTTTGTGATAGTGAGCTAAGTTGATACATCACAAGTATCAATTCCCTCAATTGTTGTTGCATTTGTACCAATGTACTCTTCATTTCAACAAGCTCTGCCATAATAACACTTAAAAAAATATCTAATATGAATCAAGATAAGTAAAAGAAAGGACTTGAAGATAAAAAAATACTAAAAAAAAAATATTAG